>NC_051434.1:14522853-14599656 GCF_001649575.2 Kryptolebias marmoratus
CCTGGTGGTGTGGATCAGTGAGTCGATGTCTCGCTATATATGAATATATATATGAATATATATGAATATATATATATATATATATATATATATATATATATATATATATATATATATATATATATATATATTCATATATTATTATTTTTTGGGTAGTGATTTTTGTTGATCCATGTAGCTCTTACCTTGCTATTGTCAGGATTTGGTTATCTTTGGTTTACTTTTGTATTGGGTTTTATTGTTTCTTGTGTTTATGTTTATTTCTCCAGTGTTTAGTTGTTCTACTCCCTCTGTTCCTTGTGCTATCATTCATTCTCCCTCAGTACTTCTGTCAACCTGCCTCATCATCCACACCTGTTCCGTTGTTAGTAATCAGTCACCTGTTTCTACTTCCCTGTTACCCTCAGTCTTTAAAACCCAGTCATTTTCCATAATTACTTGCGTCTTCATTGTCTCATTCCCATGTGCCGTCTGGTTCCCCTTGTTTCTCGCCTTCTCGTGTTCCTGCGATCCTGGTTTTGTAAGTTTTTGTTATTTAGTTTTAGTTTCTGCCTTCTCAGCCTTTGTTTTCCTTTTTTGTTAATAAATTAGTTTTACTTTGAGTTCCTCTGTGTTTGCCTGCATTTTGGGTTCAACCAACTCTCCCCAACCTGACAGCTGTTGTATTTTGATATATTCATTGTACTAAAATGTTTAGTTGTACCGTAATTAGTTATTTGATAGGGCAAGTAGGTGAGATGACCAGCCCTACAGCCAAACTGGGCAAACTCTGGCTCCAAAAATACAAAATGGCAGCACACATAAACTTGATCCTGCTGGCTTTAATTTTGAGTTTTCAAAGTGATTTGCTTATTTTTTATTTTTACTTTAATTTTATAAACAGAGAGAGAGAGAGAGATACAGAGCGAAATCAGTTGAATAATATCCACAGTAGTGTAGATGGGGCATAAGTTAGCACATAAAGCTAACGGTATAAAGACAAAATAAAAAAAAAATTAAAAAATTCTTATATGCTGCATGAAGGCTTCAAATTACCTTTAATTAACACCAAGTCCGTGCCACTCTTTCACACTTTATTGCAGTGAACTCTTTTGTGTTTATTGAAATTAAAAACACTATGCTTAAAAGTGTCCTCCGAGTCATGTATCTAATTATTTTATCATTAAAATCACTGTGGTATTTAGCAAAATGTCAAGAACAGTCATGGCCAATTAATGAGGAAAGCAGTAAAGAAGGAAGAAAAAAAAAAGCTTTTTTGTTTGTTTGCTTGTCAGTAATATAATTCAGGCTTCACTGTGATGGAAAAGGGCTGAGGAGAGTCTCAAAAGGGCAACTCGGAGTGAGAAAGAGTTTTATTGCTCTTATTTGACCCATAGAAAATGTGAAGTTAAGTGGCCATCGGTTCCAGCCAAGTTCTGAGATAAATGCCCAACTAGTTTGTATTATGCTCTATTTTCATGTGTCTCTCTCACACACAGATTTTTTAAATTTTATTTTCTGTTTAGATGCAAACCCTTACATATTTTTTTTTTTCCTTTAGCACTCTGTGATTAGAAACCATTAAAGAAAGTTTATTGACAAACCTCATTTAATAATAAGAATCATCTTAGGATGATTTCACTTGAATGTGTATAATTGTATAATTGTTGCCATTACACGTGGCAGTTAACACAGATACAACAGCATTTGTTTCCCATTAAATAAAGGCCTGACTGTCAGTTTGTTATTTGTGTGGATTTTCAGGTGCAGAAATATGTAAAGGCTGAGTGTATTTGTATCCCAGGAACATGTGGAGGGGGGGCTCCACAGGGCCTAATTGTGACAGCCTTGCAACTGCGGTTACCATCGGTTGCATTCAGTCAGAGCCCTCATTTGCATTAGTTTATGTTGCCGTCGAACCACATATGCTTTGTGGCAAGTTGAAGAGCAGCTTATCTGATTCGACAGCAGTTCACAACTGGTTAGACACCCTCACTAAAGACCTGACTCCAGCTCATTTGTTGTGTTTTCTCTGTTTTTAAAGCGGGACCTTCACCGCCTTGTTCCGCGGGGGATGCTCCTGGATCAATACAACATTATAACTATGGCAAACCTTGGATGGTGCTCGGGTCTTCGGCTCAGTAGTACACAAACACACACTTATGCTGAAATTGAAGCATTGGGAAACTCATGGTGTCCTTGACTGTGGGACTGGTTCATTAGACAACATATCTGAGGAATACTTCTAGTTCCACTTCTTTACCAGCAGCAGCCCACAACTTTTAAACATGTATATTTACAGCCAAAACGTTATGAAGACACAAACATGAGGGACTGCAGCAATCGGTTAAAGCAGACCAAAAAAAAAAAAAAAAAAAGAATGAAGAATCGCATATATCTTCATATAACATGCATTTTTCCAATACACAAGTTTTAATAATATAAATTTTAAAAAGTATTTTTATAATTCAGATGTTTTACAGTGGGGTTTTTTGGAAAAGTTATGAACATTTGATATCGGACTTGTTGTAGATAGCACTTTGAAAGACCTCAGTTTAGAGAAATAGACTTGAAATCTGACCAAATTGATGACCTAATGGCGAGTTTGAGCAAGGCCAAGACCAAAGTGGATTGTTGCTGTTTTTAAACATTTTCAAAAATTTGGGTTTCATGCAAACAATTTTATAAACCTGAACATCACTGGCAATTCTGCATTACATGATTACCTGGAAGCACATCATGCCAGCATCAGCTAGCTGTAGCACTTCCTGCACAGCCTGGGGTCTTTTAGCAGGAATACTTCTGCCTGTTAGCTCATTAATTCAGTCTGGATTAAACAAATTCTTTTCTGGGTCATTTTCTTTAAAAATGGGCTTTATTCCTTTTTGTAATGCTTGTGTATTTTTTTTTTCCTTTTCCTAACTTGCCCGATTGAGTACTTGATCTACAGTGCAATAATGTATGACACATTGAACACTGCATTGCAGTACAGTAACTAAATGTTAGATTTAGCACAGTTTGTGTAAAGGGATTACTTGGAAATGTACAGTATGCCTGTGTGGATGTTTGCTGTATTACTTGGGTGTGTGTGTACGTGTGTGTGTGGATCGTTTCCTTTGCCCGTCACCACTCAAGGTTAATGTATACACAGATAATGGAGATGATGTGCTGGAAAGTGTCTTCACTTCTGTCAGGGAAAAGCAACTATATTGCATTACAGAGCTCATCAGCATGATGAAACAAGCTTCTTAACATCTCTTTACAGCTCATACCTACCTAGCTACACACACGCCCTCATGTGCGTGCAGACTCGCACACACAGCTACCTTTTAACACGTTGACAGCACTGTGCTGGCACACATATAGGCTTTCATCTTATGCACTTCAACACCCACATTACCCTGAACCCCACAAAAGGCTCAAGTGTATGAACCGTAGTTGACCTTGTACCTTTCAAGCTCCTCTGTATGCGGAATGACTGCAGCATTATCACATTCTATTATTCAAATCAAATGATTTTGTGTGTAATGATGCAAAATGATAGTATAACCTACTAATACTGTAAATTTTCTCTTAATAGAGCCAGCAGATGCAGACAAAAACTTTCTCAGAAATATATATATAAAAGCAGACTTTTCATTTAGGTTAAGGCTTTATCGTATGTCCTCAATAATAAAATGGTAAAAATCAAAGGACTTGATAGCAATAATCTAGAGGTTATAGTGACATAAAATGAAAAAAAAGCAAAAAACAAAATAAAACATCACAACTATATATTCATACAGACAGTAAAGTGTAAAGTCAAAGGTAGGCCTACTCTATGTCCATGTCAGAATTATAGAAGCAACAAAGGTTCTTGGTCACGTGTGAATAAGGTGGAGGGCTGTGATGGGACTGAGCTTGCAGTTTGAATAATGCCTCAAAGATTGAGGGGACTGTTACATAAATCAAATATTAAACAGATTAAATATAAAATTATGTTGAATGTTTAATAGTGAGTCACTGCATTTTCTCTAAGAACAACTGATAACTTATTTTACTCTTGTGAAGGACAAGGTTTTTCCTTTTAATCCTTGTTCTCAGAATGATTTGTCATATTTCTTCATAATGCCTAATTCCAAAAAGACTTGTAACAATGTTTTAATATTTATTGTTTGCAAAACTGCACGCTGTTTTTTTTTTTTCCTTCAAGAACTTGAGATAAATGTGTTCAATTTCTAGTGGATTTCAGAGAAAGTCCACACTTGATAACTGGGAATTAGATTTTCCTACAGAAATGTTATTCTCATTTTGCAGAAAACAGGACAAGCAAACGTTTACAATTAGCTTTTCCTACTGTGGTCTAATAGATCAAAATATCTTAATGGTGTTCAATAAGCCAACATAGAGCAACAAACAAGCTATACTAAATGGCTAAATAGAAATATATTTTTTCATCATGGGCATGTCCATGGTAATTAGATGATTATACCGGAGGGTATCTTTTTCCCCAAACTGCCCCCGAGGTTCTGTCCACCCTAGGGATGGACTGCACCAAATGGTTTCATATCAACAAAAAAGAATAATGTAGAAAGCAATGAGCAAAACGAGTGCTTGCATTTCAAATTCACAAATGCGCAGTCAGTGTAAAGGCAGAAAGTGGTGAATAAAAGAAAGAGAACTATGACAGTAAATGAGAATGTGAAAGTCAGAAGAATAGAGACAGAGTGCTCCTACAGGCATCAATTTAGGCTTTCTGCATATTGGAGTTGTAGGCACAGATTATGATTGGATGGCCACTCAAATGGAGCATCATTTCCCTGGATCTAAAGACCGCTCTGTGTTCTCCTCCCCTTCCCTCGCTCCTCCATCCATGATGAATCTGAACTGTCTCATAACCAAAAGGCTGCGGCTCATTTTTGTCCTCTGGTATTTCTTTACAGGAAAGTTTTACGGTAACCCTCTCACACTCGTTCCAAACACGATGAGACTCTTTATTCAATTTTGATGGGAGTATGCTTCATTATTTTTTTTCTCCCCAATATCCACACAGTGTGTGTAGTAGTCTGGGTGCATGTGGATGCACACAGGACAGCGTTAACATGTGCAGATTTGGGCGGGTGTGGGCAGTTGCGTGGCGGTGTGTCGTGTCTCTGCAGTGATTAGCTTTTGCTGCCTGGTCTCTCGGGACTTGGGGCTTCACCATGCGTTCTGGTTGTCAACCACAGTTAAGGCTTCGCTCAAACTCCCAGCACTGTGCCATGTTTGGGAGGGTGGAATGATTTTTTTCTCAACTAATTTGTTGTGAAAGGAGAGCAAACGCACACATTGGTGCAGTTGAGCTGCAGTAGAGGTGGATTGCCTTGGGTTGTTTCTCTCTTTAGGGCATATCCAAACTTTTTACCCAAGGTCAGCTTTGGAACATTTACCAAAACCTAAAACATATTTATAAACGCCATACATGCAAAGCTTTCAGAATTTCTTTACCTGATGCATGCATAATTACTTAGCTTAAGATAGAAAAAAAATATGAATTGCAAATAGAATGTACTATTTTTCTGCTCAGTGGACTAACATTTGCAGAAGATTCATTAACATAAAAAGTAGTAAAACTAATGTCAGAAATTTTACTTTGTTGGGTGCATCCATAAAAGACAATGTAACATTTTTTTGTAAAAAAAAACAAAAAAAGACCAATTATTGCTAAAACAAAAAGTGTGATGAATAAAAAGTGAGGGTACCCACTTGTTTTTATGTTAAAATAATTACACCACAACATAACAGTGCTATCTGACAGCAATTTAACATTTTGTCTGCATGGGCGCATAAATGTAGCAGATTTTCTGGACAAGTTTAGCTTATGTTGTGCCACGCTGGTTTGACATGTTCTAATTAGGCTCAGTGAGAGAAACTTTTGGGTGTAGGAGGGCGCGAGAAGAGGCTAAAATAAGAATGAGTGCAAGACTTGCTCGTTTCAGAGCTTCAGTCACAGACGTTTGACTTCATGGAGAAAAACTAAGGACCCTGCTTGTGAATGTCACGGCTTAACTAAATTGGATTTGGTTTGAGTTGAAGGTTTTATCAAAGCTATCAGAATGTTTTGTATCTGTTAGGAGTTGTGGCTGCAAGCCTCTTCCTCCTCATCCTCTTCTCCTGCCCTTGATGTCTCTTGAACAGTTTCTTCTGCCACTGATGTTTTTTTCTATTGACTTTTTTGTTTTATTCTTTTTCTCAGTCTGAAAATCATGTTTGTTACTGTTTCAAGTGTATTTACATATTTCATGTGTCTGCTTTAATGTGTTTTAGTATCCATATACATACACANATATATATATATATATATATATATATATATATATATATATATATATATATATATATTAACAGGATTGGGTCAAAACTTTCAACCCCCAGCTGGTTAGGGCAGATGGCTGCCCATGCTGAGCCTGGTTCTGCTCTTATTTCTTGTTGTTAAAAGGATGGAGTGGGGATTTCGTCAAAGTGAAGATTTGACACAAGCTAGACCTTTTAGTTGGCGTTTCATAACACACTGTATGTGAATGTATTGTAGTATAATGAGATTAAGTTGACTAAAATTGGACTTGCAACTGGATCTGTTTTAGACTGAATTATATTTGGGACTCTGACTTTTTTTCTGTATTATGCTCTGAGATGACTTGTTGTGAATTAATGCCAAATAAAAAAAAACCCAAACAAAAACTGATTTGAATAGAATTGAACTTCACGGTGCTGGGCATGCAGATGATGAGGACCAGGCTGCATATAGGAACCTGGTGTTATTTCAGATATTTTAAAAGTCAGACAGCTGTGCCAGCATTGAGGAGTATGTAAGAGTTCACATAGAGCCATGTAAAAAGGTCCATAAAACACAACATAAAGAGCCACCTGAAGCCTCAATATATCTTCTTGGAAAGCATTATGATAGCATATTATAATTGCTATTATAAAAATGACACCATTATGAATATGACTAAAGCACCCATTGCTTTTTCTTTAGATTTTTGTTCCCCCACATGCTTCTTTAAACATGTGATTTAGTGTAAAAGTGCTGATACCCGTTTTTGCATTTCTCTCACTGTAACATCCTGACAGGTGAATGGTGCTTTGGTTTTACTTGCATCTTTAAGGAAAATTTTGCCAATATAGTATGATGTATAACTTGCCAAATGTGCTGCAACAATTGAACTATTGTAGTTAATTCATCATCTTGTTACCTATCTAACTGGAAAAAAAATAAAATTATAAATATATTGTTTTTTTATTTAGATTTTTGATAATAACCATTGGTAATTTGATAATGAATGTTAAAAAATCTGCATTTTTGAACACATCCTTAAAACTAAACAACTGAACAGTTAAAGTACAAATGACTCCCAAAATAATGTATTTCAGCAGAAATATATGCATCTAGGAAAATGCATAAAGCAGCCATTTGGACTACTTGGCCAAGAACATTTATTTATGTTTCTTGTTGATATCTGCTGTATTCAGTTCACTTTTAACATAGATTCACTAGGCAGACGTTTAATGACTACTTCAAATTCAGTAATTAAGATATGCATTTTTAAAACCAACTTTTTTTTAACTCACTCATTAAAGTGGCAATTTTTTAATGAGTGTCAAAGTTGTGAAAAGTTGAGTGTATATAAGTATGTGTGTGTGTGTATGTATTTGTGTGTATATATGTTGAACCAGGCAATTCTTAAAATTTATACTTACTCTGTGCTATGAGGGCTACAAAGTTTGCATAAAACTAAAGAAAAGGCCTTTTTCAGATGACTGATGTACTTCATCACATCTGACTGGACTGTGAAAGACCACAGCTGGCGACGACTGACAGTGAACAGCCAGATTTTTGCAGACAGGTTAAACTCAATCAATCTGCAAATTGCTGCTCTCAGAACCGCCGTGTTAGACTTAATGGCAATTGTGTGTTTCTTGCAGCACAGCACCCTCATTAAAATTATTGACCACGTGGGTGTTATACTCATCAGTGCTGAAAGGAGTTGGCTCTGATAATTTACACAGACAAGCCAGCACATTGAGCTGGCTCCATTGCTTAAGACACAACACTAACAGGTTACTGAATGCTTTAGGCGGTGTCCACAAAGAAACATTTATTTTTTGTGAATAAAAGTTTAATTGTTTCAGCCTGTTTCAGCCACACATACAGTGGTTTAGGAGGCCTGAAATGGTACATTTTAAAACTGGTACAGAATAATATATTGATTAATAAACACATTTGTTGGCCTACTTTTACTGTTTGGACCAACTGCAGTAAGGAAAAGTGAAAACTAAAATTTGTACCAGCCCAAATTGTTGTAAACTTGCATGTTTTATTCAGTGGATTCACTGACGAAAGTCATTTACCTGCAAATTGGCTTTTAAAAAAAGCACATTTTAAAAGAAAGCCATCATGTTCTGAGAACAGATGATGCAAGTTCGCTACATACTGCTAAGGTTATTACAATCATTTGCACACTTGATGAATCTAAAATTATTACTCCACCTGCTTTCTGCTTTGATGTTTTTATTCTATTTAGTATGCCCCAAAGAAAACAATTTCAGTCAGGGTAATGAAAAATTATCATGTCAGTTTAGGTGAAACATTGTGCTATTATAATCATGTAATCACAAAGTATCACACAAATCATATTTATCAGGACAGATAGCAGGGAAGGCTTTACATTTCTGCTCCTCACCCTTTTATTGCTGCATAATCCAGAAAATCACTTGAGCGGATTATTATGCAATCCAATTATGTTTATAATCTGAGCCTAGAAACAGTTGCTTTGACTCCGTGCTTTCAGGATGCCTGATGGTTTAGTTATCTAAGCTACTCAACTGATTTACATGCAGGCAATAAGTCACTGATACTCGAGTGGGTGGTAGATATATCAAAAAGCCTAAGACTGTTTTTCTTGAGAGTTCACATGATAACAGGCAACAACATAAGTATTTATATACATACAGTATGCCAACATAACAAATCTTAAAGTACAATTTACATTTCTTAACAAGCCATGCTAAGATTGTATTAATTTCAGCTACAATGTTTTCTTTTTTGTTTGTTTTGTTTTGTTTTGTTTTTGAAAATGATTTAAAAATAAATATATAGCTCTTGCTTTAGAGGGCAGCTGTGGAGCAGTGGTTACTGCAATAATCCTCGAACTGGACAGCTGGAGGTTCGATTCCATCAGTATCCCACATGTCAAAGTGTCTTTAGGCAAGAACTGAACCCCTCACTGCCTCTAATGTGCCCCATCGGTGTATGGATGTGATCTAAAGCATTGATTAGACGCTATACAATGACTTATTTAGATTAGCTTTGTAGAGATTTAGTAGAGTGTTGTATAAATGTGTGTGAAAGGGTAAATGAGGGCACAGATTGTGTTGTACAGCTAGAAAGGTGCTATACAAGTACAGTCCATTTATATATTTTTTGTGATTCAATTAGATCATAGATACATGGATAGATTTGTGGTGATCTGGCTTTTACCTGGATTTTGTTTGTATTATTTTTATTTTAGTTCTTTGGTTTTTGTTTTGTTTCTATTCTGTTATTTGGTTGTATTTCCTTTTTGGTTTTGTCTCATGTTCATGTTTCATTTCACTCTTCCCCAGTCACTCACTTGTCTGTCAGACACGCCCATCTACACCTGTCCCGACTCTGTAATCATTCCACCTGTTCCCACTCACCTCGTTATCCTCAGTATAAAAAACCCGGTCACTCTTCCCATACCTCGCTGGTCCATTGTTTATTGTTAGCTTTGATGTTTGTTTGTTATTGCCTCGCTCTGTGTTCTTGTCTTCAGAGTTCTGTTCCGTTCATATATTTTATTTTAGTTCTTGTCTGTTTGCTGCCATGTCAGCTTTTTGTTTTCGTTTGTTTCTTTAGTTTAACAAATCAGTTTTCTTTTCTTAAAAATGAGTCTGCGTACTGGGTTCGTCTCGGCCATCTCCACCCAACGTGACAAGATTAGTGAAGAGACTGGACAGATTGGACAGGCTTTAAAATGGCACAGCTTCAACGACAAGATGATTTTGTCTTTCTTAAGTTATGAAAGACAAACTCCTTGGATGAGCCACAGCTGCCCCATCAGATGGAGTCATTGTCCTCTAACTGGAAGGACAAGCATTTCCACACGCCAAACACTCCTTTAGTGACCAGGTGAACTTCACGTTGCCACTGATAGACTGCATGTTGAAGAAAAAGGGGATAAAAAAAGTGTTCAAAAGAACTAAGCCAATGATATGAAACCATGTGAGAGAAAATGTGTGTTTGTAAATGAGTAAATGGGAAAAAAACATTTTTAAAGTGGTTTGTAGAAACTAAACAAGGTTAAAAGGCTCCATATTAAAATGAACCATTTCTTAAATTGGTGTCATTAGCTATATTTCTCTCCCCCCAAAAGTGTAGCTATGTTGGTGAGCCCATTAAAAATAACTCCATAGTTATGAATATATTAGGGCTGGTAAGAAGTACTTTGTTCAGTTTTCAGTGATCACTTCATGGTTGTCTGTATATGATAAATTTGGTTCCAAACTCAAAGAAACAAGAACACTAAGTTAGCTGGTGATGGGCTATTGGCTTCTTTTAATTATTTTGTATATATACAGAATATATATTTATTTTTCCATATATGCTCAATGCTAATTTAATACTATATACAGTTATGTGGATGTGAGTGTCTTTTTCCTTTAGCTATCTACTATACTAAACTCTACCAGCCAAACAGATTAGCTTATTTGAACCCATTAGCACAATTTTAATGTTATCTGATATAGGATTTTTTTTTTAATATTTCCTGGGTTCAAGTGGTTGAAATGAGCATACTCTGTCAGGAGACCGGGCTCAGCCTTAGAAATAAGAGAAATAAGATGAGGAGCTCCGTCATCCAGGGGAAGCTTGGAGTACAGCCGCTGCTCCTTCTCATTTAAAGGAAAAAGTTAAGGTGGTTCAGACATCTAATTAGGATGCCTCCTGTGCATGTACTTCTGGGAGAAGACTCTAGGGCAGACCTAGAATTTGCTGGTAAAATTTTCTAATTGGTGTACTCAGAGGCCAGGTGAACTTTTATTAGCTTTCCAAGTTGATAAAAATGTGTTTCTGCGTGTTTTATGATGCTGATGCTATGTCATCAGTCGTACTATGTATATAATAGATTGATTGTGATACAAAATAACATAACTAAAAAGAAACTGTTTATAATTTCAGTTACCATCATTTTTATTACACAAGGCAACCATATTGAATTTTGAGGTCACGGCTAGTCTGGACCCTTCAGTTTTCCAAGTCAGAATTCTAACTTCAATGGGCATTCCAGTTGATATATATTTTAACTTGGAAAGTATAAAATACAAATTCTGAGGACAAATGCATAATTACTATATAGGCTCTGTTTGTGACAGTCAGAAACGAAGATGCTGAAAGACTTGTACATGTACTCCTGGTTGTTTGCATCATTAAAATCATTACCTGTGTTAATTGTTGCCTGGTTTTCCCCTATGATTAGCTACATTTTAGACCTGCCTGATCAACATTTTGTTTAATTAGCAAAAAAAGAAACAATGAAGACGCTACTCCAATACCCAAGACAGTGTCCAAACAGAACAAGGTCCATATCCAGTTATATGAACAGCTCCATGCTTTTTTTCAGACAGTGACACTCATAAACTCGAGCAGCTTTTGCTGAATTGTTATTTTGTAGAGTTATGTAATGCAAATTAGTATCACTATGTTGTTTGAATGCTAGGCCTGTTCATAGTGTTCAAAGAAGGTCTTCTTGTTTCTAAACAGCTGATCGCATGAACCCCAAGCTTTGTAACTATATGCAATTGTTACCCCAACTACATATTCATTTAGAAAAATCTCCTAGTTAGAAAAAAACAAAAGACATAGCAGAAAAGAAACAGAAAAACAAAGTGGGCACTTGTTGTTACCCACACTTTTCGGATGTTTCTCGGAAAGACAACCATAGTCCGATTTTGTTTGTCTATCCATTGGTGCAGCTGATCAGAATGTAGTCTGAAGACCTCTAAGAGCTGTTTACTGGCCTCCAGCTGTTTATAATTATCTCAGTAGAAGAGAATGAAATGTGTGTAATGTGATAGCACAATGTTGATTGCTGATATGCTAATCAATGCATAACACAATATTTAGACAGCAAGCATTTTTCCATGACTTTGTCTCCAAATAAAAGTACATCATAAACCAAAAACTATCAAAAAGGCAAAAGAGGGCAATTGGTTTCTAGTATTAGGCTTTCAAAGATGGAATGAAATGTAAACTTTATTATTTATTTTTTTTTCAGTTGTTGCACATTATAAAAAAAAAGAGTTGTAGGCATTGTAAATCTGAATAAAGAGATCAATCCAGGAAATACAATACACAGAAACAAGATGTTTCATTTCTATGATAGAGAGGCTGTGATTCTTGAAGGCTTCAAACAACTTCTCTTCTTCCACAAAAATGGCAAATCAAAACGTCAAAAACACCCCCACTTCAACACGAACAGCCTGCAAATCAAAACACATGTCAGCATGTGTCAAAACACAAGTCAATATACAGTACATACACAAGAATTGTTTAGAAATCTCAGAAGTAAAGAAAAGAAACATTCTACTTTCCTGTTTGTTACACATTCATAAGACATGACTCAGGTGTGCTGCAGAAAGCATTCTGAATATAGAATATTAGGAAGAAATATTATATCTTCATGATATTCTCGAGAGGATTTCTCACAAAATATGAAATGAGCAAAAAAAAAAATATTATTTTTATGCGGGTGTGCTATCTTAGAGATTAATTAGTAAAAGAAGGTTAAAGTCTTAAAATGCACAAAAAACCATTACCACAGCCAAGACTGCCTGGATTATGTACCGTGATGTTCATTTTACCACATACTGTATACAGAGTGCAAAAACTCCACAGAGACCTTGGCATCCCTTTGCCCCGTTGGCTTGTGATGAAAATTCCTTTGCCTCCTCTTGCATGTGTTGCTTCTTCTGAACCTCTCCTATGCTCCTAAATCATTGAAAAAAACAGAAACAATATAAAGGAAAATTAAGCTTTTAAGTAAGCTGTCAAATTCCCAATATTAGAATGATTTTTTATGATAATCAACATAAATTTGTGTGTTTAGGTAGTTTTTGTAGATTCAATAGTGAATGCAAAGTGGTGATCTAAACAAAAACATGTTGAGACAAAGATAGATCAATACAAGAAAATCCCACCATCCACATACGTGTTGCACTTTTCCAATTAAGCTGTTTTGAAGTTCAAGGCTTTGGCTTTATTTTTGGGTGCCTCTTTGTATCACCGCAACACCAAATATGGTATCATTAGTGCTGTCTTTGTGGTGACTCCATACATCATTTCATCAGTGTGTGTTTCTCTTGTATTTTCCTCCTTTTCCTTTTTTTTTACTTTTTTGGCTTTTATTTCAAAGCAGAGCAAAGTTACGGTTTTCATAGAAGAGTTTCTTGACTTCACTCTTAAATAAAGTAGTCTTCACTCATCCTTTTTTCTTATTTTATGCACTTTTTATCTATTCATCAGGGATGTCTTCTCTCTTCCAATTTTTTTCTGTCCTCAGCTGGCACTTCAGTATTTTACTTCCCTACTTCTTTACGTGTCCCTTCATCTACTGGCCCTCTATGGCTCTCTAATATGTTTCCATAATGAGGTTTTGCTCCAAGAGGACCAGGCCCATCATCTGAGGTAGGGGTAAACAACTAGTCATGGATCATATCTGGCTTGACCCTCAGCCTATCAGGAACCACATCAAAGAAGGAAGCAAACCACCAGAGAGGGACCATCATTAGATGGACAAGATGAGAGATGTCGTGTGTTCTTCTGAGCTCCAAGCTTGAGTGTGCAGACAGAAAAAAAAAAAAATAGTAATAAATGAGAATAAGCTGTGGTGCTGAGTGGGGAGTAAAACCAAAGCTGTCTTTTAAATTGCAGTGGAAGCTGAGGTTGTAGAGCAAGGGAGGAAGAAACAAACTGGAGATATACATGTACATGTGCAGACAGCACTGAAAACACACTGTGTCATGTGATTTTTAGCTGAAAAAGCAGACACCCCNCAAATAAAAAGTTCTTGGTTTTATTATATAAAAAAAAAGACTTGTAAGAATTTATTACAACATGGTGACTAATTTCGTAGAAAAAAAGAATCAACTATTTTTCAAACTCAATCAACTTCAGCGATTGTCTTTCTTTATGCAGCAATGACATGGCTCAGAGTTTGGCATTTAAAGCCAGTTTAACACTGAACTAAACGGTAGAGGTGTATGTTCTGACAAGTGCTAACGCTTCTGCAGATAGAGTTGAAGTTGGGAAGAATACACAATGTTTTATTAGAAAACATGTAGCCACTCCATGGCATGTTTTCATGTATATTTCATCCACGAAAGGATGCAGCCCTGTATTATTGATGGCTGGCTGTTCAGCTGCACATCCTCGGCTCTTGCCACTCCGCTTTAGAAGAGTTTAAGTTACACAGGGTGACTCATAATTGAATTATAGTGCAGCTGCGTCAGTACAAGGAGACGTTTTAATGGGAACCAGCCTCCTGGGTTGACATGAGGATTGAGGACGAAGACGGATGGGAACAGGTTGAAAAACATTAGAGCATTGATTTGCTTTAGTCAGAGGATATTGAGAGATAAAGTGGATTCTGTAGAGTTGTAACATTGATTTGGTTAAGGTGCATTTTTATTCATTCAGCCAATGTTGTTTATTGTTTTTACAATAAATAGATATATGTGTGCACTTATTATATTTTTTGTTTGTTTAAAAGTTTGATATGAACCAAGTAGCATCAAATAGGTTATAGATGGCAAACTTCTCAGTTGTTACTAATCTAATCACATCTGTATATTCAGGTTGATGAGAGGACAATTTTAAAGTTACACTCAATACCTATCATTAATTTCAATTTCAGAAAATCTTC
The DNA here is from genome assembly GCF_001649575.2 of Kryptolebias marmoratus. NCBI lineage: Eukaryota > Metazoa > Chordata > Actinopteri > Cyprinodontiformes > Rivulidae > Kryptolebias > Kryptolebias marmoratus. The sequence continues at coordinate 14,537,793 of NC_051434.1, forward strand.
ATTAGAATTCTGTTTTGTTTGGGTTTTATTTTTAGGTTTTTGATATGGGATCGTAGCAAGGTTTTACAGTAATGGAATTTGTATCAGCCTCCATTTTCTAATGTGGATTATCAAATATGTAGGAATCCAACACTACTCGTTTGTCAGTATGTTTCATCTTTGTCACTCTTTAAACAGCATTCTTCCCACAGAATACTTAACTTTCATGACAGTCATCGTGGGTCTTAATCTTTTTTTCTGACAAAATGTTATAAATGGTTCATATGACTGACCTAATATTATACTAATGTATAAAAAATCTTAATGTTTTTTTTTGTTGTTGTTGTTTGCTTTGATATTTGTCATAGTGTTCCATTGTAATGTTTATGTTAATTTCTGCATTTTTTGCAAGTATGTGGTAATATGATTTGTGTCATGTGTGCCCTATAGTCTTGTTGTTAGACACAGTTGAACAAATGTATTATTATTTACTTAAATTTTATTCCAAGAAAAAAAAAATCAATGGTTTCCTGCAGCTTTTCTGCAATGAGTAATGATTTCATATGAAATTTAATCAGTGTGTAAACCTCTTCAGATGTCGTCTCATTCTGAGACAATTCTCTGACAGAAGCGCCATTTAAATACCAATACAACTGTGATATGAAGTATTTTAGTAGTATCCTGAACTTAGGAGGTAAACAAGTTTGTGAATAATAAGCATAGCATAATATCAGCCTTGTTTAGGAGTCCAAATTCAGTAAAATATGGAAAAGTCCCCAGGGCATCCTGTTGCCTGGAATATAAAATCACTGTTTTCTGCAGATGGAATGTTTTGTATTCAGTGAATGATGGATTTACAGGTTGTGATACCACATATGTGTCTTAGCTACAGTCTTTCTCCTGCTTTATCACATATAAAAGTCAGAAGCATTAGTCATGACTTTTAAACATACTTCATAAAGTTTATTGCTTTTTTTATTGTGCATGGATTTTTTTAAAGAAAACATTACAGCCAATCTGTGTTTTTGCAAGTCTCACTTTTTGGGGGGCACAAATCCAGGTGAAATTACAGTGACAAAACTAACAGTACTGAGCAAAATAATGGCACTGCCCTCCTAAAGAGATTACAAAGAAAAGTTACACAGAAGCACCATAGTTTTAGGATGTAAGATAGCACAATTTTCTACACTCATGGACATCATAATATTTTTTGGAGTTTACATATATGCAGCACTAATAAAACTTGGTTCAACAATTCATCTTTTTATTTACTACATAATTTGACTAGTATGTCCTTTGGCATTCACTGGGAGAAGGGGTGCTGCTGCACCCTCTGCATCCACAGCTCCAAGGGCCTTGCTTGTAAATTGTACGTTCATTACCTTTAAAAAGAGCAACATTTTGGGTTTTCCAAAGAACAGCACAGCTCGTAATCCCCACAGTGCCGAGTGACCCAACCCGTTGGATCCTATACTTAAATATATGTAAATTGCAATGCCACGTTATGAATATTGAGCTTAAATAGAACTCTTTATTAAAGGAGAAAGGCTTTTTTAAAATTTCTACAGAAAACTGTCAGATCATTAGCACATTGCACAAATCATCAAACTGTCTCTCATGCCATCCTTGAACAGAAAAGTAGATTTGGTTAGATTAATTTTCACTCCTCTGAATTTTATAACTCCATTAAGTGTTGTCATCCTTTAAATGCATTTTTGGCTTTTCAAGTAAAAGCTTTTGAAGCACTTTGAATATTTTTTTTGAAGCAATTTGTGCTACTCCTATTTCAAAATTATATTATAAATGATGTAATTAAATAAAAATGTGGTTTTAACTTTGTTCATTCAGATTTTTATGAATAAGTAAATAAATAAATACATATTTTTTGCCGTTTTCAGACACTTCTTTAAGGAGCAAAAAATAATGAAACTCAGAGTAATACATATTTCCACCTACACATGTTTGCGAGAACTGTTTGTGCATGTTTTCTGTTAGAATCTCAGTTAAAGATCCAATGTTCTCTCAGCGTGGTCATAAATCAATAGCATCTCCCCTGGGTTTGTAGTAATAGTTTTACTGTCTTGAACTATTGAACTGTGTGTTTATTAGGGAATTTCAGCAAAGACACACACACACACACTGAAAATCAAAAAGCCAGATAGACACACTGTCCATACTCACACAGACAATGTATGAACATACCTGTCAAAGCATTTGTTTGGATACTGATGCAAGAAATGTGAAAGATTCAGACTGACGCAACAAAAGTAGTGGTAGTTAAATTCTCCTTAATATATGGCATATTTACTTAGCATATGCCATTTTGGGGGTTATAAATGTGAAGTAATAAGAAAAGCAGCTAGGAGAAAGGCCTCATGTCAGAACTATGCACACGCCGACAGGAGAAAACACAATAGCTGTGCTACAAATCAAAATTCCTTACCAGCTGTCAATGGTTCTGTTTATATTCATGAATTCAATTTCACTGTTTCAGATTTTTCTCGCAATCTTGGGTGCGTCTGCATTCCCAGGTATCTCTGAATAAAAAAAAACAATGTTTGTTTAATCAGCTGAAAGCCTTTGTTGTCAAACAGAAGTTACAGTGGACTTTTTTGTGATTTATTTTTCTACTTAGATGGGTGAATACAATGCAACTGGAGTTACAGCATATGAACTTCCTAAAATTCCTCATTCCTTGATTAGAAGAGGCATAGCATAAGTGGGGTTTGGTGAATAGAAACAAAACCCAAATGCAGTCATGTGGAAGGCAGCCTCTTAAACAATCTAAACTTTTAATTTACTGTAGCAAACTCTGAACAGGAAACTGAAAAAAAAAACACATAGGTAAACAGAGAACCTGACAATGAACAAAGGGAAACCAGGAGAGGTGACTGATGAGTGACAACAGATGTGCTGATTACTAATGAAATAAATTAAATTAAATAATTCCCTATTAATGGTAAGAAATAAACTGCAAAGATACTGAGCACATCTACAGACTGTGAAAAACAAACAGCTGCAAGAACACAAGTCAACTCGCTAACCAAAACTCACAATGCAACACCAGAAAACTAAAGTGAGAGTAAAACTAGTCTTAAGGCTGTATGCGAATGACTGTTAATTCAAGTGTGAAGGTACCAAGTAATTATTGTTAGCAGCATGCATTTAGCATCCAATATTTACAGTCTCCTGAGAGCAGGTGGTATTTGATTCTCTGAGGAAAAAAAAATGAGGAGGTTTAGCGATCTGCTGCATTGCTTCTGTCACAAAAATACTGCAGACAGATAAGGAAAACTGTTAGCAGTCTTTTCTGACAGTGAAGTGTGTCAAACATTATTGTGTCTACAAATAGACTGTCAATGTATAAAATTCTATTGTCGGTACAGAAGACCAAACCTTCTGATTATAGAACATGTCAACAAACAGGACTTCACATATATATTCAGAACTGAAAGCAATTGTTTTGTGGGATAATTATTGAAGGACCATCACCCTATGTCCACCCTAAACACAGCTTCTCTGGCCTGAAGCCACTCTGAGGGCAAGGTGGTTCAATATAACCAACTGAGGGAAACTGCATAGTGCACACTTTGAAGTCTGGAAGGATCCTACTTTAAATCTATTAAGTAAAAACCAGGATGCAGTAATGGTCAATGAAGCCTAAAATGTCACTTATTAATATAGAAATGCCATCCTGAACATGAGTCCTCTCTGATATAGTTGGATATTGTTCATGCAGTTTTAAGACTTATTTCTGTACTTCTGTTAAAATTAAGACCTCGCTGTGATAAATCATTTATCTTTCTTTTTGTCACTTGTGTTGCTCATGTGTTTGTGACAAATGGTCATATTAAAATTGTGCAGTGAGGCCAACATAGATCTGCTGGGTTCTGAATCTAAAAGACTGCAATTTGTTCACAGCTACTGAACTTGATGAGCATGTTTGCATTGGAGTATAATTAGCACCATTGGCTTTGTGAATATGATGCTAAGATGGAGCAACTAAGTGAAATAAAGATGACACAAATGCCACCCACTGCAAAATTAGTGAATCTGGGCTTGAAAGTTTTGTTTTGTTTGTTGCATTGGGACTTAGGTCACCCTGAAAAAGGTACAAGAACTTCCATTCTGTAAGTTAATAAAAATTTCTATGGCCATTTAAAATGCCAGAAAAATGATTCTCCTTCATGTAGCATTCTGGACAGGGCAGAACATTGTTGGTCTAGATTCTCATTCCTGTAGGACATGACGATCTTAAAAGTTTTATTTTCTTTTTTTCCTTTTTTTTATGGTAACTCAATCTTATTTCCTGATTTTTTTAAGACAATTTACTTCCCATCACAGGAGCTTTATCAGTACAAAGTGAAAAGTACAGCGCTTCAAGCTTTATAGCTACAGTGAGTTTCTCTGGTAATGCGAGCAGAACTCCCGCGCAAATCACTCTCTCTCCGTTCCCTCCTGAGGGTTTTTAGGGTCTTTCTTGTCAAGAGTAATAAAATATACAGCCAAAAACCAAGATTAAAACCTCATACCATGAAGAAGTGTTGGTGTGACCTATAACAATAAATAATATTTGAGAAAAGGTAACATCCTAAATTGTTAAACACTTAATTTAAAATTAACAGCAACCATGAAAAAGTACTCCCCAAAAAACAAAATCACTTTCTGTCCAGTTGTTCTGTCTTTAAAGCTTAGATATTGAATTTCACAAACCCCCCACAAATAAATCCTTCATTCGACACCATAGTAATGAATTTTGTTTTCTGTGGACAAGAGATACAGGGTAAGAGATTCTGGACCTTGCAGAAAAAACAAAATGTTTTTATGGTAAGTGTTTAGTATTCTGCACTGTATGTGTCTACAAAAGCAGTCCACCACATATCAATTACAGCCAACCTCTGATGAGAAGAAAGAATAACATCCTATAATCCTATAAAGCCATATAAAGTGGCTGCTGATGACTGGTGGGTGAAACCCAATTTTAAAAGTTACATCCAATCCCTTTAATATCTTCTTCCTCCTAAAAAATAAAATAAAACAAAACTAAGACCTACAGAATTATGAGATATTTTTAAACTGGGTACTGAAGCCTTATAACTTCAGAAGCCATTTATTCACATGGGTCAGTTTCTGAGTCAAACCATCACAAACATTGATTTTGCCTCAGGATTGGGTCTCCAGGATGACACCATGGTAGAGAAGGAACAAATATAGCAACTGATAACCTTTTCAATGTGCGAACAGACGTGTAGCAATTTTCCTTTTGACATACAAAAATTTGAACCACACTCTAGGAAAAACTACAAAAAAAAAAAAATTAGGATGAAAAAAAGTGAGAAGCAAGAAGTGTAACGTTTTGAGCTTGACTAGAAGGTCACTGTGTTCACTCTCTTTAGGTTTGCAGGCACATGACGATAAATGGCTGATGGAGGAGTATATTCCTTAAAAAGAGAGAAGTAGGTTTGCTTTTGAGAGGAGGTATCACCACAATCAGTCAGAGCATTTAAAGTTTGTGTCATTAACAGCTATCATGAATGTGCAGAATGAAAATTTAAAAAAAAAGGAAAACATCGGCTGGTTAATTCATCAGCCTGGAGCTTATTATATTCAGCAGAATCAGACTTCATTAATTTACGACGGCGTTTCATCCAGACATCAAAATAACACTGAGTGTATCTGCCATATGGTTATGGTGGGCACTTGCCACTGGTAATAAGGGTAGCATCTCATTGAACTGTGGCCGATGAACACTGGTTTGCAAATGATATTTGCAAGGGAGTCTTCAAAATGTTCTGAAATGTTTACAGGGATTTTCAGTTTCCTAGTGTGAATTGCAGAGATTGCAGTACTGTTACTTGAATCTTGAACATTTTCAAAATGTTGGACAACATTTTTGTGAGTGTCTCACATCTGTCTCAAATCCTTCTCAGTTTTGTTTCTTTAATTTTACATTTCTAGAGCTGTATTTTGACACCAGCATGGAAGCTTCCCTTATGACAAAAAGTATCTGAGGTGTACAGGTCTGAAAATCAAATCAATGATAAATAATGCTAAAAAAACAATTTCCAAATCTACCTCTCTTCAGTTCAAAAGTGTACTTCAGTAAATTAAATCATAAGCGTGGGACTGATTGTCAAGGCAGATAAAAACGGCCTGGGATGAGTATGATGTGGGCAGAGGGAGGCAGCAAAATAATGTGCAGTGTGTAGAATATAGTTTAACAACCCATGCAAAGGTGAATAGGCCTATGACTTTCAAAACCTTAAACAAGCAAAATGTGTCTGCAGAGCTTGCTGGACAAGTAGTTGCAAACATTTAGAATTCAGTGAGATTTCAAGTAAAAATTTTCTCACAATTTTGAGTTGCCAGTAGACAACAACCATTGCAGGCCAGTGAACTACTGACTTGCCCCAAAGTGTAAATTTGGTAGAATCAGTGAATACTTTGCTAGCTTACTCCTTAAGTTACCAACAGCACAAAATGTCTGGAAATTAAATTTTTTCCATGTAACAAGAAGGTCACCAGTTCAAAGTTTCATTCTGCAGGCCTTCCGGTGTTGTGCTTGCTTGTTCTCCCCATGCCTGTACCTTTTTTCCTCCCTGCTATTCTACCTTTGTCTCAAAGAACAAATACTGGATTGAGATAAAAAAATTAAAAAAAAAAAATAAATAATAATAATAATAAAATAGATGTTAGGCTTACTTGTGATTCTGTAAATAGAGTTTAGGAATAAATGTGAGCCTGCATGGTTGTGTAGCAGTATTCGCCCTGTGATCGACTGGCAACCTGTCCAGAATGGTGATTGCTCGTAATGTGTCTGTTGCGACTGAGCCAGCCTCATGTGCTGACTCATGTGAATGATGAGAGACCTTTTCTTTTTTTTGTCTTTAAATAATTTGTGAGAATTTTGCACACATGACTGGATGCTAACCATGTTGCTAAGCAATGGCAAAAGGCTCTCAGTGACTGTATTGATGACATTCAACCAGTCAGAAACAATGATAGACCAGTAATTTACAATCAGGTGACCAAGCAGAGTGTTTGGCAGTACAAAATAAACCATAATCTCACTAATACATTGATAAACAAGGGTGTGTGCAGTTTGACATAAACAGTGGAAAATCACAGGGACATAAGAGGAGTGTGTAGACACGCATATTTAATTACATTTTATGCCTTTATGTTCAATTTTTTATGTTAAACATAGGCTAAAATATTTTATTTCAATACATTTCGAATGATTACTTTGGTTTTATAATTTTGCTTGTTAATTTTTCAAACTTTCATTTATTATCCATCCATCCATCCATCCATCTATCCATCCATCCATCCATCCATCCATCCATCCATCCATCCATCCATCCATCCGTCCATCCATCGATTTTTGTCCACTTATCCGGGGTCGGGTTGTGGGGGCAGCAGCCTAAGCAGAGAGGCCCAGACTTCCCTCTCCCCAGCCACTTGGGCCATCTCCTCCAGGGGAATCTCAAGGTTTTCACAGGCTATCCAAGAAACATAGTCCCTCCATCGTGTCCTGGGTCTTCCCCAGCTTGTAAAAGTTGAAATTTGTCATGCATGAACAGCATCTGTTGATTGCGAGTGTAGCAAAATGATTGTAGTCTCTGACAGGAACATCTCTGATTCCCGTGTCTTACTACAGCTGGAAACATCTTCAGACCATTTTCTTTCTTTTTTTTAAAAATCAGAATCATGTCCATCCGCTAAGTTATCAACATGATTTAGAGACAGTCAAATTTATTTATGATAAGGCATTTATGGAAGCACATCCATTGATAATGTCTTTCTATCAGCGTTTCTCTTTGATTCATCATGTACTTATTATATCAATTTATTTTTGCAGTTGCTATTTGTTAGGTTTAATGAGTTGAACACAAGACACAAAGAAAGTGGGGCATACTTGACTGGGTATTTACTTCAAAGTTTGGCTATGCAACGCATACTGTATTCTCAGACTTAGCTTGACTGTGGCGGTAGAGTAGCTGACAGACAGGTGGGTGTATGATTGCTGAGTGGTGTTGGAGGATTCCCAAGAAGCAAAGAGAATGGAGGTCAGATCAGGTTGATATACTCAGAGCAAACAAAGATTCAGAACTGGATTGTAGCAGGGCAGCTGTGGAGGGTTGGTACACTAATGCTTCAGCAACAAGTGGAGTGATGACCAATAAAGATACAGTGCCACTTTGATGAGGAAATGGAGTGGACATTTTGATGACCATAGGAAAGCAGGCAGGAAAGTCCACAGCAGCTTGAAGCCTTTCTTTTTAGATTAAAAAGAGAATCCAAAAACCAAACTATCATTGTAGCAAGGACCTATGATATATGCTTTGTTAAATAGTAACTATACTTCAAAGTTGGTTTAAATGATTAAGATTATTTTGAGCACATACACCATCTGCATCTGGTGCTATACCCAACTAATACCTTCTCAAAATTCCTTGTGGTTTAGACTGACTTTTGAGTTCCAAGTCATAGGTCCAAGGACCTAATGTGGTTCATTTCCTCTGGTGGGATCTCGAAGCACTATTTAAGTTTTTCCCAACTTTTTCACTTTATTCTTAAAAAGGTCTATTCTTGTATTAGTATTTTGACTGTGATTTCATTTTTTTGACTTTAATCTTGACATTTTGATTTTGTATTAGAGTAGCTATAATACAAAAATCAACACAATATAAGTAGGAAAAAAAGGCCAACACCATGTTGCCACTGTTTACCTAGAAACCTAAAAAATGAAAATCATCACCTAATATCACCTTTTACTTCTTAAATACAAACAGTTTTACCATACTGTGCTGAGTACATAACTTTTAAAAAAGCATTCCTAAGAAACCAATTACACAAATGGCATTTTCCATGAAACTGACGTGTATGTAACTGCCTATAGACAGTTTGATTGCAACTCAAGTTCTCTAAAGCACTTACTGAGTTTTGCATGTACAAAACCAGTGTGTTTCATGTCATCCCCTATTGCCGTTAACAAAATATGTCTCTCTGCAAGACTTCAGTGCCAAATATCACTATGCTGTATTCACCTCACATAAAACAGCATGAGAAAGTTTGCAAAAGCATCAAGCATAGAGGCCCACTTTTAAAACAGACCTCTCAAAGGCAGCTGCTAGACACCAGAAACAGGTCCATGAATTATTCATGTTCATTTGCACAACCTTTCCTATCATGGGTTCATCATATTTCCGTTACTGTTCGCTGTCTGATCAAGAAACCAAAAGCAACTGTGTTGAAATACATTGGTAAAGTGCAACATAAATATCACCCTCATTGACAGCCATACTTAAGAGAGTTGTTGATAGATTTAATGACTCAGCTGGCACCTTCTTGTCATTTAACATGTTTCATACACTAGCTCATTTGCATTCTCCTACATTGCATAATTAGTTGTTCTACTTATCAGCACCCCAACAAAATACCCATAATTAGGACCACATTAAGACCAGCACTTCATCTTTTGCAAAGCAACTTTTGGCATATATTTTTGAATAATGTCAAAACAAATGACAGTATAAAAAGCAGAAATCACAAAGAAAATTTTAAAATTTGACAAAGCTAATCTCAACAAATGACTACCAAAAAACTGGGACTGTGGAAACTGAGAGAGATAACAAATACTGAGCCAGCAAAGGGATGACATCAAGCATCTTTATTCTACCACCCTGGTCAGCAAAAGATCAGTGTACTCTGTGCAGCTATGATCACTTTGAATAGCACAAGCAAACACAGTTGGTTGTGTCAATTGAATTCTGTGACAAAAAATGTTACAAAGCTACTAGATTGGGGCAACTTTCTAAATACACACAATGTTTGGAAGAAATTGTGAGGCTTCAGTACTTGTTCAGCTGAAGGAGTAAAAGACCCGTTCACATGACATCAGACAACAGCATAGCTTCAAAAGGTTATATATAGTTGCAAGCAATCATTCTTTGTATTCTAATATTCTAAATGGCAGAGCTACCAGTGCTCGTGCAACTATCCGAAATGTAATGTAATTTAACTACAGATACTATTTTCTATTTGCTGTTGAACTTGTTGAAAGACATTCAGATGATTTCGCTGTAGTCCTTACGCATGGGGGTTGCTGGACTTATTTAGATCTTGATAGAAATTTATTACATAAAACTATCATATGATAATGAAGGGGAACTGAAAAGTTACAAGCTCCTAAAGACAGAGCACCAAAAAATGCAAAGATACCTCATGTAAGTGGCTGTGTAAATGGTGCTCAACAAAAGTATTTTAGTGTTTGTATTTTAGTAGTGTTTGTAGTCACACTATGATTGCAGTATGTATACAGCAATCCCTTTTGAATGCATATATTTGTATATTCATATAAACTAATAAACTACTTTGAATTTGATTTTATGTATCTTAAGACTGTGTGAAAACATTCAATAACTTTCTAAAATAAAAATAAAAAACAATTGCAGTTGTGATCATTGTGCAAGGACATTATGAATCCTTACAATAACAATTTGATAATGGATAAAATGCTTACCATAAATCTTAGCATTTGAAATTGGTTCCCAATTTTCTTTTCTTATCTCTGCTTGCTTTTAAACCACCATTTAACAAAAATCACATCAGATGATTGCTTTTTGTCCAAACATAGATTATGTCATTCTCGGACATAAGCTGAACTGCTTCTAAATTTGTCACAGCCTTCTCCTCTTTGATTGGTTTAAGTTTGTCAGATGGTTTTCAATAATGCTGGAAGGTTACTTAGATAAACCAAACGCTGAAGATTTTCAAGGTGTGGATTTTAAAGTCAGACACTTTTATATTTCAATAAAATCTATGGATGAATATGTAAAAACAATTTAAAGAAACTGAAAGAGGACATCATTAGAATTTTATTTTCATGTCAATATCTTGAGATAACAACTTATAAAAATAGGCTCAGTTTTTTAAAGATAATGTGTTAACATTTAGTTTGATTTAGAAAAGCTCATTTATTGTGATAAATGGAAATGCTTTCAAAATCACAGTGAAAGAAAAGAGATGCTTCTTCTTCAGAAAATCAGTACAGTCAGACTGGCAACTAATTCCATCTAAAAATGTTGCCTGAAGGAACATCCATTACTGATCAACGCATTACTGTTACAGGCCATTACCAAGTGTCATAACACTCTCTGAATGACAAAACTGGGTATAATGCAACAACAACCCGATTTCACAACAATTGTCTTATTATTTTAAGAGAGAAAAAAAGCATCTTTGGATAATATGATGTTACCTCAAAAAACAAAGTTTGCTTTCTTGACACACGATTAAACTACTTACCTTCAGATTACCTTTGAAAAACTGGTTGTCTTGAGATAATGAGATAGTTAACTTGTATTCTTGAGAAAAGCACATCAAAATTAATATAACCTATGGCTGTTGGTTTATGTAAAAATGCATTCCTAACAACATATCTTTATTAGGTAACTACTGTATTTAGACTGACCAAGGTTTTTTGGAAGCGATGTCCAAACTTTACATGCAACTATAAAATTGGTGTAAGAGAATAAACTCTTTATCAAATCTCTTTATCAAAGTCTTAAACCACCTCTAAGATAGGCTCTTTTATAATTACTCTGCATGCCTGTGCGGCTCAATGTGTTTATTTGTGTGCAGGAGCTCAATTAGCACTGATGCGTAAAAGACATTTAGAGTAAGAAAAAAAAAAACAAAAACAAACTTCATTGTTAATTTATTACTCTGAACAGCCATGTTCAGCTCAATTGTAAGAAGCAAGGTACACGGATCTGAAGATTAAAAAATAAAACAGCAGCTGAGAGAAATGGCTGGATAACCTTTCCTTTGAAGCAAACAAGTCCTCAGTGCTGTTTCACAGCATGTCACCAGACTTATGGGGCTGAATTTAATGGAGGTTTTGCTTCGCTCGAATTTTTATTCTTTCACTGGTCTGTTTGATCATCTGGAACCTCACAACAGCTAGCAGCTAAACATGTCCCCTGTTAAAAACAATATTTCCCTCTATGTTTTGTGTGAGAGGGTAGAAGTCAGTGCTGAGAAAGCCAAAGGAACTTGCACTAACAGAACGCAGTCAACATGTTTCTGTGTGTGTGCATTCATTCCTATGCATGTTTCCTGCACATCTGCGGTTACCAAGGCAACATCTAACCCCCTAATTCAGCGAGGGAAATCAGATATCCGAACGACTGCTGTCTTCCGCCACCTCGCCCCACCTTCCTCTCACCCAGTGCCACAAATTCCACCCTCCACGTTTTCTATCTCCCTGCAGCAGATGAAACCTTAAGTGGAGGTTTAATGAAATCTCCTGGATTGTCCTGTGGCTTGATGACTCAGGCTCTGTTCGCGTGGGGTGGTCCTCCACTTTTAACAGTGTGTCGAAGCCAAGAAGTGCAGTCGCTAATTGCACGGCCTGAGGACAAGCAATGGAAAAATAAAAAGCAAAAAAGCCGAGAATGAATACAAAGACAACAAAGATGGAACAAGAAATAACAAAGCAAATACGGCACATGTTCTAAAGGTCACATTTGACAAGTAAAGAAATGCTCATGCATGCCTAAATATCTGATCTTGTGCAACCATTGGCCCTAGCAACAGTCATGGAACTGATTGTTCAAATGAATATTTAGCTCAAGTCAAATTAGCACACTGACAGTTGGTAGGGCTGCCTTGGATCACTGAAGCTCAGTAATTAAAACCTTCCAAGACTGAACACCATTTTACATATATACATATTATATGTGCAAACTTTCAGTATCCAGGATGAACAGATCAACAGGCTGGAAACCATGTGCCACAGAAGCATCAGCTTACTGCTGGATTAATTACTGATCATCGCTTACAGCACAATTATGAAGAAACTATAATGAGGAGATAAACAAAAGTTATTTTTGTATGAAAACTTGTTGAAAGGTTATTGCTAATGAACTGCTGCTGCTCGTTCAGAAGTGCAACAGCTGGCTGTTTTGGGAGTCTAATACATTTGTTTCCAATCTTCATTAAAAGACTTTAATTAGGATGCCAAAAAAATACTTCTTAGGGAAGACCTTTTTTTCTGTTTATAGGTCTAAAACATACATCTCAGCATTTAGTGACAGAGCAAACCATCATTCTTTTATTGACATCGAATTCATGGGACAGATTATTGTCATTCATCAAACCTGACTATAATATATATTTACAGAAAAGATTGGGTGGAAATAAGGAGGTGCTTGTATTGAGATGCAAATAGACACATCAATATTCAGAGTGCAGATGGGATCTTTCATTGACCCTTTTGTAAAAAGAATAGTGCAAAAATAAAATCTACCCTAAATAGTGGTATTTCTTTCTCTCATCTTTTTTTAAACCAAGAAAACACTTCAAAGCCAATGACTTGATGTTATATGTAAAGGCCAAGCAATTCTTAAATAAATGCATATCGTCCACTACCTTTTATGTCAGAGTTTAAGCTAAAGTTACCTTATGATAAAAAAATGATTTGCTAAAATCTTGAAAACAGCGCTATGCAAGATCTCTTGTGGTATTACTAGATCTCACAAGATGTGTTGGCCCTCAAAGACTACAGGATGACTAGCAGTTAGTACCACTTCAAACTAGCTCAATTAATGTAAATTTAATTGAGTTATAGCCATGTAATGGCTAAGATTGGTTTGATGTGCTGGCCATCTTGAATTGGGTTGACTCCAAAAGTTGATGAGCTGTAGAGGTACATCCAGTGATTTCAATGAACGCCTTTCTGAGACTTTCATAAAAAAATGTGTCCAGTGGTTCATGAGATATTTTGCTAACAGTCAGACAGTACAGCCTCTAACAGTTATTCCCAAAGTGTTTTTGCAAATATATTGAGCAATACGTAATACTCATGTGTAAGGAATGATGCTCAGCTACTACCACAATGAATTTTAGCACCATATCAGTAAAACTGACTCAGTTGGAAACATTTTTTGTGCCATTTAGGTGCAGGCCAAACTTTTCATTCACCCTGTTGGCATCTGAATTAAAATGGGGCCATTTTTTTAATTTTTTTTTTTATTAGCCCAATCTTCATTCTTCACCTTGTTAATTTTACTTTGAAGTTGCTGATATTTTTTCTTCTTTGCCTTGAGAGTTCTTCTGAACACCTTATACTTTGTACATTTTAGCTTTCAAAATCTGCACCAGGTCTGGAAAGTTGTGATACCTAAGAACTATGACGCTTAAGTAGCTTCATGTAAAGTTTCTGCTCAAATATTTTACAGATCACTGCACCTATTTACCATTCAAGAAACAAACAAACAAAAAAAAAAGCTCAGCTATTTCAAAACTGTTTCATCAAACTGGAATCCATTTAAAATGTGTGGCTTTTCAGTCTTGAGAAACTCTTTGCTTTTGACTAGTTTACCTGAGGTAAAAAAAAAGGTAAATTTTTAATACTTAAATCATTTACCATGATTCTAATATTCACAGAAATGTATTAAATACTAATTGAATACTTAAGCAGAATAAGAAAATTCAGTGCTTAATAATTTAGAATGGCCCTACAATGGACTGGGTTTACCCCTAGACAGGTGACTTGATATTGCCATCAGCCCCCTGCTTACACTTTGAACAAAATTAGATGGATACAGATAATAGGTGAAGGATGAATAGATATGTTTGCATGAGGCATACTGGATGTGGCCTGATGTGTAAAACTGCAAGATCTAAATTTCTAAAAAAAAAATATTATTAGTGTTTTACATTGATTGCATTTAGACAATCAAAACAGAACAGAGGTTTTACCATAATCATTAAAAAACTTATTTTAAAGGTAACCTATTGTACTTTCTATGAACATCCTGATCACTATTTTTTGTCTGCAAAACTTAAGATGCAGATGATGCAAAACCCATCAACAGTAGGTCAACAACAGAAATCAGAAGTGAAGTGTGGCCATTGTTGTAACCATCAGTTACACCAATACTGATAAATAGAAAATATCTTGATTGCATCTCAAACCTAATACATGCAGTTGACTCTCAATAAACAATCTGTAGTTATTTGATTTGCATTTACTTTCATTTTTATTCAATGGTTAGGTTGATTTTTTTGTTTGTTTGTCTATTTGTTTTTTGTTTCAGCTAAAGTTTTTTAATTTTTATTATTATTATTTTTTTTTTTACAAATGCACATGTTGATAACAAATGCAGGTGTGCTGCACATTGGTAAAGCCATGATGAAGTTTTCATGAAGATCTTTTTTCTCGCATATCACAGCACAATTTAAACGACCCCACCAAATTTTCAAATAACTGGAACTCTTCACCAACCAGGTAGAATAAAGTATCCGAGTCTGATGTGGGATAAAAAAAAGTTTTCAAGATAAAAAACGGTCTTAGAAGATTTTAAGTACTATGTTTGTAATGAATTTGACTTTAAACTGGAAGAAATTTCCTTTAAGAAAGAGTTTAAACATTCAAGGAAAAGAAAGTCAGGCAATTTCCAAGAACAAGTGATTGCATTAAGGTAGTCACAGCAGAGCATTACTCAGAAATCCATTCTTATTCTTTTAAATATTTTTACACTACTTTGTGGTTTTAAATCAAATCCCTCAAATATCTTCAGGAAATGACAGGGGTACTGCTTTCTTGCTGATTAAGACAGCGTAAGATCGGCTAAACTTAGTGCTCATCAAAGCTCAGCATCTGTTCAAGCCCATAGCTATATTAGTGTGTTTTCCCCTCTGTCCCGCTGGTGACGGTTTTAATTAGCAGAGCTAAAAAAGAGCGATGACTTACCTGCCAACCTCTGCAAACATTTTTTTTTTCTATAGAGCTTTGCTATTTTATCCTCCATCTGAATAATAGTGCATGTTTCAAGGGTACGTGATTGCATTAGTCAGAATGTTTGCAAAGCTTTATCAGAGTATTAACGTTGCTGAGTTATTGTTGCTGGATTTAGAAGATGTGTGTTGAGAAGACCAAACGTGTCTATATTAGCTCCTTAGTCAATTAGCGTGCCTCTCACAAACAATGGGATGCTACTGTGTTTGCAAAAGCCCGTAGTGGGCCGTAGACAACAGAAACAGCATGCAATAAAAGCTAATCAAAGATTTATTTGGCTAGGTAATTTACATCTGATTACTGCTGTGATGTCCTGAGTTAAGAGGATGATTTCTGAAGTTTCACCTGTTATTTTTCCAGCACCCGCCTTGTTATGCAGCCCGAGTGAATGATGCCATCTGCTCATCATCATTTAAATGTTTTCGTCTGAGCCAATTATGTTCATTTAGGATTCTAGGCAGATCTGAGGGCATGCAGCATGCCAGCCACCACGCTCGTGTCCTGCACAAACTCCAGAAGTTATTAGGAGACACCGACACAGACAACATAAAATTCAGACGTGATGCTGATGGCCTACTCACTTTTATATTAATGCTGTGCCTTGAGAATTACAAAGGAAGTATTGCACAATGCATCAAAAACTTTGGGATCTAAACATACACACACATACAAAAGTGTCAAATGTTATTTAGTTATTTATTTGTTCCTATATAGCATGCTCTTCTATGGATAAGTGTTGAAAAATGAACACTTTTGCTACAATAATTATAATGATTGCATTTGGAGAGCAAAACAAAATTTCTCATCAACTCAATGACATAAAATATCTCGACTAACAATTGAGACATGATTATTCTACAAGACATCTCTTTCTTTGTTTTTGCCACTTTTTTGTCACAAGTAAAAGCAACTCAGTGACACAGTAATAAACATAAAGAACATTGGTTGCTGGTATTGGTATCAGGCTGCTTGTTTAAGATGTGGAGAAGTATAATGTCAGTGAGATGGGTAGCGGGGATAGATTTCATTAAGATAAAGGTTCCCCACCAGCTACTGAGGTAAATGTACTTTTGGTGATAAAAACTAATCTTGTTCTTGTTCTTAAAGTTTCTGCTTGGCACAGTATTTGAATGAAATTTGTCTGCTCTCCTGGAGAAATGAGAGATGTATTTATCCGTGTGCTGTCACTTCAGTTGAGTGTGAATTTTGCGGGTTTCTTATCTTTCTCTTCATCTGTCTCATGGACGGAGACATGAAAGAAAGGCGACCCATGGATGAAAGATACTCTCGTTCAGTTTCTGTCTCACTGTCTCTTTGCCTAATCAGTCTGGAAGTGCATCTTCACTTTCTGCTCCACACAAGCATACAACTCCCCCACATTTACTTTCTGCCCACAATAAAACTCTAATCAGGAAACATTTTTCCAACTTTTCTTTTATAAACTCCATATTGTTGCCTTTATCTGTAGTTGCTGTTCCTCTTACTTTGAATCAACTTAAGATGCAGTTTCAGGGTGAAAAAAATGTCTATATGACTTTACGAGTCTAATTACTTAGTTTGTATGTATTGCTTGTTAAAAGGTGAGTACATACTTCTTCAGTATTATCATTTACCATGATAAGAAAATATATATATATATATTTTTTAGTTCATGTAAAATATCAAATACCCAATCTTCAGCTACCACTAGGTGAGACATGGGGATATGCCACCAGTCCAGTCCTTCAGTTTATTTAATATGAATGATTTTGGGCTGTGGGAGTACTCTGAGAAAACCCATGCATGCACAAAAATATTGTGCAAACTCCATACAGAGAAGCCCTGGGTGGGATTTGAACCCAGGTCCTTCTTGCTGTGAGGCAGGAGTGTAAACCAGGTGCTCTGCTGTGCAGCCCATTGGACAATGCCTTTTAGTGATTGGCTAGTCTAAAACAATGGCTAGAAGAGCTACCAAGTACATGAAGTCTGATTTCGCTAAATTCCATTAAAAATATAGAATTCTGCATATTTGGTGTGGCGGTTAGCACTGTTGCATCACATCAATCAGGTATTTGAATTGAATCTCGACCCAGCAGGCCTTTCTAAGTCGATTTTGCTTATTCTCCTCGTGCATGCATAAGTCTTCTCTGATTTCCTCCCACAGTCCAAAAATGATAAATGGCTACACTTTCACATCACCTTTTAACCTCTCCAGGTTCCTTAAAAGCAGTCCTCGAGGACCAGGGTTTGAAATCACTGCCTTAAAGCACTTTACAGAGTTTTTTTTTTATTCATCCATTTTCCCACTTATACAGTGTTCTCTATTATATTTCTCTACACACTATATCGTCTCACTCATACACCAATAACTATACTAGGGGCAGCGGGTGGGGATGGGAGTGGTTGGGAGGTTACAGTGTCCTAAGGACACTTTGGTTTAAAAAATTTAATGTATTCCATTTGACCAACAGTATAATTTGTATGTGTTTAATTCTAAATCAAACCCCATCTAATAAACCTACTAGTTAATGTAATAAATTAAAAGTGATTATTGGGTGCAGGCAGTAGAAAGTTTCAGAACTGAAGACTGGTAACCAGAAAGAAACTGAATTACTGTGTGAAAGATTGCAGTTAAATATTAAAAATGATAATTTGTACTTTTATTGCTTCATATAAGTGCTGAAAAAAAGGCCACTAAAAGAAAATTTGTGAGGAAAAATAGTAAGCAATGGTCACACAAGCTGAGGGAGAGGTCATGAGAAGGAAGAGATGAATGGCAAGAGAGGGAGAGCGGGACACACAGAGGTAGTATGGATGGCCTTTTGGGTCCAATTCTGCCTGTATTCAGGGAGAGAGGGCAGCTGTTCTCCAGACCCAGAGCATTGATGCTGAACTAATGAGAATGTAATGGTCCTCCATCAAGAACTGCTGCAGCTTGCTCACATTTATATGTGCACACTCATTCCAGTATTTCTGCACACATTTTTTTTTACGTATACAATAAGCTATTCAGCTTTTAATGTGATTACACATGCCTATACATCTTCCTGACCTGAGTTCAATCAAACTTTGAGACTTTTTATAAAGATCTCAAGAACTAAAATTAGTGTTTGAATCCTATTTCCTAACATTATCCCTAAAACCCGCCCCTACCCCTAAGCACTTCAGTGGTGGTTAAAATAATCCATTGCTATATGAAATACTTCTTCAAAAAGTCTATATGCCATCAGTTGTTGGCAATTCTTTTTTGGTAAAAAGGCAGAACATCAACACCCCTATGTATCATGTATTAAACTAGTTATCAAGCTTGCCACAGACCTTGCATTTAACTTTATGTTGCCATGATACTAAATGTAATACATCAAGGGGCTATGATGTTAATTTTGCCATTTTTAAAACTTTTTAAGGACAATTGTCAGTGACACCAAATGTAATGCATTGTAATACATCAAACTAAACATTGCAATGATTTTAGAGACTGAAAGAAAGATGTTTAACTGAGATAATAGAGTTTTTTTTTCTTTTTCCTTTTGCAAGTGTAGCTCATTGCCTTTGAAGAGTGCTTCTGAAAGAAAATCAGTTTTTTAAGACTAGAATACCCTGCCCTTTTGCTTTACTTCATGGAAAAGATCAGGCCATTCTTCCCTGCTGGCATGAGCAGGCAAAATGTAGGGGCATGGCTAAAGAGTAAGGAGAAGGAGGTCAAAACAGGATTCAACCAAAATCTATTTGACTTTTCTGTCTTTGTTGAACTTGTGCCTCATAGTGAGTGAAGAAAAAAAAGAAAAAGAAAGAAAGAAGACAAAGTACTGCTTAAACAAGGAAACAATCGTCAATTAAATACTGAAGCGGCTTTACGTTTCATGCATTGGACTGAATGTGTCATGTCACACAGTTATCAGAATTTAAATTTTGTATGCAAATCAGAATACTTCTTCAGTTTTTAGATCCTTCTTTTAGTTGTTATAAAGTTTTTTTGTTGGGGTTTTTTTATAGGCTTTTGAAGCTCTTTTATTGGAAAGTCTTCAGTCTCAATTTCGCTGGAGTTATTTCAGTAATGGCTTATTCTCTCTTTCTTTAAAGTCTTTACAAGAACATTTTTGTGAGGATTCATTGTTGGCCAGTTTTGTAGTTTGTCTTTTCCTTTTTTTTTTGCTGTTGGATGCATTATTCAGATCATTGTACTGCTAAAAAAGAAGGGTAAAGAAAGTATTTTCACACTCAGCACAATTCTTTTTTAACACGTTTCATTCTGAATTGCATTGGTTATGTTCAGATTTCCTCTTCCTCATGAAATAGTGAACTGATCCACTGCCCAGGCCTTGAAAGTGCCCCCACAGCATGATCATATCTCCACTGTGTTTTATCATTTGTCTGGTGTTCTTTTCAGCATGGGCTTAATTCTGACAAACCAAACTCATAAGCAAACTTCTAAATTACATTTCTAGAATTCTTGTTGTCCTCCACTGTGAATAAAGTTTTGTTGTAAAAGATTTTTTTTTTAAAAAGATAGGTTACTGTAGCGTTCCCCTAAACTTTTATCATTAAGCCTTACTATGTTAAAAAATAAGGCCAGAATATTTTTTTTCCCCAAACAGCTCCCTTGTTGACCTAGGTTCAGTCACTTTGGCTGTTTCAAGTTTAATTTGATGACACAATAACCATTGATCTAAAAAAAAAAAAAAAAGTGCTGGTATTTTTCATTTCTTTATGATTTTTAATGTGTTTTCTTTAGACTGTACTTTAAGGAGTAATGACTTCAATATAATATTTGTGTAACTGAAATTAAATGGTCAAAGTATGTGCTTGTCAGAAGCACAGTTTAGAGGTTTGACTTGACTGGAAATAACACTTCTATGTATGTGCTGATGGAAATTTTGCAGAATACACAAGATAATTTACAGCTTTACATTTTATGATGCGTATGAATGATTTTAAAAAGTACAATAAGTCCTAAGCAGCTTCACATGACAACTGTTTATTTATTATATATCAAAAATCATATATAAAAGAAAGGATTTTTGTCTCATTTGGAATAACATATAATCATAACTTCTTTTAGGTCAAGGGAAGCAAGCATGTGCCAGAGCGACCAATTACGATGACAAGATACATGTTCAACTTAACCACACTGTAAGCATTTAATTAGGACATCTTGGATGAGTCCAACACACTAGCTCTGCCAATCTGCCTAATGGTTAAAGATGAGAGCCTAATGAATTTATCACATGCTTATCCCCATGCTCATACACTCCTCCACACACACATACCCTTGACTGGCACCAAAGTCTATAGTAACAAGCACCGCAAATCCAGCCTGATTGAATTAGGGAAGGATTAAGCAAAGTCACTGATATGAAGGCTAGTGATGTAATATTAAACATCAGCAGTATAGGTGCTGACAGAGCATTGTACTGGATCAGTGAACAGACAGAAATGCTATGCCCTGACCTCGCCGGGATCCGATTGGCTGACACAAATGTCCTCTAGCTGTGTGATCACTGACAGTTCATTTGGTTTTAAATGATCTGACTTGATGTGGCAGGACCTGGCTGCACGGGCCCTTATCTGGCTCACCAGACACACAGAGAACATCACACATACACCCTCTGACATGCAGTTTTACATTAGCATGTAATTTTCCTACAATAACGCGTGCTCTTCGTTTGCTTTGTGGTGTTGTTGACGAGAACTGCAGCCTGAGTTGATGCAACAATCCTAGTGCTGTCACATCATCAGCTCAGTTAACTAATAACTCAGATCTGAACAGGCTGAAGATGTTACTTGCCTTATAATGGAGTCTGCTCCTCGGACTGTGAAGTGCCGTAAAAAGGCTGAGGAACAAATAAATAAATTAGTGAGTAGCACATAAGACATGAAATTTATTACCTGTCCGGCTAATTAAATGGCTAAAGATATATGGAGGAGGGAGAGTGAAATGAGAGTGGAACGAGGGGCAGAGAGGAAAAACACAAGACGAGCAGATTGCTGGGTCATATGTTTTTTTCTTCTCCTTCTTCATTCTTTTTGTGCACACAAACACACTCACGTTCACGTGCAAAAAAAGTGCTTTTGATGTATGAGAGTGTTTTTGAAGGAGTGAAGATATGCGTGGTGATGCATGTCTGTCTGTTAAAGAGGTCTGAGGCAGAAAGGGCACACATCCAGGCATCAATGACTTATCAATATTCCAAGCGGCTCCAGCAGCTTTTTCGAAACACTGAGGGTGAAAAAAAAAAAAAAAAAAAAAAAACAGAAGAGATTATAAAGTGGCACTGTGCCAAATAAACTTAAAAGGGCTTGGCAGCCATTTTGCTTGTGATTTGCAATTAGATCATTGCTTCTTTATAAATTTGTTTGTAGAGCTGCTATCTAATCTTTAAGGGAAGTTTGTTGTTCTTATATATTAGGTCACAATGTCATTGAATTTAAAGGCATAATTCATCCATCAATTATAACTGTTTGATTCTGTTCTGGGTCTCTGGAAGTTGTTGGTGATGTCATTGGGTAAGAGGTGTAAATGAGACCAAATATGCATCACAAATAAACCTTTGCCCAATACTTTTATTTCCTTATTTCATTTAAATTACAGAGATTTTATTTTTGTGCACTTTCTGCGAAGTGCACGCACATCCATATCAGTGTATGATGCTTGATTACATAACCAAAGATGAGAGAATTGTATCAACACTCAAGGTGGTTTTTGGAATATAACTTTTTTATGGAGTCTTTATTAAGTGCATAGCTAGAATTGGAACAAAACATTGTTTGTTTAGCAGATTTTGTTGTTGTTAAAGTAGTGCACTTTGATCAATTTCAGCAGTGTTTAAGTGTGCTGTTATTGTGATTATCAGGCTATAAATAGCTTCTGATATTAGAGTGCAATGGCTAAAAACAGCATCAAGTCTTGCATTATAAATTGAATCTCAACATGCTACAAGTATGGTAACTGAAATAGATTTTTTTATGTCATTGTGCCAAAAAATGAGTAAACAGATGTTTGTTGAAACCTTTGGCTCATTTGTGCTTTGTCTATGTCCTGTACCTCATACAGAACTTCCCAACTCCTCACATATAAATCCCAGTTATATTTCTGAACCCTAGACTTGCTGTGAGGTAACAGTGCTAACCAACTGCACCACCATGCTGCCCCTAAGAGCATAGTATAATGGAATTTCGTGTTGTAAAACATGTAATGAAATTTAAGAAATTTGTGCCTCTATCTGATGAAAAATATATTTTAGAATCTGTTAATATTGCCTGTTTGGAAAAGCACTTGCCACATTTTAGCCATTCACACACTGTAAAGTTGCTTTCTAGGGTAAATCAAAAATTCATCTTTAGTGTTATAAAAAAAATGTGCTTCTATCTGCTTTCAGCCAACAGCAGCTTATTTTTTACAGATCTACTGCATTTTTATTATTGCAATAAAAGATGTCCTTGTAAAGCTGAACTTTTCTCCCTTGGTAAATTCTATATGCCAATCAGAAGTGGCACAATGCTAAATCGTTTGGATCATAGCAGCAGTGGATCTTTTTTAATGCCAACTCCCTTTTTGCCTCTGTTCTTTTGTATGTCATCAGTGCATGGCAGAGTCATATCAGGCTTGGGTTGAGCGAAGTTTGAAAATAGCTACTAATTGAGCTGAGTCTTTACTCAAAATTCACTTTTCCCGCTACATAAATTGGTAGTTTGTTTTCTTTAAATACACTGACAGGTTTGCACCACTGCTCAGTATGTTTACTGTTTAACTAAAACCAAAGCACTGTTCAGTCAAATTAAGTGTCATGTTACTAAAGGGTGCGTCATGCTCATTTACGCCTAATTCCTCCTCAACATCTCAATGTGATTTAGGCCAGATTGTTCTTGAGTTTACTATGCACTGAAGAATTAATTTGTCTCTGCTCTTCAGTCCAAGCAAACGTGCTCGAAGTAAAAGAAATCTAGCTTGTACCAGGGAAAAAAAAAACAAAAAAAAAACTTTTTTTCTGGAAATTGCTAATTTGTCCTCCCCCTTCTCCCCATCCCTTCTAGATAGAAAAAAAATACCACAGGGCTCAGCTGGTGAAAAAGGCAATTCCACTTCCATTATGTTACTCTTCTCTCTGCTGCTCTGAAGTGTCTGCCCTATCATTGTGCTCCTATTAGTAACTAATTTAAAAAGAGGTATTACACTATTTACCAGCCTGATTGAGACAAGAAGGCTTTGTCTTGCACTAATTTTTTTCTTCTTCTGATGTCTCTTTCTGTTTTGTCCTGTGAGCCAAACCTTTAGCTAACCTTTCTTTTGCTTCAGTCTTTCATTCTTCATCTATAAAAAACAAAAATACACACATACAGCTAGTTCAAAGGAGTAGATGCACTCTCTCTGCACGTGTGTCCATTGGCCACCCAGGCGAGCCTAGCAGGACATAGAGTTTTGTTATGCCGTGACAAATTTAAACAAGGTGAGGGGCATGACCCTATATTGTTCTTATATTTGTGTGTGTCACTCATTGGATAATTCTGGTTCACTTGTGTTCACATCTAGCTGTTCCTAACATTGCCAACATTGACATTTGTTTGCTGTAGAGAGCACCATCAGAAAGCCTTTTTTTCTTCTTCTTTCTGTGTTCCTATCTGCCTCTTTCATCTTGGCAGGCATCTCTGAAGAGGGTGGGTGGGAGAAAAAAAAATCATGAGATGAAATAACGTTGACTGAGAATAGCTTTGATTTTCTTTCTGGACAGCTGAAGCCACCTGTTCACAGGGCAACCATTTTACAGCCATAAAATTAAACATGTCCACCACCTGTGGCCCTAAAGAATTTTAAGAAAGCATAATATAGAGTTTGTGCAGTTTACATTAAAAAAAAAAGATTTATATTGATGTCCCATGTTGTATGGCAATCTTCCTTTGTTAGTTTATCATGAAGCTGTATGATTCCTATAAAAAGTGGAACAATTTTCCCTTAAAATCTTCAAAACATTTGTCTCATGCTCAGCAATAGGATGTACAAATCAGTAGGTGGGTATGTAATATACTAGTAAAGATCTTATTGCCCCATATTTTCCCAGCATAGTACTTTGGTTTTCTTGTGGTTCCTCCAGTTTTTAAAATGTGAGGCAGAGCTTTCAGTTATCAGGTTCCTCTCTTGTGGAGCCAACTTGCAATTTCTGTCCAAGAGGCTGACATCCTGTCTACTTTTATGACTATGATCAAGACCTCTTTTTTGAAAACTCTTACAGTTTGGGATGGCTTGAGTCATTCTGAGATATCCTTTAGTTATGCTGATATAGGTTAAGACTGCTGAAGGACAAACTGACAAGTTACTCTTCTCTTTTTTTATTGTCTCCAATTTCCATGTATATATGTAATTATTGTTGTCACTTTGTGTTCTCTGCTCATCTTCTAATAGAAACAACACTTGGACCAACTGCTACTGTGTTTGTCTTTTTCTTGTCCTCTCTCTCCCAGCCATCCAAATCAAATGGCCAGTCATCCTGAACCTGGTTCTGCTAGAGGTTTTTTGTCTGCTAAAAGGGAGTCATTCCTTTCCACTGTCAAGAACATGCTTGATCAGGAAGGTGGTTTGTACTAAAAGGAACATTTGACACACTTTGTTGGCTTCCCTAGAAAGACAACTTATTTATTTTATTTTACCAATTGGTATTTCATAAAGTGCTGTATATGATTGTGTTGTATTATAATAAGATTTAATTGACTTTAATTATGAATTTGAATATGGATCTGTTTTGAATTAAATGTGAACTTATTGTTGTAAAGCACCATGGGAAAGACTTTTTTGTGAACTAGCACTGTATAGATAATATAAATTGAACTACATGCTTTTGTCACAAGTAAGGTGCAACTAATGTGTGAAAAAATACATTGTCTATAGATGGAGAAGACTTGAAACAGTGGTGTTCATAACATATCTTCCAGAAAATAAATAATTAAAAGCACTCTAATAACTCAACTAAAAAAGAGATGTCTTTAAACTGGAAGTCATTCAGTGAAAGCAATACCAGTTTTCATGGCAACACTATTTTTAAACCACTGGTCAAGCACAGCTTCTACCAGGAGCAAGGAAAGGAAAGAAAAAAAAAAACAACAACAAAAAAAAACAAACGATTCCAACCCAGAAGAACACGTTAACAGAAAATTTGAAGCAAAACACTCTGACAACCCCAAATGTTTTTTTTTTTTTTTTTTTATTTGATCAATCTTCTGTGGACTATTTAATGGAAACTGGAAAGTACAGATCGCTTTACATCTGCTGTAAAGAACCCACATGGTTCCATAAATATTACAGTAAGCCTATGTTCAAGCATGTTTGAAGATGCTTTCCTGCTCATGGTTGACTTGTGAAACATAAATTCTACTCTGATAGAAAATCCAGAGGAAGACTGTAAAGTCATCGCTTTCTAAGTTTCACCCAGGGTATGCAGTAGGTCAGTGACCATAAACATTAGTCTTGTCAAAGTTTGAACTCTGCCTAAAAGCACAATTGTCTATTGTAATTCAGCAAATAACAGTGGCTGAAAACCAGAGCAATGTAAAACAAGCCATTGTTTAGACATATTCCTGTTCCAGCAGCAGATTTTAAAGAAAACCCATTAACTTTTAACATAAACAAGTCATTAAACAACAGGATACTTATATATATATATAAATATATATATATATATATATATATATATATATATATATATATATATTATTTTTACTCACTGTATAAACACATTTTTAACTGAAAATATCAAAATCTGACACACTCAAGTGTTACGTAAAAACAGGAGGTTGTCAAATACTTTTTAACATAACAGTCGTATCATTTGAAACACATGTAAATTTGTTCTGAATAATATTTAGTATAGATGAAGCTGTTAAGTAAATGAAACTTACAACAAAGCAAAATGTCACAGTGATAATTAAATCCTCCTAAAAATCAAAGAAATCAGCATCTATTTCACTGTTGGTTATTAAAGCTGCAGCTAGTTTTCAGCAAAGGCAGAGAGTGTCTCCAAGACTGATTGAGAGATGCACTCGAAAGCAAAAAAAGGGAAAGAAAAAAAATGAACTTCATGGCTGTGAGATGGGCAGGTAAGAGTGAATGTTGACCATGCTGATGAAAAAAATAATATGCTTTTAGACTATTTTTTCTATATTCAGCCTCAAATATAATTTCCATATTTTCAGTCGGTGTCCCTTGCTAAGTGCTCTAAGAATTACCAATTATTCATATTTCCCATTTTACATCCCTGACCCTTGGCTTCTTCACTAATATTGGCATAAATCCTGCAAAGGAAGCTGATAATTCCCATGATAATTAGCATCTAAGTGATTCTGTTGGTATATGGCATTGTTAAGCTTTTTGGCCATCTTATAATGTACAGTAGGCTGTGAAAATTGAAAGAGTGATCTTGTGCTTTGATTGTAAATTAGGGAGCGGACAAATGAGAGAAAACTTGGAACAGCTATTTAAAGCTCTACTATGGATCTTGAGCTTGCCAGCAATTAGAGATGAGTCCACATACACACACAAGAAAACTCCCACATTAAGAAATAATGTGCCAACCCAAGAGATAAACTGTGTTACAACCCTATCTAATCTTCCAGGTTCAATGACTCCATTAGGAGAAGTTCATTAGGGAATGGTGAACTATCCAGCAGCTTAAAACAGAGATCTGATCACAGACAAGCTGATGCAATGTGATTCTGATAAAGTACAGATGACAGACAGAAAGAAAATTTAGCTCTACAAAGAGGGTTCTTTTAAAAAAAAAAAACCCTTAAGATTAGGATAAATTAAATGCTGAACTATGTATTTAACATAAAATCAAAATGTGTTTTTAGTGCTCTTTTGTCTTTGCTCTTTTAAAAATATATATTTCTTACAACTCTATGATCAATAAAATAAATTATTAGGAAGTAGGAAAACAACATCTCTATCCTAAAAATATTATATAATATAAATATTATTATAATATAATATAAAATATTGGGATTGGGTTTTTCAATGATTTGACAACAGAAAATAGATTTACACTGTGCTATAAAGAGATGAAATGATTAGTTACAGTATATTGAAAGCCGTAAAGAAGAGTCAAGAAATGTTCAAAACTGAGTACAACCCAAATATAACCACAAATGAGTACAACCCAAATATAACCACAAATGAGTACAACCTAAGCATAACCACAAATGTCTTAAGAAACAGCATAACTTAATAGTGGTTAAGTTTGCAATCTGACTAATGGCAATCAAAACATTAGTAAATGTTAATATCTCTCAGCAGTGTCTTCATACTGGAAAGAGACAGCAGTATCAGATATGATTTCTTTCTTGTATGTCGGATTTTATGATTTTTGTGCAAGGACCATTGCACCCCATCACGGTAAAGTACAGCTTGACTAACACCACTCAAACTAACAGCTTTGATGACAAATAGAACTGGAGAGACTCTGGCTTCGATAAATGTTATGGGGTAGTTGAAAAGCTAGATTTTAATCTGCCTATCCACATGTCTGGGAGAAAATAAAATAAAATAAACAACAACAAACAAAACTGTAGCTATTTCGTAAAATGAACAACTTTAGGAGAAACAAAAATATTGCCAAGGAAAATGTAATTTTGTATGGTAAAAAAAAAGTTTCAAATGACCATTTTATTTGTTAAGATTTAATGCATACATTTCTTTCACAACAGCTTTGTTTTTCTAATCTCTTTGTTATTATGTCATATTTACTTCTTAACCAAAGCATCTCCCTCCTTCTTATTAATAGGTTTCATGTCCATCACCTTCACAGCTGTAGCTAATGAACAACAAATCACTTGCTGTCCTGCTTGTTAAAGATTAGTCATGGTAGACATGTACAGGCTTGTATTGTATTCTGAGTTTTTGGTGTCAGCTGCTCCACAGCATTTGTGTCATAAACCTAATATTAAACCCAATCCAAAAGGATGTAATAATCTGCTGGTTTATCAAACAGTTCATTTGAAATAAAACTATGAGTGATTGCGTACCAAGAATTGGAAGCAATTTTTGTGTGACTGTGGTCTCTGAGTCTCTGGAATTGTAGATACTGATAACAACAAATTCCCTTCCGCTTAATTGAATGCAAATTTCTTCTCATGGTTGTACCTGCTGTCTTTGTTTATTGTTATTGTAGTGCAACCTTTTAAGAGGGAGTTTTATTGTTTTATTGTAAGCATTATCAGTTGCCACGGTTCATGCTGTCATAAAATTCTGTGCTGCACTGGATCAGTAAACTTGCAGACCCATTCTGAATGGTAAAGTTGACAAAAATGACACAGGCTTCATGATGAAACAGATGGCTGAGCAGACCATTGACCATAAATTGGTTCCTAGGCCCATCAACACTGGTGATCACTTTATACTCTTTAAGTTCTTGGCCAACCCTACTTAAAATTCTCCCACTGTGTTTGTAATACGTGCCTGAGGACCCCACCAAGTCCTTGCAAGAACCATCCCCATTCTGGCTGAATGTTCAGTTTTAGTGGGGTCATCATCAAGTGTATATAGAGTCTTAAGGGCCCACCTGGTATATATTGAAAAAAATATCTTCTGATAAAATAAATACTTTCACAAAGAATTTTGCCATACTTTTAAATACATTTCAGTCCATTACCCATTACCGTACAACGTATCAACATGTTTATGCTACATTGTGTGTTAAAATCTTTAGTTATGGAATAAATTGATGTATGAAGGAGTAATAATATAATGTCTAAGGCATTTGTTTTAACTGGTACCAATTTCACTAAGTAAAGTCAACTCTAAGTGTCTTCTGTGAGATATACTGTACAATATGTTGTACCACAACACAGCTGCTCTGGTAAGCCTGCAACTGAGTGTCGAAAAAAAAAAGAAAAGATATCTTAAAAGGTTGATTGTTGACACTACAGTTTGAATCTTTTAATTCAAAATAAGTTTAGCTAGACAGCTAAAGTTGAAACAAACTGGCACTGATTTGTCTGAATATGTTTAGTCTTTGTCCTGTGTGTTGGTAGTAAAAGTGATATTTCTCCCCAAATATCCCTGCCATGCAGTTTAATTAGAAATTCCACTATTAACATTCTGGAGTCCTACGCATTGTTGGTCCTTGTTTGAAACTGCCTATGCAGGTGTTTCCAACGTCCCTTGAAAGTAGAGAAGGTCTGCAGGGGCCAGTTCATTATCCCAACACACTTTGCAACTGTTTATAATGGCTTGCCTGCACCTGTGCTGTTACTCAGTGATAAGTGACTCAAGAGCATTAGCTGTAATAATGAGCCATTTTCATGCTTTTGCTTTTTATATTTATTTATTTAATTTTTTGTTGTTGTTTTATTTTTTTTTCCACAAGCCTTTGTGTTGTTTCGCTTCACTTGAAGACTAAAGGTTGTCGGAAGTGCTTAGCTAAATTAATAAGCTATTTTTTCTCAGTTTTGTTTGTTTGTATGACGGATGCATAAAAATACAATAACCAGTGTTTCAAATACAAAGCTCCCTTTTATTATGAGCTGTAGTCACAGAAGTACAGCAGGACCCAATTAAGATTCATTTAAACATAATGTGTGGAGTTGAATGTGGTTCGAAATGAACTTCAGATGAAATCACTTCATTTTCAAACAGTTTCAATTTGGCCGCTGAGTAGGGATGATAAGGCACTTGATCAGTTTTATATTTTCCATTTATGTATATACATTGTTTCATTTTTAAAATTTTATTTTACCAATATCGTAGAGTATTAGCAACCTCATTATGCACTTCCTGATTTGTATAATTAAAGTCTAAGCAGGAGAAAGGATATTAGATTGAGGGAGGATGGACACTTGATGCTCAGTGTGCATTTTCTGTTTTGTATTGTCTTTTTGACTGAACTATAATCTTTGCTAAAGGCCTATATTGACTGTGGGTTTATGTGCATTCTGGTATATATATATATGAACACGAACAGTAAAGTTTCCACTCCAAACACTAGATAGATGTGATTTTTTTTTTCTTTTTTAATATAGTCACATGAAGTACAGTCATTGAAAGTGAGAACACATCATCAGAAAACAGCATTAAAGCATGCAACACAAGTTCAAAATCATTGATTTAATTAAAATGAGCACTACTATAAAAAGAACAACAACCAAAAAAAAAGAGCGGAAATCAAGTTAAAAATAGATAAATAAATAAAGAACCAAATAAGAACAAACAGGGATTGATGAGGAAAGCAAATTGAAGGTCAGAGTCTCATTTAGACTTCAATCTGCTACATCAGAAAGGCTGTTGGCACTGCAATTACCTGTTATGCAGAACGGGAGCCAAATATCCCAAACACCCTTGATACAACAGCTCAGAGAACTTTTTATCACTGTTTAGTACTGAGAAAGGGAAATGCCATTAATACAGAAATTTATCACCTCATGCACAATCTCATATTAGTCTTTTTTGGCTGTACACAACTCAGTGCGTATTGTTCTTCAGACTGCCTTTTATGTGCACAATTTATAGGTCATGATGTACCCAGTTTTGATGAGTAAATGCCAATATTGATTTGGTGTAGCACTTCAGACACCTTTATTGACTCAACAGTTCCTGATTGAGAATCAGTTAAATCCTGAGTTTCTGTGCCCCACAAAACAGTCTGCAGTCCATTAAAAAGATGCATTTTTCTCCTTTCTGGAGGCTGCACACATATTTGCAAATATCTAACCCTCATGTTATGGGTTACATTTAAAAAAATGATTTCACAACACAGGTGACAAAAAGAAGAAAAAAATCTGGAAAAGAACGTGATAACTTTAGTTTGTAACTAAAATTTTAAAGAAACGTTTCCACTATGCCCATCACAGTGTAGGAATATGAAGATTAACTGATTTGAGCAAATACCCGGACAAGTATGTGCTTAACACAAATTTAACGGCAGTTTTAAAGACATGTTTTTTGTTTTGTTTTTTTCCAGTGGTATTTTGTGGAATACTTATCAATAACCAATATCTTACTTGCAGGGAAATTCACTCAGAGCAACGCCAGTTCAGAATAACAGGTAGAAGTTCTCTTAATGAAGTCAAGCTAATGACTGCTCTAAGTGGGGCCATCAAACAAATCACTTTTTTTTCCCACATTTTAACACAACTCTAATCTTAAACTTTTCTTCACAATTCTTGCAAACTTTATTTTCTAATATGTTATACCACCATCACTTTGCATTAGAAAGTTATTTACAAAAAAGGTTGTTTGTTCTTCACACTGAAGACCAAGTCGATTGTAGTCCTTTACCAGAAACAGCTGATGTAAAACTTGTGTTGCAAAAAAAGAATGTGTTCAGCGTAACTAAGCAGTGTCAGAATCACATGAGAAATTAAGACAGGGTAAGAAACCAATAAAATAGCATAAGCTATAAAATCTTTGTTTATTATGCCGTATTGTCACTGTACAGTTTGTATACAAGACAACTTGAAGTTATGTTTGTATTAGATAGTTTATCTTGCAGGTTGGGGTTATTCCATTCGGCTTTACAACATAAGTTTCACATGGATCATTGCTGGTAATAGACTGCAGTTAACTCAGTCTTCAGTGCAAAACCCATCAACTTATAAAGCCACCCAACTTGATGGCTGTGTTAAGCTTTTAAAAAAATCATTCACACAAACTGCTATTTTTGAAAATAAAGTTGTTTTAAGGTATTCAAAATCTGCTTTGGATCTGGCCCCACTCAGACTTTTTGAGACTCAGACAGTTAGCTTGTCTCCCTCGAGAGAACTTCAGCCTGATGGATGCATTGTTTTTTTTACATTTTCACACTGAAAATCTAATACATTTAATTATTAAGAGAAAAGTCTGCAAGCATATTCTCTTCTACAGGCATTCACTGAAAAGTAAGGCAGATAATATGAAACGGTGTAGTTACATTTGGGTCACTGACTGTAAAGGAAATCTAGATGTATCCTCCTGCTTTCTTCCATCCGTCATCTTGTTTTATGGGATCTGCCATTTTTTGAAACTGGATTATGTGGACTAGGGATGTGTGGCTTTAAGTTCCAGCTACTCCCCCATATACAGTGATGGTGTCACATCACCATTTACGGGGGAGTCAACATGTCAACACCTTAAAAATAATCTAAGCAGCTTTTTTTTTTTTCTTTCTTTCTTTCCTTCTTTTTTCACCACGGACAAAGTTTTGTGAGTTTAAGTGGAAGGGGCAGGACTTAAAACTTGCACTCTGACCAGTCTGCGAGGACACTGAAAGTGACTGACCAGGAACCGATATGCTTACTTTGCCTGTATTATCAATAAACACTCGATTCAGTATTTCTGATCAGGCAATCTCACCTCTGGAGTGGTGTGAGTGACTTGTTAAATTCACACTGTGCACTTTCTCTCAGCAAAATAAGCCAACATTCGGTCCTGCTTAACATTAGTAGTTTTAGCTGAGTTATATAATAGGCTGTTAAATTTATGAAGTCAACAACATATTTATGTTGGTGTGTTCAAAGAAAATGACAATAAAAGCTGGCGGTTTGAGCTTTTCATTGGGATGCATCATACATTTGATGCAGTTTAACGGGTGTATAAGCTCTGTGTATTGGATTTGTGTGTGCGTGTGTGTGTGTATGTGCTTAAGTTTGTATCCTTTCAAAGAGGAATGGCAATGAAAATCCTCAAAAGATTTCTCAGCCATGAAAGCTTAAAATGATTAAACATTGAAATTAAATGTTAAAAGCAACAACTACCTGAACTTTACATTAATGTCAGAGGTCAACAATGGCTTATGAAGATTTGAGGAGACAGTTCAGAACCTTTGAAGTGGGGTATTGTGAAAATGTTATGAACAAATAATATTGTCCCTGTTATAAATATCTCTTTAAACAACCTCAGTTTGGAGAAACAGAGTTTTATTCAGACCGGAGTGACTAGCTAATGGCTAGTGAGGCCAAGACAAAGTCAGATTACTACAGTCCTAATACAACTCAGAAATTCAAAATTTATATTGGTTCAGGCAAATTCTGTTTTATAAAACCACCTCATCGGCAGGTATGCTGGCAGAAATACAGTATTTTGGTATTCTTGCCTAAAGTGCTGTACAGGAAGTTCTACAGCTAGCTAATGCCGCCACCTTTTATGTGAGCCACTGGCTCTTCAATTTCAGTTAGAATTAAACTCCATTTCTCCAAAGTGAGATCAGTCACAGAGCTACTTGCAACAGGTAAGGCATTAATTGTTCAAAACCTTTCCACAGAACTCTGCAATAAAAAAGGTCTGAATTAATGCTTTATGACTTTAAAATCACCCAAAAGCTGATTTCTTTGGAGCTCTTGGCACGGTCACAAAGGCAATTGCCCTGTTGAGAAACAAACAAACAAAGAAACAAACAGAAAAAAAAAACACTTAACAGAAAAAAAAAAACATTCTGGCCTTTGAAAACTATTTGATAAATCATTGTTTTGTGCTATTGCTGATCACATACGGCGTCTACACTTCAAACTTTTCAACTGAAACACACACATATACTCTGATCAAGCTTTTGAGGCTTTAAATGCTTGCAAGAAGCAGACTGATGCTGCCTCTTATATAAATCAATCACAGGTGACCTTATGTTGCTTGTGGAGAGTGAGCACAGCCTTGATTAGGAGTGCCTATTCTTATTAGCTACAGTGTCTGTCTCCAGCTCTGCATCCTACACAGTTTAATCAAACACACATACAGAAACACAAATTCCCATGGCTGATTATGATTATGAACAACCTTAACAATCAATTTTAAACAGTCCTTTTTATGATGTTTACTGTCAATATTATGCAGATTTGTTTTAATTTCTGTAAACGGTATAATTTGAAAGTAAAGTGTGTACAATTTTAGAATATATTAATATGTATGCTACATTTTAAGAATAATATGGATTTTTTTTATCTTATATTACACAAGGAAGAAAACCTTGTTTATTTTCATTGTTGCTGTGGATGTTCATGTTGATGATTTCTTTTCTTTTTCTTTTTCTTTTTTTTCTATTTCCAGTCTAAATTAGAAAACACACAAGTGGATTTGAGGAGCTGGAATTTTTTCCATCAGAATGAAAAATAACATTGCTTAGTAATTTTTAAGTTTGATTTCAGAGCCTGCTCATTGGCAACGCAATAAGCTGGTGCTCTACACTGACTGGTAGCTGCCCCTTGGCAAGTTTCCGAATAGTGGTAAATCAGATGAAAGTGAGCCATAATGAGAGGAGAAAGGGCTTTAAGAACCCCGAAATGAAACTGCATGTTTCAGACAGACTCGTGTGAGATGCTGGTTATAGTTTTCAAGATGATAGATGATAGGGAGCAACAACAAAACATGACTCACAAGTCTAATTTTTAATTTATTGTGGATTTTGAAAACCATTTCAGCTATTCCTGCTGGCATACAGCAAATACAGTTCCCACTTAAAAATTTCCATGTTGTCGCCAAACCATAGTACTTAGAAAACAGATGGACAAAATAATAATACAAGTCTTAACTCTCTGTTACAGCTGAGACATTTCTTTGAACTGACTGAACTAATGGGTTTCTTCCTTCTTTAACTAATCTGCACAAACCAAAAAGGGGCAAAAAATTTTAGCAGATAAACTAGAACTGTCTTGATAACTGTAACAAAGATTGGGAATCATTAACAGATGTGCTAAAATGAAATTAAATGAACATATTAAAAAAATCCCATTCCAAAATATATGTAGGATGACTGCCTTGTTGGTAATTTATACATGTCCCCAACTAGTACAAGCATATGTCAAGTCCTATATATATATATATATATATATATATATATATATATATATATAAAATGGCACCTTCTTCAAATGTCATCTTTGCAACTGTTATGGCTGCCAGGGAGTGTTGAAAGCATTTCACCTGTATTTTTTTTTAAAGAAGAGAAAAATATTATTTATACAACAATTATTTGTACATTTGTAAGTTGATCAGCAACATGAAAGTCATGATATTTTGTAGATTTATGAGGCCTAAACACAATGACACTGAACAGCAGTTGAGGAAGTGCCAATCAGGGCTGCCATGGTGCACACCCACCCAACCATGAAAATAAGTCCAATCAGCTGCATAACTGAAAACCTGGGTAGGTGTACTTTAATGGTAATCATGTTTGATTATTCTTGATTTGTTAGTTCCTGTGTGTTATTAGTTTTTCTATACAAATAATATGCAGAAAACAGAAAAAAATGTCATTTAACTTTAACAAAGAGTTGTTATTCATAAAGTGACACAGTCTGGGTAGCTACTTACTGGAGCTCAAAGCAAAAAGAATATGTAAACAGAAGAGCGTACTCAAAGTCAAATAGTGCTGAAGCCAAGACAAAAATGAAAAGTCTGAAAAGGTTAGAGGAGGAAAGAGAGAGAAAAAAAGAAATAACATTTCAATGACCCTTTATTGCTGCCACCTGACCCTGGCTTGGGAAAGCAAATTTATTTCAACAAAAAAAAAGAAAAAAAAAAAGCTTTGGCTGGACCTGTGTGACACCTTTCTGTTGAAAAAAAATCATGGTGAATTGATGTTTAAGACAAAAATAAATGAAAGTCTGGCTTCTGAGTAAGAAATTGTCCAGTATTCTCCTCCTATCATCTCCCAAAACCTATACAAAAAAAACAAAACAAAACTAAACAATGATGATGACAGCTGAGGGATGAAAGGTGGCAAGAAACATTGCAAAGAGGAGCAGGACCAAAGATGAGGTATAAAAGGCATAAAGGGGCCAAAGATAACAAATGGCAGACAGGGAAAAAAAAAAAAAAAAAAAAAAAAAAAAACGACTGTGATATTCAAGAACCAAGTATCTGTAGCAGAGACAAAATGCATACCAAAACAACATATTTATAAAAGGCTCATACTTGGGAGTAAGGTGGCTGAAATGGAGGTGAAATGATCAAAAATGGAAGAAAGAGATTAAAGGACCTTGTTTTGAGCTTTCATCTCACAGTGGAGACTCAAGAAACCCACCTGGGTGGGTGGGTACAGGCTGTCTATGAAGAGCTAGAATCACATGCTGAAGAAGGTGGAAATGAAGGATGGAAAATAGCACAAAAGTGCAGCATTTTATGTCATACCTCAGTTCTGTTTCATGGTCCTTGCTCATATACATTCCCTTCCTGCAGTCTAACTAGTTTTTTTGTCGTTGCTGTTTTTTCATTGTGTTTTTTCTGAATGTATGTATGTTCTTGACAGGTTGAAAGCCGTTCATATCCTGGTTTGAGTATCACTTCATCTGATGGTTCTTATTTGTTAATAAATAAAATGTTTTCCTTGTGTGTATCACAAAGTGTCAGGGTTATTGAATATTTGTGTGTTGAAGTACAGTAATCCCAAGAGAAAAGGGTGAGGAAATACACTGACTTAAAATGTAATGTGTTTCTGCATTTTCAGAAAACAAATAAAAGCAGCTTACAAAATAAACTTTTTGCTGCTTTGTTGTCTGTATTGGTCGCATGGAAATATATGATTTCATTTGTGTCCACACGGGCTGGATTTAGCTGATTTTAGGTAACTAAAATAAACAACAAAAACACTACCATTACTGTTAGATTTAAGGAAAAACCTAGAGCACACTTGGGGTCAAATTAAACAGTGGATTTATAAATATGTTATAATGAACAATATCATAAAAAATTACACATTTCTGCCATTTTATCATTTTTTGCGTCAGCAAATAGTCTGTATGTTTGCCACATCAATCTTTATCAGCTTACCAGGTTTCACTTAAAAAACCTTATTATTTTATTAAAATAAAAAAGTTGTTAGATTTTAGTATTTCCAGAAAGAAAGAAAAAGATAAAAAAGTAAGTATTTTTTTTAGCATTCTTAGTCAGAATTAAGCATGCATTGTCACTGGTACAATGTATGGATTCTTGCCTTTTTGTTATGTATGTCTTCACACAGTGGGTGACAGAAAGGCAGCTCTTGCCTCAGAGACCAAAACAGCTCAGGCCGCCGTGTCGGATGCTTCACTGATCCGGGTCGAAGCTTTTATTTCTGCATCCCCTCAATGGACAGCCACTCTGTCTGTCAGGTCAGCTTTGGCAGCACTGACCCTACATGCTATTCCCACCTGAACTAGCAAGCTTTTGGCATTATTCCATTTATAGGGAAAGACAAAAAGGCCCCACTTTGTCAGTTAACAATGTTGTTCATATCTGCTTTTTTTTTTCTTTTTTTTTAAACATGACAATATGGTTTAGTTTGAAAGCTAGTTTTGATGAAGTGAAAAACAATAAAAAAAGCTTTCCCCCTTAATAATTAATCAAAAGGTTGATATAAACTAAAGCTGCTACAGCATTTTTTTTTCTCCATTGAATTTACTGTGGTAGAGATAGTTTACCATTTTTA
Source organism: Kryptolebias marmoratus (assembly GCF_001649575.2). Classification (NCBI taxonomy): domain Eukaryota; kingdom Metazoa; phylum Chordata; class Actinopteri; order Cyprinodontiformes; family Rivulidae; genus Kryptolebias; species Kryptolebias marmoratus. Next base: position 14,575,911 of record NC_051434.1, read on the forward strand.
CACTGCGCTCAAAGCTTGGCTGTAGGCAGCAGTCATATCTCAGAGGAACATTTCTTGTCAACAAGAAACCCTCGAATAGCGTCTATCTTCAAAAGTTACTGTCCAAAACAGTTGAATACTTTTTGCAGACTGTCACATTAGACCAACCAGTACGCAGAATGAATGGTGCATCAAAACATATTTGTTCTGTACTGTGACCGTATTTACAGATGTCTTCTGTTTAAATAGAAAATCAGAAATCCTTAATGCTTTATCAGTTTTGTTTGAGATCTACCACAAGCATTATGGCATTTTATTTGCTGCACATTTCAAGCACTTGTGTGTGTGTGTGTGTGTGTGGGAGGGGAGACAGGTGAAAAAAAAAGCTTCTGATTAAAATGTATTCTTCCGCCTTCTCTGTAAAGAATTTCAGCGACCGCACCTAACGGCATCGCCATCCATACGCTTTTACCTTCATCGTGAAATGGTTTATCAATAACTGGTTGTGACAGCAAGATTGTTGTTTGACAAGCCACAAATTATTAACTCTTCAAATCATTGATGTTCTGACAGAGAGGCCTTTGTCACAGGGCAGAGACTGATGATAAATGCATCTTTGGGTTTACTGAAACAGCTTTTCTAAATAATGTAAAGCATGCAAGTCTCAAACTATCATTTATGTTCTATCTACTCAGAAAATGAAAACTAATGACAAACTCAATGTATTTATACTGTAGTAACTGCAAGCCAAAAATCTGCTTTTAGCTAAACTCAATGTACTTCTCTCTCTCTCTCTTTCGCTGCCAATGGACTTTTACCTTGTGTATGTTATGTTTTTGACTGCATTAGAACACAAAAAATCCAGATTTCAAAGTTACAAATTATTTGTACCCGTAAAACACATTAGGTCTAGATCTCTGACTGACATTTCATTTGACACTTGTGGCACATCAGACATCATTCACACAGACAGAATTACTTAGTGTGCAGTAGACAAAGTAAAACAATCTAGTGATTCAGTGAGGAAAAAAAAATGTTGGGTAGCTGTTATAAATGTTGAGATATCCTAGTTTCTTATATCCTGACAGAGTAAACTGCTTTCAGAGTATAAACTATATGTGTAGTTGTTTTGTCAGGTGGCTCCACATGTATTTCACACTGTGTTGCCTTTAAAAGTGTACTCCAGCAGTTTAGGATTGTGCTGGTTTAACAGTGGGTGCAATGACAGATACTATTCACCGTTCAGCAATTCATGCAATAATCTTTTGCACAAGAGACAACAAATTAGTTTCCAGACTTGCAGTTCTAGGCTCCTTTCATGTTTTTTTTTTGTGTTCATTCTCTACATGTTATTCATATAACACAACTGTAGCATTATGATCAGAGAAGCAAAACAAAGTGCAAAGTTGACATCATGTCTGGGTGCACTAAATGCATATGCATTACCCTAACCTATACAATATATATATATATATATATATATATATATATATATATATGTTCCTAAAAGCTTGCCCTCAATTTCTCATACTGACACTGGGTGTAAATTATGCACAACATAATATTTAGAGGTAATGATACAGGACTAAGGTACAGACAGGAAAGTGTGCTTTAAATTTAAACCAAAACTTTCTTTAAAAGACAGTCAATGCTGTTATATTCTGAACCTACTATTAGAGTAGAATCCGTTTCTTGAAATAATGGATACATGCCGCATGTTGTAACTGGATGTCACAATAGGATTTCATTTTTCTTGAAGCATATGCACCTCACAAACTGGGGAGATGGCAGAGAAAATCACCCAACCTTTGGCCAAAAGATGAAGATCTCATGACCTTTGTTTTGTTTAGGTTCAGACATGTATTATTTCCTTTAGTGTGCCACAAAAACTACATTGTTATGTTTAGAAAATAAGGTCATTTAATTAAAAAAAATAGCTCCTTGTCATAAGTACTACTTTGTTAGGATTAAGGAATAAGGGGATCTGATTAAAGTTAAATGCCATATTCTGCAACTGTGTTGCAAAAATGAATAGAATACATTTGTTAGGTTTAGGAAATTAAGCCATCAGATTTAAATGATAATGTGAATTTTATATTCTGCAAATGTGCGTGGGAAAAAAAAGATGTATTCTTTGTAGGTTTAAAAAGTAAAATTACCTCACTGCCTTTATTTAACATAGCAGTTCTGTATCACAAAATTGTCTTTTCTTATTAGAAAACAGTAATGTGAATGACTCATTCCGCAACTGTGCTGGAAGTGCAGTGTCTTCATACTTGAATCAATATTGCGTAGAATATGTGATACAAATATACATCTGTGTTGTGGCTTACTTTCATAAAGTAAGCATTGCAAATTTGGCCAAACAACGTGTCATTTTTAGCTTTTTTATATTCTGCAATCTGCTTACTTATAATGATAAACTATCAAAAAAATGTGTTTTCATTCACATGTACATGCCCAAAATGTCCAGCTGTTTGTTGCCAAGCAAAAGGGGCTTTCCTCTAACTCCTTTCATTTTTCGGTCTCTCTTCCCCATTATATTATCACACTCTTGGCCGTAGCACCCTCATCCATCCGCCCACTTTTGTTTGACCTTCCATCTCTACAACCTCTCCTCCCTCTGTCCCTGGGCTTTGGCAGCAGAGAGGTGTCCTTATCTCTGATGACAGTAGGCTTATTGCCAGCCAGGCCACCACTTTACCCCCAGCTAAAACAGCTTTCAAGAGGTTCAGGGATCATGGGAGGTGACACAGACCGACCCACTACGCCAAAACAACAATCTACAGAAATGTATTTTATAAGTCTCTGTTGTGTGGGTGTAGAGAAGAATCTCAAGTTCAGTTCAACTCTGACACAAACTATACAGTTTGTTAGTTTACATTTATTTATTTATTTATTTTATCATAGCCTTAGGAAATATGGGTAAAAATGCATGTGGTAAACATGGAAATTTTATTATACAATGTTCATTGTGATCTTCTTGTATTCTTACTAGAAGCAATATGAATTGGACCAAAATAAAAAAAAAAGCCTACCAAGTAATAATCACAGTTTTGAGGGCACGTAGGGGCCATGCAAGTTTCAATTTCACACTCTACTCTCCTTTCCCAGCCGTTTGCTTGGTGTTTCTCCCTCTTCCTTTCTTTTTCAGTAATCCTTCGAGGCGGTGCTGACAGCGGAGGTATGATAGAGGAGGGCCTGCTGGAGCGGAGAGGGAAATGATCTGCTAATGGTACACTCTCTCCCATAGGACACCTGCTTACACTCCACAGCACTGCTGCTCACTCAGTTGTTGTGCACGCACGTGCGTGTGTGTGTCTAAGAGAGTAAGAATATGAACCAAGCTTTTATTCATGTGTGCATCTTCTCAGTAAGCATACCCCTCTCTACTTCTTTATTTTTGAATACCAATTGAATTTACTTTTTTTCAGTCATCTTCTCTCGAGTGTTTATTCTCAAAGAAATTCATTAGAGCGTAACATAACCTTTTTAGATTTTATCAGATCATTCCAGGCCTGATTAAAACAATCCAGACTTGATCATTATTCTCATGGTGGCAACAAAGCCTGCAGCAATTAATAACCGCTCCTAATATTGGCTTTGTTGGGCAATTTCAACTCCCTCTCGCTTGGATAATAAACAATCAGCAGATTTTACATCCCAATAAAACTTTATGAACACGTCTCCTCAGCTCCCTTACTCCTTGATGTCTCAGCTGTGCACACTGACTCCCACTGCCACACCGTTCTTCTCTGTTGCACAGTCATTACTTGTTCTTCCTCTCGCCTCCATGCACTGAGCATGTCAGTTAACCATTTAACTGAGCCTAGTGCATGGGTGTATTGAGATAGGCTTAGAGAAACCAATTCCAAGTGCAATCCCATTAAATCTCATTGCAGCAACCCATGCATCAAGGTGCCTACATATGCATGTATCACAATTTGCAACAATTCCATAAAGGCATGAGGGATTACTACTTATATTTGTGCAATGATGACACTTAATCTATTACAGCAAAATAAATTTTAATAAAATGAGATAACCAGAAAGTCCTATGAGTGAATAAAAAAAGGAAAAAAAAAAAAAAAGAAAACTGTATTAATTGGTGTTTCTCCACTGTGTTCAGAGGCCACATGGGTTGAATTTGTTTCTAGTCCATATCTAATAATATCTAATAAATTGGTCATTTGGATGTGGGAGTCATTTTATGTGAGTGTTGTACTATCCCAGCTTCCTCTCTCTGTTGTACTTAGATACCTGCTGAGCAGAATGTTTCCACCACAGGGACCTGATCTGGGCTTTGGCTTTGCAGCCAAGAATAGGGGGTATCAAGAACCTCTCTGCATTATGAAGGGGTTCCATATGTAGGGTTAGAAGTTGGCTGTCTCCCAGATCCACCACCATCTGGGAAGGATGATAACATGCCAGGAGCAGCATGTCAAGACAGCAAGAGAGAGAGAGAGAGGGAGAGAGAGAGACAACACCCAAATAGGTGGCTTGAAAAACTGACAAAGTGAAGGATTGAGTGGAAGACAAGAGAAAGAATTCATGGGGGTGGGAGGCAAAAGATGGAAGGCTGACAGAAAGAAAAACAACTGTTGTAGATGGATGTTGTTTTCATCTGCTTTCTTGGCCCAATAACCAGCGTTTATGCTTTCCCTCTCAAGGCTGAGTCCCGGGCTTTTGCGTCTTCCTAGTGATGTATGTGAACAGTGTTTGTGTGTCAGCGTGTTAGGGCCTGTCTGAGAAAGGGTGTCAAATGGTCAAACCAATTCCCCTCACTAAAGAGGAATTTACCCTCTGTCTCCCTGTCCCAACCCCAATCACAGTCCTTTCCCTCAACCCTACACCTCGTGTCCGTGACAGGCATCTTGACAAACTGTGTGTCTCTGTGCATTTGTGTTTAATTTCTGCTGCTTATTAATTCTTTGTGCAATGTTTTCTAAACTGTTAGTTTTAGCTAATCAGAACAAATACATTTTTACAAAGTCAAGCCCAGGTTATTGACCACAGTGACATTTCCAAAAAAGCTTTCTTCCTTTTGCTGTGTTTCAAATTTGGAATTAGTTTTCTTCTTCCACAATGCTTAGACAAAACCTTAATTTTAGAATTATTTATCGATGTATTCCTCACAAAATATTAAAATACTTTTATATACATCTAAATAAGCCATCAGACTTTTTTCATAGTGGATGTTTGGTGCATTCTGTCTAGCAGAGGTTTTTAAGTTTGGTTCTACAACATGATTGGATTGTTTTTGTGCCTAATGGAATTTAGTGGACTTAATTAAGAAGGCATGCATGTGTCTATGTGAGGACTCACAGTTGATGGTGTATATCGTAGTGAAAATCAAGCTATTAGGTCAAGACAGCTGTCTTGAGACTTGTGATACAAGATAGTGTTGAGACCACAGATCGGGGAAAAGATACAATAAGGTTTCTGTTGCACGAAATAGTTGGCACAAAAAACATACTTGTCTCAATAGTTTTTAAATAGAGATGTTTTCAAATGCCAACAGTTTTGTATGTCAGGCTGCTTCACCAGTGCTGAGAAATACAGACTCAAGAAGAGTAACCATCAAGCCAACAAACACTATAATTGAAATCCAGTATTATTTATTTATTTCAAATAAACCTTTCACACTAGATAAGGGCCTTGCTACACTCTTCATAGACTACAAGACCTATTAGAATGTGGCTGAATCTCAAGAAAAAAAGATAAATGTTTAGTAATGTTAAGGCAATCATGATTCTGCTATGCTTCTTGTACTTGCCAAATGATTAATAAAAAAATGTGTTTACTCTCCTGCTATTTTACATTTCCACAAGACAATTTCTCCTACCCTCAATAAGCTCTGTACATCAGTTGCACATTCTCATGATGATCCTACCATTTGTACCACTCTCTGGGCCCTGTCTGGCTCAGCTTCCTCAGCCCATGTCAGGATGCAGCCTCATGCAAGATCACACAACACTAGCTTAAGGCATAATGGGGTCACAGCTTAGGTCAATCGTGCTTTAAATTCTTAATGACCAAGCCATGCCGGTGTGCAGCAAGCACCACATCATGGACATGTTGCCACCAGGCTCCCTCGTGTTCCACCAGGGCCCTAATACGTTGCAAGTACAATAACAAAGCACCAGGACTATACTACAAATGTTTTGTGCATGCTCAACACCTTCACTGACCCTAACTACTGCGAACATAAGCAGGTGAAGACCTCAAAAAGACTGTTATGTCTTATTTATTACATCATAGAGCTTTCACCCCAGGGGAAAGGGAGCCTAAAAATGAGAGCAGAAGGTCAAGTGTTAGTGCAGTGCTCAGCTAATTACATTACTATTGTAGAGTAGACAGACACAACTCGGCACTAATGCTTCTTACATCATGGAAAGTTAAGTTCTTGATCCATCCATCTTGTACAAATGATCTTGTTTAGGGTCATACGGTAATCAAGCAAAAGACAGGATACACCCAGCAAAAGTCTTCTGTCAATTATTGGACCACATAGGGACAAAAAAAAAAAAAAAACTACACACAAGCACACCCATGCACACTCACACAAACACCCACACTCACAGCTACGGCCAATTTAATATTGTCAATTAACCTAACAGGCATGTTTTTTGGACAGCAGGAGGATAGTGGAAGGCCTGGAGAAAATCCTGGCATGCAGGTGGAGAACATACAAACTTCACACAGAAAGGCTCCTGGTGATTTTCAAACTCAGGACCTTCTTGTTGCATGGCAGCTGTGCTAACCAACTGTGCCACTATGCAAACAGCAACATTTTCCAATTTTATTTTTTATTTTTATTTTTTTAAAGAAAAGAAACTAGTAGACCAAAATTTACATCTCTGCATGTGTGCAAAAAATGGCACTGAGCATCACTTCATTAACACTATCCCTGTGATCTTACACAAAGTGGTGGCCACATTGTCTTGTTGAGGTGTTTTGTTACAAAGGGAACATGGAGTCTTGGAAGACGTTACTTTTTTGAAAACGTTGAGAGTATTGGTGAAATTGAACCAAATAACATATTTAGGCACTTCAAAATAGCTGTGAATTAACTCTCCAAAGTTTCTTAGATTGTGTCCAAAAACGCCAAGAGAAGGGTAAAAATAAATAAATGTATAAAGTGCATCATATTTTGAACGTTTCATCATTAATATGAAATAAAATTAGAAACACAATTAAAAGGTGGAAAACATCTAAAGGTCTAAAACATTTTCATACACACTGTAAAGTATATATACAGTGCTTACACACAATTTTTGTTTTTCTTAGAAGTGTAATAATGGTAAATTAGCAACAACATGATTGTTGCAACTTGGCTTCTTTTTCAAGTAGGGTTAATTTTATTTTTCTGTCTTCTCTCTCAGTGTCCCTCCTGTCACTTCTCACAAAATGCCCACCTTGGCTTTGGTTCGTGGTGACAAACTAATCAAAATATTGCACTGTAATTGGCGGGTAGTGATGTGTAGCCTGTAATTACTTTAGACATGTTTGCCTTTATTCTCCAGCACCATCCTTGATGGCTGGAAGAGAGGGTCAACCTTCTACAGTCACAGAGGGTACAGTTTGCCGGTAATTGCAAACCTACTGTTGTGCCAACCAGTCATTTCTTTAAAGTAAATGCCACATTCCTGTTATGTCAAGGATAAAATACATCCAGTGTGGGAAGGGTTTGTGCAAACATTCATTTTGTCTTTTCAGCTGTATTTACATATAAACAGTTAGTAATTATTCACCACCCCTTTGGCACCAATGTGTCTGCTTGTGTTAACCGACATCAAATAAAGAGCTCACAGATCTATTGTGTGTCAAAGTTTTACAGCATTTGCACAATTATTAGATGTCATATGACTGACAAAATAGTTGAAAGGAAGTGTGACGAGTTTAGGGGTACATAGTATATGTTGTACCAATGAGTGAACATGAACTAAAGTAACCTTTCATGAGTTATTTTAAACTGTGCAGGGGCTTTAAACCACTTGTTGAGAGGCTTCTGTCAGGAAAATAAAATTGCCCCATACCCTGTTTTTTGTTGATCGACATTTTTCTCAGAATTGTGGCATTTTGATTGAGTAAAAGCAATTGTGTATTTTGTTTTACTTTATATGTGTATATATCTTTTTTTTATGAATGAAACACTTTCGTATGCAGCTGCTTTTCTGCAAAAAAAGGATCACACCATGCCATATTCTCACAGAATGAGGCTGTTTTATAAACATGAAAGTGCGAGTGGGTGAAAGATGAGACTTTTCTCAATCTACTGCACATGACCAGATATTCTTGCTTTGACCCTTTTTTGCAGATTCACAGCCATGCAATTTTGTACTATGTGTAAAAGCCTGATTCCCTTTTTTCACAAAACAGATATATGTGTTCTGGACAGTCATCTTTTTTTCCAAATTCTCTGAGTATTCAGATAGTTAACTATCAGTATGTGAACTAAATACATTAAGAGTTCCCACTATTAAATTACAATAAAATACATTTATGTCCATGAAAATGCATTCTGACTTTCACATCAATGCCTTTCTAGATGTGTGAGCTGTACCATTTTTTTTTCCTAAAAGATGGTACAATTTATCATGTAAACATTTGATTTGTTTACAATGTTCCAATTGGAGTAAAATATGGGTTCATAAGAATTGCAGGTTGTTGTATTTTGTTTTTCTTTACATTTTACACAATGTCCCAACTGTTTTGGAATTGACATATTTATCCAACAAACATTAGTTTAGGACATATTTTTCAGATAAAAAAAAAGAATTCCCCATAGGGCATCTTAACTAAATCTTATGTACCTCACATCACAGCTGAATATAATACTTCAACTTTTCATTTTTTTAATCTAATTTCACTGTGCCTTTTTTTTTCCTTTCTTTTGTGTGCGTGCAACTTATTTAAAGCTTGTGTGCCTCATTTGTTGCACTGCCATAGCATTGATTCATGTTTACACCTAAGCGCCACAATTAACGGATCAATATGAAGTGGGAAGAGGGGGAGAAGAGGGGGAAGCTCGTGCATGTAAATGAAAACAAACCCACACAAATACAGTGTGCACAAATACAGCGAACGCTGGCACTGCCTCCCTGACTATTTCTTATGCAAATGTGCTTGAGTAATGGCCGCAAGGTAGACAGGGAATACGAATGAAGACAAAGTGTCTCAATGTGTTTATTTAACCATGGCAGGAAAAGTTTAATTTGCCAGGGGACACCTGATCTTTTGATTATTTAGTATAGCCTTAACGTAATATGCAAAAATGCTAACTTTACCAACTTAAATGTATTCTTCTATCACTGTAGCTTTTATTCAAAAACTGTCCAGCTGAAAAGAGTTGAAAGAACTCGGAATTATAGTAAAGTGCACCGGTCAGTTTTGTCATGCATCCCTCCTTGATGTATGCTTGCCCATTAGGAATGAATTTGAGACATCTTGTGTCAAGGTGGGCTTCAGCTGTGAGAGGTGGTGTGTGAATCAGACAGCCAAAAAAGAACTGTGACCCAGGCCAAAATTTACAAAATGTTACCTATAAGCAGCAGAGGAGCTCAGGTATGAAGGGTTTGAAGTCACATCAAGGCATGTTGTTTCATATGGTGTAATTGTGTGCATTGTATAACCACCACTCACTGTTGGCCAGGTATTATAGATGTGAGGCAGGTGGGGGGCACACCTTGGCAATCAGCGGATAAGGTTGGAGGTCTCAGATCTCCGATTCCCCGGTGATATATGTATATGGGTTGATGGAGCTTTTTAATGAGAAACCTTAAAGGTCAGTGAGTATGTGGGCATGCGTGAGCCCACATAAGTATGTAGTTAAGGTGTAAAAAGAGTCACAAAAGCCCCTTAAAACTCCAGCAACGCATTTTGTATTCCAGCGCAATAATTTTAAGGGGGGGGAGGCAGCATGTTTTATGCTCATGGCACACTCCCAGCAAGCAATAATACAGAATGTGCGGGTGTTTGTGTCTGTTTGTATGTGTGCTGGAACTCGTCCACACTCCACAGCAGGCAGCTGCTGCTCGGTGGAATCATCTCCATGCCGTAGAAAAGCCAACCAGGCCGCTGTCCAACTGAGACGGATTTGGAGGATTTAAACCCGCTGAAGGTGAGGCACTCAAACACACATTCTCGCAAACACTGAAAACTGAACATACTCCAAAGGGGTGGGGGGAATACAAAAGCAAAGTAGTTGAGGTACAGAATTTTTGCTTCTGTCCTCATACCTCCTTTAAAGTTCTCTATCTCAGCAAACCACATTTATTTTATTAATTTGATGTCACATCAAAAAGGCTCTGTCAGGCAGCTGACTCAGAAAGTCACTTCACTGAAGTTTTATTCTCTGTGTGCAATGTACTAACAGAACAAAGCATCATTGTGTAATGACATAGCAGTGAGAGGGAAAAGAGGTACAAAGGGAGGAGGGGTGCTGGGGGGAAGCAGTTTTCCTCTTCCGATTAAATTGCCCTTTAGATAAAAGTAAATCTAGTAAAAGCCAGAGGAAAAGAAAATGTGGAAAATTATTAACGATTCTCTCCTCTAATGTGATTTTTAAGCCTTTTTTATCAGAGATGAATTGGGTGAAAATAGAGGAAGGCTGTGTGTATATTCTTGTGTCGGAAACTTAATCCCTTTAGAACAAATCTGCATCTTATTGGACCATAAACAAGCCACCTCGAGGGAAGTGAGAATTTGTTTAGGATTTGCACCAGAAATGGTTTGAATTTTAGCTCTTGTGCATCTTATTATAGTCTATTTTCCCTGAAGCACGGACATGCATATGCATTCAGAGCAGAAGGTCATATAAGGAAGCACTCCTTACTGTCATTTCTCACAAGGAAGCACAATGATGCACTTTATATTGAGGCAGACGATTGTTACACGGTTGGGTTAGCAAATTTTAATGTGGCTGAACTGACAAATGTATCAAACTGAGATGATGTAATGGTTGATGGAGAAAAAAAACACATGCAATGTCTATATGTGAAAACAAAATCAGCAAAATAATAAATTCACTTTTAAAAATAAATAAATAAATAAAAATAATAATTCTAACAAAGACTTTCTTCTCTGTCTTCTGATTCCATTTGAGCAAACACTTCACATTTTATTACAGTATGTCTAATGCAATATGACATCAGTAATACTCAATCCCCAGAATACCCACTTATTTTAGAAATGACACATTTTCCCAAATCCTCAAACATTAAAAAAAACATTCAACATTAAACTCCCCATCCCTAAAGATCACTTTTCTTAAAACTTGTGCATATTAAAGTTTTTGCCAAAATAAACCTTTAAAAAAGGCATGAAGATGAACAAGAATTGAGAAAATGTTAGTTCTGCCCTCCCATCACTTTCTCAAACTCTCCTCTGACAGTAACAAAATGACCTCCTCTACTCATACCATAGAGACCAAAGAGCAATAAAATAATGATCAGGGCTGCTAACTCTCATTCACCGAGCATGAGACAGACAGGACCAGCTTGTACTCATTTTATTTTTATTGAGATCCTGGCAGAGCTGCCACCAGTATGACTGACTCTTTCCAGGCAGAGCCAGACTGTTGGCTTTTTCCTAAGCTCCACTTGGGGCATAGCTGGTTGAGAGGCTCAAGTTATCATTGATTTAAGCACATGTGGCTTGTTATCCCTTATCTTTACATCTGTCCTGGTCTAAACATACTTTCCTTCACTTACTGTCCACAAGTTATTTTTTTAGTTTATTCACATGCCAGTCTACAGGTGAAAATCACCATAATGAATATTGGAAAGGACCCAAATGCAGACACAAAAGAGGCAGATTCAAAATCGAACACAGAAATTTAATAATTGAAGAAAGACATAAGAAGTCTAAAGCCAAAATTTGTGCAGTGAGCCTTTGGAAGTGCTGCAAGCTACATGCTTTAAACATATATGATGCATCATGCGGTGGTGCACTGAAACAACACAGATCAGCTTAAATTATAAACATAGCACTCTTTCTCTCTTACTAGAATAGCCAATCAATGGGTTGCCAGACAGTATTTTTTTTTTATTTGAAACAGCACTGCAACTAAACAAGAGAAGAAAAATTGTCAAAATAATAATAATAAACAAAAACATAGAAGAAGAGTTGGGAACCTGGATGACCAACCAGAAATGACTACTTATAAAATGTATGACTACTTATAAAATGTTTTGTTTCAGAAGGCAAGTAGATGTGCATTCGTTGGCTACTTTTGGAGAGTTTCATTAAAATCCATCCAGTAGTTTATGAAACATTTTGCTAACAGACAGACAAACACATGCACATATGCATACCAAACACAGACACAGACAAAAGCAATTACACGATCCCCCACTTTTCATGGTGGCAGGTGATAAAACCATATGCAAGCCTGGCCTTTAAACTAGGGTATAAGAAATCTCCATGATTAAACCTCTATTGTATTGTAAAATATGAACCATACGACTAGTTGCATTAGAAAGGGCATCAATATGTTCACCCGCCCATTCTCAGAATCAGTGTGACCTCTCAATCAACATAAAGCCATAATTTTTCATTAGTGCTGATTGTTGCTTTGCTGCTACTTGCAGCTGATTGCCCACTATTGGGCGTTCATCAGCATATAAATGGTACAAGTTTGACCTCAGCATGTTCAAAGCATCTCCCACATTTGAGCATATGGGGTAACCGAGTTATTTCACTCTGCCAAGGTCTGATTGTAACAAACATTTTAGCAAGCCAATGTAATGGTTCTTACTTTTGAGTCATCTGTTTTACATTGACTTTGGGGTTATTATTTTATTGTAATAATTGAAAAAAAAGCCACACAAATGAATTACATATTTTGGATTATTATTTTTTTTTTTGGTTTCAACTTTCATACTGAAAATGACCAGAGCAAATTATTGTTTTCTATTTTTTTTCCTCCTTCTTCCTCTAAAAGCACACTTCCTTTCTCTGTCTGTGTAATGTTGCTTTTTCACTATTATCCCTCTACCAGTGTTGTTGAGCCTGAGAGACCACTATTTGATGTCAGAATTGGTATCTGGCAACAAAGATGGGGAAACAGGAAATGAGATTTGTGGCTTCTCTAAAGAGATCAGCCTGATTGTGTCAGCAAGTTAGCCCCGGTTTTGCTTCGTATTCTTCACACTTCTTGGTATTTTTAATATTAATAATAGCTCATTTCATTCAAGGCTCCAGGCATCCAATATTACCCTCTGACTCCGCATAACAGACACTGTTCAGCAGAGCAGTTGAACTTTGGCGACATTTAAAACTTAATCTTTATTTAATATGACAACATACAGACAAAAATTGAGAGTCAATGCATACATTAAGTTATCAGACATTTAAATGTTAAGAATATGCTGAGGGAAATGGTATTAAAGTTTTTTTTATTTTTTAAATGTTATGCTTTCCAAATTATAATAACATGGCTAAACTCATATGTGGAGTATGCATAAGACAAGACGTTGTAGTCAACAAAATATTTATTTTTTTGCATACTGGTAACACAAAGGTTTACTTCCAATAACTCAAATGATTAGTACCAAAACAAAACATTATCATGAATTAATAAAGATAATGAATTGATAAATTACCTAAGATTTAAAATTAATTTTAATGGTTAGCTCATAAAAACAATATATTTTTTTTTTTTTAAATGTGGAATGAAAACTCAAGAGCTAAGTGATTGCATCATTTTACAAGGCAGATGCTGTAACAGGTAGCAATAATAATATTAGGATTATTTTTTTTAAAATTAATTTAACTTTTATTTTATGCATTTTTTCTTGCCCTCTGTTCCAAACTTTTACCAGGTCTCATAAGGTTTAAAATATTTTTTTTTTTTTTTTTTTTTTGTAATCTTGCGAACAAACAGCAACAAAGGAAATTTCTGGCCTCGGCTTTTGCCCTATTAAAGGATCAGTCCAATTTTGATTATGATGAGTACCCTGGATAGTGAGCTGTCAAACAAAGAAGTAAAACAGGTAATTATTTGAAGCAATCAAAAGTTACAAAGTATAGATCTAGTTTCGCTCATCATTCAATAAAAAAAATATTTTTTTTCCAAACCAAATTTAATCAAAACTAGATGCACTCTGAGAAAGTGCAAAACTCCACCAAGACCACAACATGGTTAAATGGTTTAATCTGACCCAGATCATAATCTGGATTTTTTGACAACTCTAACATTTACTAAAAATTTCATCCAAATCTGTTATTAGTTTTTATGTGATCTTGCAGGGTTACCTGTGACCTTAACCTATGACCTCATGAACCTTGAAATCAACAGGCATCATCTTTGACCCATGAGGTGTCCAGCTGTACAGTTTGGCATTCCTATATTACACTGTTGCGTAGTTAGAGCAATGTATCAGTTGTTATGTTGACCTTCGTTCCCATCACCTTGAAATCAACAGTGATCTCCCTTGAACCATGAGGTTTCCAGCTGTGGTGTTTAATATTCTTATGTTTTACAGTTGCAGAGTTAGAGCATGGGCTGAGCTGTGACATTGACCTTTGACCTTTAACTTTGACCAGAGCACCACCAAAATTTAATCACTTGTTCCTTGTACCATGTTTGACAGTTCCCTGGAAATCTTATGATAATACATTCATAAGTTGTACATCTTGTACACAGACAGACACCACCAAAAACATAACCTCCTTGGTGGAGGTAAATATATCCAAAACAGGTAAGATTTTACTTGTTCATAGACTTTCTACAGAAGCCCTCTCCAAAAGACCTTAACTATTACTTTGAGTAGTTTAAAGTATTGTAAAATAGCATTGAGTGTGCTTGAATAACTAGTTTTATTTTTATTTTTTATTTTTTCCCTTTACACATTGAGTTAGCTTAGGCAAACTAAAGTGGCATTAGTGTTAATTTCTTCGTATGTCCTTGTCTAAAAAAAGTTTCCATTCTGCAACAGCAGCTGTGAATAAGTTCCTGTGTTGCGAATGCAAAGCCCACAAATAATAACATTTCTAATTAAAACCCATCCAAACAGCATAATTAAAATAACTTCAAAGAACATATACTCCAAAAATACCCAAGAAAAAAGAAGTTCGGATGAAGTTTTTTCTGTCTCTGCAAGCAGTGAAATACATACATGCTCACACACAAAACTGAACTCATAAATGGATCTGTAACCACAGAAATATACCCATCCATCTATTTTCTTTACCCACTGCGGAGGAGCTGGTGGCTATGTCTAGCAGTCATTGTGCGACAGGCGGGATGCACCCTAGACAGGGTCCATCACAGGGACACATAGAGACAATCTAGACAGACAACTATTCATGCTCTCACTCACCCCTGGCGACGATTTTAAATTTAACAACTAACCTAACCTGTTTTTGGTCTTTGGGAGGGAAAAAACATGGAATAAACTCACACGTTCATACAGCGAATATGCAAATGCCACACAGAAAGGCCGGGAGCCAAACCTGCGACCTTCTTGCTGTGAGATGACAGCGCTACCCACCGCTCCGCCATGCTGCCCCTATAGAAATAGTCACTCTGAATGAATCGGAGAGTTCAAGAGCCCTTACCATTTATATGTAATAAAGAAATCTAATAGAAGAGATTTATCCACTTTTAACTTAAGAAAACATAATTTTCTCTTTATTGTACATTGATGCAGCAATTTTAATGCAACTACCACAAAATAGGACCATAAGCAGGCACAATGTGAATGTGTTGCATGGTGATAATATTATATCAAGGCTGAACTATGAAAGAGGCATTTCAGGCAGTTTACAGACAGTGTGTTCAGTAGGAGAAAATAACTTACTGTATCCTTTTTAGAAAGCTTCTGCCTTGGTCAGGTTTTGACTTCTTGTTTTAGCTTATTGCATTGCAATTTTAATTAATAGCTTTTATTGTATGTATTTATATGTTTTAGATTGTTTGGTTTTTATTTCTTTGGTTGAGTGACATTTTTTTTTTCGATAAACTGACATTGTAGTCTATTTGTACCTGGCTAATACTGCTTTGGGTATGAAGGATAGGCTGGGAACTACAATGCCATTTTTTGCTAATTTGTGTGCAACTGGCAGCTTTTCTGATTTTACTGTTGCACTTTGGTCATGTGCTGAAAAAGGTTTTTATGAAGAAACCTGTAAACAAAGTCAAATTAAAACAAACTGCAGTAGATTTGGAATAAACATTAGCCATGCTTAGAATTGTCCTCCTTTGTGTTTTGACATGTAATCACTGGCGGACTTGGACTTCAGTAAATTATTTTCAAATTATTCAATATGTATATATATATATGTGTTTTAGTGTAGCTGAGGTCTTCATTTGTCCCCTGGTATATGCTTCTTTTCTGCTCTTCCTTCACACCTGGTCTTGGTTTTTGATTGCCACATCTGCCTTGCATTTAGTCATTAGTTCCATCATTAAGTTTTCAGACCAGCTTTGTTTGTTTGCAACACAATCTGTCTCTGGTGATGGGAGTTCCAGCTTGTTTTTAGGCTCTGGATCTCATCTAATCAAAAGGATATGGCTCCTTTGGCTCCTAAATAGCTATTTACTTAGTTCAACTTCTAGCTTATTCTGGTTGTTTCAGAGATCCAGATACTTGGCTGAGCTCATCAAAAAGAGCTGCCTCTTTTGGCATTCAAACAGCCCTTCATTTAGTCATACTTCTAGCTTATTATAATTGTTTTCCAGAATCCAGATCATTTGGCTTAGCTCTCCAACAACAGCCAACTCTATCAACTCCCAATTGTCTCCCCACAAGCAGTACTAAGTAAAGAGCCATTTGAGAGCCAAAGGAACTGACTCATTTTGGTGAGTGGAACTAAAAGGATCCAGATCGCAGAATAGAGCTGGGATTTTGTCACTACAATATTTGTTTTATTTAGTTCTAAATTTTGTATCAATAAAGTATTTTAGTTTACATCCTCTAATAGTTTCAGATTTTATCAAGAAAGCTAAATCACTGAAGGAAAGCTAAAGACAAAGTGCAATATAAAATATGTTATGGTAAAATGACAATAGATTACGTATTGCATATTCCTTAAAGATCAAACTTTTGGGGCTAGAGTTGATAATCTTGTTTTACTATTCAGATCATGCTTGGATATAGAAGATGTATGTAAGATGCAACATAACAAGCTCCATTGTCTACAGCGAACAACACAACACAACATTCTACTTGATTATGATTCCTCTCCAATGCAACAGAGCTGAAAGTTATTGCTGAAAAAAAAGGTAAACAAGTCCTCTTCCCTCTGCATCACATCTGTCCTGGCCATTGCCTGATTGCTTTGTGGGCACCATTTAATTGCCAATTAGGGAGAAACCAGGACAGCAATCAAAATAAGTATGTGTGTGTGAGTGTTTGAATTTCAATATGCGTAGTAGGTAGCAGGCAAGACAAGGTAAATTGGTGGTCCTTGAAGTGCTGCACAATATGTATGTTGTACATTCAGAGACATTCTTTCACAAACACCCGTCCAGATGTAAACAGATTTTCACTTCAAACTACGTAACTTATAGATGAAGGAAAAAAAAAAAAAATGACCAGCTGTAGCAGAATCAGCCACACAGGTGCATCTTCTAGAGGTACAACCACCATACACCATATTTAAGATATGAAAATTACAGTTAAAAGTGGATGCAACTAACAGCTGGCTTCTGAGCAAAACACGCTGTTTAAATTATGTTGCTTTGGAAAATACGCATTTTTATGATTATCTTAGTATTAGTGTTAAAACCTGTTCACAAAGTTTCCTATAACATAAGTCATAGGGTGGTAGTTAAAAAGTCACATTTTAGTGTGTCATGGTCAAAATAACTAGCATAATTGTATTGTGTATGTATAACTATTCTCCACTTTCCATAATATATGGACAATCACACTGTAAACTCAGGCCCTCCACCTGAGGTCTGACAGCTTGAGGGGTCTGCCCAGTTTCTTAACTATTCCTTGGACTGCACTCTTCTCTGAGATTATTCCTGGGATCTGCTCTCTGAGTTTGGGGGTCACAGGCCCAATGCTCCAATAACCACAGACAACAGTAAGGCCTTGACTTTCCACAACTTCTCAAGTTTCCTTTTTCTTTTTTTCTGACCTTGGTATTCCTCAGGCTTCTTTGTTCCCATTTCTTGAAGCTAGTAGCTATTGCCTGTTGGTTAGTTAGCATGCATGCTAGAGTGGCGGTGTCATTGCTTGCCTTTGGAAGAAAAGATCAGTGGTTCAAATACTGGTCAAAACAAGTTTGGTATGTATTGGGTGGGAATCCCATCAATGAAGCCATACCAGTTCAGACACTGTCTGCAAGCTCTGCATCAGATATTGGGGAACCAGGATATTCTAATGACAAATATACTAATGAGAATATACATGTGTACATGTAAATTAAACAAGTCGACAAAAGAAATAAACCACCATCATAATGCAGGAATGTAACGCTCATTTCAATTAGACTTAAAGCAATCTGCCCAGCGGGCTTTCATTGGTTAGTGTTAGGGACTGCCTTCTACTACTTGATAGAATCAATTTGAGGAAAGCCTTCCACCAGACCATTTACCTTCTTTATTTATATTGGTTTTAACTTAGCTTTCTCTTTGCTAAAAAATAAATAAATAAATGTTTTAGCTGACTATGAATAGCTCGTCACTTTTCTTTAGTAATGACAGGAGGCAGATTGGGCTTCAACGAGAGGTTATCATTCTCTAGCAGATGTGAAAAGTGGCCGTGGTTCCCGGGGTGAGCAGTGTGCTAAAACGCGAGGTACTGTTATGGACTCAAGGGGACTTTATGCTAGGATGACATTCACTCTCAGGTGCTCCAGGAATTTCAATTACCCTCTGCCCTACCGTTGTCCCTGTCCGTGATGAACTCATAACCACTTCTGGGACCACTGCTGCTCTCTTTCTTTTTTTTTTCCACTTTCAACTTTCATTGGTATTCTTATTTAAATTCAATTTAGGATTTAATTTTCTTGTCTTTGTTTTTTTTTTTACATAATAGAATGAAAAGCAACATACGGCAAAAGGCAAACTAATAAATGAGGACTTTAGTGTTCACATATAGAGTCTCTGTTAAGCTATATCCTTTAACCTGATCCTTTAAGTGCCCAAAACTTGTACACTGGTGTCCTGTGAGACTGTTACAGAAGAAAGCTTGATTTGCTGCATGTAAGAAAAGGCTGCTCACAGTCTGACATAATTTGGTCATTTTTACATTCAATCTGAAATCCCATAAAATCTCAAGGTACATAATTATAGCGGTTGTTTCAAAAGAATCAACAAATGTCTTTCTTCACTTGCTCCAGAGGAACTTCAAACATCAGGGAGGCTTAGCCCAGCTATGAACACAGACATAATAGTGTTTAAAAATAAATGTTTTTGTGATACCAACAATTTGCTATCAGGTTCCTATATATGGTTTTAATTAGCAGTAAGTTTGTTTAACTTCTGCAACTTTAATAATTCATAAAGATGTCATTTGAAAAGACTTTTTTTTCTATAAAGGTGTAGATTATTGAAAAACACTGAGCCAAATTGGCTGGAGAACAATTCCTCCTCTTCACCAACATAAGCTTGAGGATAAAGAGGGGCCACTTTGCTGCTACAGCAACAGAAGACAAGTGTTTGTTATTCAAGACTCATTCATGCCTCTTTGCCTCCAAAATTTTTTAAAAAAATAAAAGAAAATTGAAAAAAAGGAAGCACATTTCGAAATGTGTTTTCTCTTAATGCATGCATTTGAGTTTTCTAATCCACAGTACATTAAATTTACTGGTACATTTCAACTAATATTTCCATAAAGTATTATGTATAAAATGTTGCTAATGAGGCAACGTGTGAGTTGTGTAAGAGCTGACATTTACACAGACAGTTACCCTTCTATAAAAAGGCAACACATAGGAATATATGTATACATGTAAAAAAAAGCAATAGTGCCATAAATCCATAATTCATTGGTTGATGTTATTATTTATGATGTAAAACACATTTTTCAGTCACAAAATTAGGTTAAAAAAATTAAAACAAAATTCACCGTTTTCTCAGTTAAATGAGCCTAGGAGATTCTTTTTCACAAATAGTAATTTTCTCAAAGTTAAGCTTTTAACACAATGAATTTGCTTAGAAAAAACAAAACAAAACAAAAAACATTGTTCTGTACTGTTTAGCACCATTTGTACACACGGCAATTAAGAGTGGGTTTTAGAAATGGGAAAATGCATTAAAATAATTACATGAAGGGTAGAACAGCGGTTTAATGGTGAGAGCTGTCGTCTCCAACCAAGAAGGTTGCAGGATTTTATCCCAGCATCCCTTTCTAGGTGGTGTTTACATGTTCTCCCTGTACACACATGGGTTTACTCCGGTTTCCTCTCACAGACCAAAAACATGCATGTAAGGTTAATTAGTAACTCTTAAATTGTTCCTAGGTGTGAGTGACAGCATGAATGATTGTTTGTCTCTATGTGGACCTGCAATGGACTTGCGACCTGTCCAGGGTGTCCCCCGCCTCTCTCACAGTGACTGCTGGAGACAGACACCAGCTCCTCATGACACGAAATGGAGAAGTGGGTAAAGTAAATTGATGAATGGATGGGTAATTACATGAAAATGTATGCATCAAATACTAAGAAACAAACAAAAAAAATGTATACAGATAAATAACTAAAAACTAAAGAAAAGAAACAAAGAAACGAACAAAAAAACTACTAAAAATAGAGCTAAATCTGTTCTGTGCACCACTTCTAAACACAATGGAGAACCCAACCTTCTCCCCGTGTAGCTCTCCTATTTACAAACATTGCTCTGCAATAAACTATAAGTCTATGGCTTTGTGCACATGGTCACAAAAGCTTCTAAAAAGTATGTTTAAGGCCTAAATCTGAATGCTATAAAAATGAGTTTTAGTAATATTTCCAAAACTATAATTATTGATACAAACCTGAAAACTGTTTATAAATATACAGTTTAAAAAAAGATGAAAACAAAATGCAAAATTTCATAGAACATAATAGTTTGTTAAGATCAACATAAATAAAGTGATAAATGTTTATTTACTTTTTGACTTTATAATACATTGTAGTCAAGTTCAATGGTGCATACAGTTTAAAAATATACATTATCTGAAATTGTTGTTTTTTAACTCAGTGTAATAACTATTGATATTTCTGCAAAACTTTTTGATCTTTTTTGTCACATTTAGTATATCATTACTTAAATATTTAAACTGAAGTGTGAGCAGCATTTATCCTGTTGCATAAGCTATTTTGGTAGAAAGTTCATGTCCTCTTTATTTTATGTAATCTTATTTTCAGGTAAAAGAAATAGTGATGAGATGAGTGGAACACTGTGTCACTGAGGGTACGCATGTGTAGTAATTGGTAGTGCTCAATGTTTAATTTAGGTTGTTTAAGCTCCTAAACAAATCTTCAGAGCTTGTGTCCAAATGCTTACGTTCCCACATCACAAATTAATTATATGGCGCTCACAAATCCCTTCCAATGTGGCATCATTAAACATTCTTTGAAATGTAAACAACTATTAAACCAACTTCAAGTGCTCTGGAGGTTGGGCCTGTAAAATGTACCAAGGCTTTTATGACATGCATTTTAATTTTAAATGAAGATCACAAAGATAAACCCATGGTTGCAAAATCAGTAATGTTCTTTGAAGCCCATAGTGAGGGATAATGGATTTTAAATGCACAGCTCTTTATATTTACCATCACAGTAAAGACTTTCTGGGTGTATTTTTTTTTTTTTTTTGGACCAGATTTCCTCCTTTGTCACTTTTTAAACTGAGTAAATAAACAGTAAATGTCATTTGCCAGTAACAAATATATTAAGAGAGCACTAATGGATTCATGGTTACTTTGATCAATCCATTTGAAATATATAATTTCTTTAGTAAAAATAATGATCATTTATATAAAACTATAAAACTCTCTTACAGCAGCAGTAATATTTTTGTGCAAAAGAAAGAGCTTGAGTCCCACCATATGGAGGAGGGAAGATTAGTTTGGGTGTGCTGTGCATCACTTTTCACCAGTTGCACTGCAGCAAAAACTGCAAAGACATCAATGTGATATTGTGATGTAATGTAGTGTTTTGTGAAATTCTCTTTTCAATTAAGCATTTGCCTTTTTTGGCAATGGCCTTCTTGGAACCAAAAATAGTAATGAGAAGAAAGTAGTACCAATAAGACAAGAGGATAAATCTAAGAGGTGATACTTAATCTGTACAAAACTGTTTTAAAATATGATTATATATGGTGTAATGTTTTTTTTTTTTAAGTTAATGACATACACATCAGTTTGTGGTTGGATTTTTATATGCTTTGTTAGAATAAAGGGAATCAAATAATGAATAGGAGTCTTTTGATTTTTTTTTTTTATTATTATCATGTTAACACTGGTTCAGAGACCAATTAGTTGAGCAAAATGAATGCACAACGATCAAACAATGGCAATAGGTGTTATAGAAAACTTGCACACAAGTGGCAGTCCCTTGTGTATTGAAATATAAGTAAATCTAGCATTACATATTTCTCTTATAAAAGTAATTCTTATACAGTGAGAACAGTTGCTAAAATGAAATATTTCATATAAACAAAATATTTTACATTGATTATAAAGTGTGTACTGATGATCAAAGTGCTTATTCATGCCTTGGCTTTTTCAGTCCACATGTCACGGTTTCTTTCTGTAGACACTTCTAGCCATGATACATTGTTTTTCACACCTGTATAAAATAAAGTACTTCATGCATGTAGGAACAGCTAGTGCTTGTGCTTTAAAGTGCTTTCAAATGCTCTTCAAAACAAGGCAAGCTTTATGTAAATCCAGCCCATTTAACAAAATTTAGTCATATGCCATGGGAGTTAGCTGTTCATTTTCTGTGCTTTACTGAGAGAAAGATGAGCAATTACGGGTCTCAAACAATGAAGTGCTTATCTTTGGTGAAGCTGGGCTTTTGGAACCATTAGCAAGCAAAAGGATCTGAAGCAGCAATCTATGTGATTGCTTATTTTCTTAGATTAAAAGCCTAGCTGTAGCATTTTGTATATGTTCCACTCATTGAATGTTGAATAAATTGCATTTTAATAGTTACCTCTTGAGAAGATTAAAGCCAGGATGACATTTATAGATTTTTAAATTACCTGGGAATTACTCAGCATCTTCTACTGACATTTAACAATGGGTTTAAATGTGAATGTGGTCAATAAAGTTCCATTTGTTCTGCCTTTTTCATGCTTACCTACAGTAATTGTGTTCTCTTCTAAAAATCTAAAAAATGTAGGCAAAAAAAGGCTCAGTATTATGGTGTATAATAATAATAGTAATAATATTAATAGTTATAATAATAAATAAAGAGCTAGCATTATTTGATGGAATGCATGACCCCATCACTTTTTGTAAGAATTAAATGATCAGCTTGTGAAGGGATGGGACAGAATGCTAGATATTTTGGTCAAACCTTATGACTTTATGAGCGATGAGTGATACTTGATCCTTTTTAACCTTTCAGCACTTGGAGTATGTGCTGAGGATGACTCACAGCTACTACCACATCAAATCTGAGCTCAATATCACTCAATTTGACTAAGTTATAGCCATTTTTCAACTGTAGATGTACATCTAATTAAAGCTGCAAGCAGCGTTGGACGGCCCTCGCAGCTCAGCGCCGCTTCGGCCTATGGCGACCGCGGGAACTCTGGCGACCGCCCTCTACGCTCTCGCGCACTTCCCGCGCATTTCCCGTGCACTTCCCGTGCCCT
>NC_051434.1:14601121-14620776 GCF_001649575.2 Kryptolebias marmoratus
GCCAAAATTTGCCCTTTGACCCAAGATGGCCGCCTCCCTGTACATTTTAGAGCATACCTCCAAGAGACTTTTTTTCGTCATTTGGGGTGTTCTACCTATGTGCCAAGGTTCCAGGCCTCTACGACTTACGGTTCATCCTATCTCACGTTAGGGGGCGCTGTGGAGCAGTTTGGCCACGCCCACTTTTGATTACATTGAAATCACGCGATTTCACACGGGGTACAACTTTCGGTGAAGTTTGGTGAGTTTTTGAATATGGGAAAGCCCCCAAATTTGTGATCTCGGGGGGAAAAGAATAATAAGAATTCCACGAAATACAATAGGCCTTCGCAGCGCTGTCGCTGCTCGGGCCTAATAATAATAAGAATAATAATTCCACGAAATACAATAGGCCTTCGCAGGCGCTGTCGCTGCTCGGGCCTAATAATTACTTTCTGAGAGTTAAATCACCATTTGTCAAGTGGTTTATGAGATATTTTGCCAAAAGACAAACAGGGTTGATGCCAACAGCTATTGCCACAGTTTTAAACAAAAATATTGCACAAAGTGTGGCACTTGAAGTTTGTGTTGTGAATTATTCTCATCTACTACAACATCAAATTTGTAGCTAAAGATCTGTACAATCATGATGTTATAGCCGTTCTCAGTGTTTTCTACAATCAGTTGACTGTGGTGACCATCTTGAACTCAGTTGACTTCAAAGGTCAGAGAGAAAGTGTTTAAAACAGATCTTGAGCGATCATTTAGCTCTTAGAGTATAAGTTTGGGATGAGTCTCTGCTACTAACACACCAAAGTTTAGCTCAGTGTCTGTTAATTGTGGCCAATTATGTGATAGTAAAGGTTGCTTATTTGTGGCAGCAGTCTTCAATTGGATTGACTCTAAATGGTAATAATTTGAATATGGACATCAAAAAACAATTTTCTAGGAGTTTTATTAAAATTACCCTAGTGGTTCATGAGATATGTTGCTAACATGACAAATGGACAGACACACAAACTCAAGCAAAAACATTATTACCCCTTCATCTTTGGAGGTGGGCGAAGAAAATAATTTGCATTTCCTGACTCAGTTCAGCCCATTGTAAATAACATTTTTTTTCCAGTCAGTTATTACAGAAACTGTAGAGTTTTGGCACATTTTTAAAACGTTTTTCTTTCCGCATTTATGTTGGCCCCTTTCTTCCATAGGTTTGTGTCAATAAGAGTTTAAAAAATTCAACTAAAATTTACCAGCTCCTCTTTGATGAGTGTTTATTTTTTTTATCAAGCCAACCAGAGCATTTATTAGTTGTTCTGCTCTATGCCCTTTTCCTTCCTGGGTTTCAAAAGAAAATATAAAATAAAATGAATGCACATTTCAAAGGCCTCAGAATCATAAAAGCAACCATCTTGCATTAAGGCTTCGCTGATGATTTAGACATAAAGCTCCATCCCACTCTTTCTTTGAGCACTCCTTCGACGATGACATGAGCTCTAATCATCGGGTCACGTCACATCTGATCCTCTCACTAACATCAAAAGCCTCACGTCTAAATGCAAAATGTTCAAACAAGCAGAAAGGGGAGGAGGAAAAAGTGAATTCCTGGAATTGGTCCTGTTCAAACAAAGAACTTGTTTGACACTTTCTTCTCTGCTCACCCATTTTTGAAACCCTTGAGAATACGCAGTAGACAATGAGGCTGATCTTTACCTTATGGGAGCCTCCACTGGGAATCAAGGTATTGCAGGAAATGGATTTTATTCCTATATCTATGTCCACGGAGAAGTCATAAGGGACATGAGGCAGAATGTGAGGAGTGCAGGTCTCTGGCTAGTACAGTGCATTTTATTTCATGTTATTAATAGATTGTCAAGCGCTGAGCAACCTGACCTAGTTAAAGCCCCTTGAATGGATTTTGTTACAATATTCTGTGCTGACTGAGCTTTTGCTTGAGTGTACAAGTGCTGCTCCCACATTTCTCTTTAAGTTGACCAGAATGAAACACTTTAAAACATCCTTCAGAGCATCTCTACATCAATAATCGCAATGCTACAATAAAACACAGCAAAACTAAGATGTTTTAGTTTAAGAATTCCACTGTTCTTACTGTACAACTTTTAATCATCAATGCTACTGTGAATTTGATCTCTTTATTGTTCTGTTGACTAATAAAGAGAAGAACTATTAATTCATGTTCACAAATTGTTGAAATAATTTGGACTAGTGAAACATTTGTGCCTTTGGAACACTAATATGTGAGGTAAAGTTTTTACTAGTAAATCAAGATATCCCATGTATGATGATACAAATTAGAAGATTTTGATACAAATCTTAAGATTTTTAAAGTAGAGGTCACTTCTTATGCTTTTACTTGTCTTTTCATGGAAAAAAAGTGTCTGCCTTTTGACAGTTATTTGGAAATTAGGTGCAAAATTAAAATTATTTAACAATTAAAACTTTCACTTTATCCAGCATTCATGTTGTTGTTTTGGCTAATTAAGCAAATTAGCACATGTTTATTTAGAACTTAGCTATTCACTAACTGTAAACACAGACCATTTTATTGCATGCAGTTAAAAGGAACTGTGTGAATGTAGCAAATCAACTTGGAAAGTTTTATTCCAACACATGTTGGTTAAAATTACTGTATTCATTGCACTTGCTACACTGCATCATAGTTACAGCATACTAATACCGAGACCATCTGTCATAGGGATATTTATGTCTGTGTAGATAAAACCCACTCAGACCCTGCATATAAAGCTGTTGCCACCACACCAAAGAATGCTGTTTGTAAAGTAGGGAATTTTGCACAACTATGCCATCAGAGAGAAAAAACACTAACCTCCCTAACTGGATTCAGAGGGTGACAACTGGATAGGAATTGTGTATATACCAGCATGATGAATAGAGTTTTCTATATATAGAGAAACAGCTGGTTGGGGTGGACGTTGTATTCAGAATGTTGCTTTTGTGTCAGACATGACAAATGGGTGTCAAATGGGAAACCAAAAACAAAAAAGACTATGAACTCAATGTAAAGTTGATCAGATCGTTTGGAGTTCCGAGTGTTCGTTGGTGAGGACTCTCAGCTACCACCACACTACGCTCAATAGCTAATAAATTAGTTGAGTTATAGTAAATTTTGTTTGCTAAGGTTGCTTATCTATGGTGGCCATCTTAAATGGGGTTGACTCCAGAAGTTAAACAGTTTTAGATGTTTATCCAGTGACTATTTTATGAGATAATTTGATACCACAACAGACACATGAAGACACATAGACATGAGCAAACACAATCAGACATCCATAGATGCATTTCAGATGGCTATGTGTCAACTTGGTGTTTAAGGATCTTAATAGCACTAAAAAAAGGAACAAGGAATTACAGACTGTTCTCTCTTTTTATCCAACCACACACACATGCACACACACACACACACACCGTATCTCCCACCTGCTAAAAAAACTAGTGCCAGTATGAGATGCAGAAACATCAACACTTGAGCACACACACACCATCTTGGCCACGATGCCCCTGATCACAACCCACACAAGGAGAAAACATACACATGATGCCACTTGCCAGAAGAATCCCAGCATGTGGTGTTAGAGCCCTGGATGACTAAAGCAGGGACGGAAAACGAAGCCTTGCAGTGAGCTGAAGAGAAAAGAGGAATAACTCTGGTTGACACTGTTTTTTTTTTGTTGGTGTCTGCATTGCTGAGTAAACTTCAATGCAGTGGTTTCTGTCTTATTTTCTTTTTACTCATTTCAACGCCTCTGCCTCCCAGTAGTCACGTCTCTCTTGTGGAGGCTCTTTCACATCTGAGAACTTCCAAAATGTGTGTTTTTTTGATTTGTTCCAGATAGGACAAAAAGAAAAAAAAAGAATGTAAACAATACAGAATGGGTGAATCTTTCAAAAGCCTTTTCCACCCCATACCCCCCACTAACCATCACTTTGACTCACTGGTGAGAGCTAGTCACAACTTTCTGCTCCTCGTTCACCTTTTCACCTCTCATAAGGTTTGTAAATTGTAGCACAGTGTGTTCAATTCTGGAACAGCTTTGCTGCTAACCCAGTGACCTTACAAAATACAAAAACAACAACAGATAAACAAAAACATACACACAGGTTTTCTGTATTTTTTTCTTTCAACTACAATTGCTTCATTGTGATGCATAAAAACTATGATGCAAATTTATATTTATGCTGTCATGAAATGCAGGGGGGGATAATAAAATTACTTGTGGGTGTGTGTGTGTGTTCATGTGTCTGTCTGTCAGCAAAATACCTCATTAACCACTGGAAAGATTTCAGTGAAACTCTCAGAAAGTAATCATTGGTTGTACATCTACAACTGATTAACTTATGGAGTTAACTTAGTTCAAGAGGGCCATGACAGCTAATCAACTCTAGCAAAGGCAAAAGTGATCATAACTCAGTCCGTGTTACATATATTGAGCCAAACTTTGGTGTGGTAGTAATTGAGAATCATTTTCAACACATAAACCAAATACTAACAGAACATGTTTTAAACTTTGTTTAAAACATTGGTACGCAAAGTGGCAAGGTTCATCACACTAGTGCCTTAAAATGATTGTACTAATGCCAAGGATACATCAGCACTGATACTAGTAATTTGAATTGGTATGCTGTGCACAAATCCATTCAGTATACTGAACTTTACTCCTTGACACTTTCTTGAGAAAGCGTGAAAAATACGCTTAATGAACAAAAAAAATATCTAAAAGGTTTAGCTTGATGCAAAGGAACATTTTAAACACACTAATCTGGGTAGATAATTTTAAGTGGCTAAACTTTTTTTTTTTTTTTTTACCACAAACATGCTGGTGTTACAACAGAAAAACCTTCCCACACACAGCCTTACCACCAGAAAAAAAGCAACCTGTTGCCATGAGTCTAAACTTTTTTTACTGAAAACAATTGGGACCGAAATTCTGGACATAATTATCTTTTTAAACAAAATAAACAAACAAACAAAAAAAATGCATGATTAGATTACTTTTTAAAAATTTATTTATTTATTTATTTTAATATCTAAGAACACCTGTTTAAAGCCTAAATAAAAAAAAAATAAAAAAAAAATAAATAACAGTTGGAACATTAAAAAAAACATATTTTAAAGTACTGCTATATTAACTGCTAGCATACCCCTCTCCCACACCCTAGTTTGAATATAAGTGATGCTATGATCATTAACACAAACCACTTAACAAGTAGCTTTTGTGCATAGCTGTTACACCTAAAGCCTATTTGTAGCTGCCAAGACTGGTTCAAAAAAATCCGGCACATCGACAAACACATAAATTGGAGCCACACAAGATAGTTTCACTAATGACTGTGAGCTCACAAATCTTGTAAAAAGTTTAGTCACCTCACACGTTAATGAAGAAGCAACAGCACACAGTTCAAGGGGTTTGCTAATGCTATCAGTGGGTAAGCAGCACTTTTTTGTTTGTTTGTTTGGTTGGGTTTTTTTTGCTGTTTCCAGTAAACAATTGAGAAGTGAGAAAAATGGCCAAAAATAACAACTATAAAAGCGCTTACCCAGAATTTTGCTCTTGATGATCAGCCATTGGCAGTGGCAGATAATATAATATTAAGTTATCTTTTCAGTACGCTCAAATCCATGCAGGACTTTATAACACATTTTTCTAAAGCCTGCAATCAAAAGAGTACATCAGCATCCTTTAAACAACTGGAAAACTGGAAAAAAAAAATGTACTAATGAATCCCTAATTATTACACTCAGTAAGCACAATCGTTGTTTATTGATCCATATTTTGGGTTAATCACAGTTTGCCTTGTGTGCACATTTGTGCACCTGACGCAGAAAATCTTAAGTTAAATAAAAAAATAACTAAGACTCCTTTAGGATGTTTAATGATAAGAACATGCATCATTAAGAAACCAACAGGAGAGACGTAAAACAAACAAATGACTCAAAAGCCTGATTAAAAGATGTCTTCAGGTAGAACGCAGTGTTCAGAAAAGTACCAGATATGACTACAGCTTTATTTGTTTGATCTGATCAAGACTTAAGTACAACTGTATGTATGTATGTATGTAAAAGGCAAATCACTATACATTTATAAACCAGAGGTCGGCCATGCTGGATGAATAAGAGACACAAAGAAACAAGCTCTCCAGTCTCTCATCTTAACACACTAATTTACTTAGTTAAGATGGTAAACTGATGGCAACATGTTGTTTTTGGTGATAAGGCTTTAGTACTCTGAATACCTCTAATCTGACAATTCTGGATTTTAATATTGTCAACAAACACTTTATAGTGGGCATAAAACTTGTTGCCAAACTCTCTACTCTCGTAAAACCATAGTTCAGCTATTTTGGTGTGGGTTTCTGTGTAAAAGTTTTCAATAATTTATATCATACCTGTTGTAGGCGTGTAGCTTTTTGAATAATCTCACTTTGGAGAAATAGTTTCTATTTGACTAGAAGATCCATCCATCCATCTTCAGCTGCTTATCCATGGTTGGGTCGTGGAGGCATCAGGTCCAGGAGCGAAACCTAGACATCCGTGTCCCCAGTGACACTCTCCAGCTCCTCCTGGGGGATCCCAAAGCCAAGAGAAGATACATAATCCCTAAAGCAAATTCCGGGCCTGCCCCAAGGTCTCTTCCCAGTGGGACATGCCTGAAAAACCTCCAAAGGGAGGTATCCTAATCAAATGCTCAAACCACCTCAACTGACTCCTTTTGATGCCAAGGAGCAGCTTCCCCTGAATGATGAAGCTCCTCACCTTATCTCTAAGGCTGAGTCCGGCCATCTCACGAAATAAGCTAATTTCAGCCGCTTGTATCCAAGATCTCATTCTTTCGGTCATGATCCAAACCTCATGACCATAGGTGAGGGTTAGAACATAGATGGACCAGTGAATTGAGAGTTTTGCCTTTCAAATCAACACTTTCTTTACTACGACTGATCAAAGCAACGCCCTCATTACTGCAGATGAGGCCCCAATCCATCGATCCATCTCCCACTCTATCCTTCCACCCATCACTCATGAAGGAGATACTTGAACTCCTCCACGTGAGGCTGGACTCATTCTCAAGTATTCCACTCAACATGACCAGTGGTTGTCAAATTGTGGGGCATGACCCGTAGACAGGGAGCAGTGCCATAACACGTAACCACTCCTATTTTTATTTATTTTTTTTCTCTTAAAAAGAGGGTTTTAGGCAGATTTAATATTTAGATGCCGTTGCAACTTGGACTTATTTTTGTGTTACACAAACCACATTATCATAATGATTAGATGGACGGATCGCTTGCTGCATGGTGTGGGGAATGGGTACACTCCTCATTCTTCAGATGGCAGACAAGCGGCTTTTTCCAATTACAAATAACCATTGAACTTCATGTAAATCACAAGTGAGTAAAGCAAATGTAATACACTTTGAAAGAGCTCATGCTTATGCTTTTAAGCAATACTTTGTCTTCAACAAAATAACCAAACACACAGTATCTGTATGGTATTACCATTTCTTAAGCAAACCTGTTTTTTTTATTTATATTTTGCCACATTTGAGTACAAAAATTGCAGGTAGTGATTTATTGATTTATTTTATAGTGAACACATTTTCCACCCAGTAGCAACATGAATCCACATACACTTAATGAGACTGGCTTTATTTAAACAACCAGAGTGAAAAGTGCAGAGGCTGCTCAAAGTAGGTTATATTTATCACAAGTGTATGACCCAATACTGTTCATACTGTTCATAAGACAGACCCGGAAAAGGGCTTAGGACTAATAACGTTCTATCACACATGAAAGTTTTACTGAGGCTTTCGGGTTAAATTGTAGGGAAAAGAATACATTAAAATTTAGCAAATCATCTTTTGTTTTATTCTTCTCAGTCACCAAAAACTGTCACTAATGTGCTCTGCCTGCTATATTGGACCACAAACATACAAGAAAGAGACAAACAAAAATAAAACAGAGAGTAAATGTCATGGCAAATGTATTTATTATTATTATTTTATTTATTTTTATTGTGTTTCTTCTTTGTATTTCATTTTTGCACATAGACACTTTGTCGAGTCTGATGCATTCACAAGTAAACAAACAAAATTCTTTAAAAGACCCTTTTTCACTCTTAAGACTCTATGTACAGATATGAGCCCATAAGCGTTGACGTAACCCCCCTGTCACTCAGTCATAAACCTAGAAGTAATCAGGTCTGTCTGCAGACCTAATTATGCTCACATCTGGCTCGGAGTCATCCATGAGTAGTAAACCATGGTAGGATAAACATGTCTCTTGGTGTCAACTCTCAACAATCAAACGGGTGACACATGGGCACGGGCAAACCTCAAATCAGTCTGAAAGCATTAGAATGAACAGGAGAAAAAAAAGAGAGAGAGATGATATGGCCCCACAGGTCATAATAACCATAATACCAGTAAAACATGCCAATGATTCATCTATTACTTTTCAATACACTCAAGTGCTTGGCCTTCAAAACTCACCTTCAGCCATCAGTGTGAAACTGATTAAATCAGTCCCTGTCACATACCCAGTTACTGCTCAGTGTTGGAAGGCTTTACTCTGAGTGAACAAGGGATTTTGCAAGACATTAGTGATGAGCAGCTTGACACAACTTAATCTACATCAAATTGAGGGGATTATCTGTACTATGCATTGTGAGAGATTGACGGAGAGTTTCTACTAGAATCAAGACGTTTTTTTTTCTTGTCTTTTTTTTAGCAAAATCAGATGTTGTACTGATGTGGATTTTATTGGTTGGTACAAGTCAGTGAAGCATTTTTATTTTATTCTATTTTTTCTACTTTTCTATCTTATGTCTACTAGCATATCTTATGTCATATAGTTTACCCGTGGACTTGGTAAGAGTGAATATTTATCCCAGACATGTTAAGCCGTACTGATTTCCCATTGTTTCTAAGGTGTCATGTGTAAATACACTTGCTGTTTCTTCATATAACTCTATTTGTGGGGGGAAACACATGTATTAATTTCAAGAGGTATTGCAGGATTGCATAAAAATCTTTGCATAAAAGATAAATAATAGTCAACATTTTAACAGATGTGCTGTGGCAATGCCTGAGTCTGCTACTGCACACTAAATCCAGGATTTTATCAGAGATTTAGTTGAGGCAGAAAAGGCTTATACAAACACTGGTTACAGGTAAGAAAACATCACTGTTATTGTGATGAAAGTCATCATCAAATTCCTGTGATGTCAGTGACTTATGTGTCACCATGGATACTACTGAAGCTGAGCAAACATGAAAACTATACAATATCACAAAAAAAACAAAGATAAAAATCATAGTTCACTGTGAAATTCAATTAGCTGCTTTTAGTTTCTTATTGTCTCTCTCTCTCAGAGCATATTGTTCCATGATTTCTATTCAAGTCCTCATCACTGTTCATTTAAAAAAAGAAAAAGGTATTTAGCCTCTATGTCAAGTTTTTTTTTGTTCTGTACATTGTGTTTACAAATATTTTGATTGATTAAAAAAAAAAACCAGCAAAAGAAATATTTTTGTTTTTTTGGCATAAACTTTGTCTTTTCCATCTTGCCTTAATAATTTTGTGTTTCAGTATTTAACAATCCATCATGGTGCTCTTCAAAATGATATTCCCTACATCCCCAACCTCCCTCTGCATTTGGAGAACTTTTTATTTTGTTCAGACTGTGTTCATTCACCTAAATGTTGGGAATGAAATACTGTACCTTTGTGGTTAGTCTGATTGTTTTAGGCATCATTCAGTCACAAATATACATTATTTTGAAATAAATGTTTGAGTGGAACCAGTGTTCTGATGAAACTAGAGTTGCTGTCAGGGCCAACTGAAATTAGCTCTGGTTGTCATGCAATGTGTTGTGTCACAAGCTGCTGCTATCACTGTCAAATTGTTCTTTAAGACAACCCTTTTTTTTTCTTGGAAGTAAGGCTGATTCACCTTTCTCAGTCAACCAATCAAGTTCATATTTTTCATGCTCAGAGATAAGGCCAATACGGCAACACTTGGATGCTAGTGATAAATACAAATGTGCAATTAGTCTGAAAGTGATCCTGATATAAAAAGGTGTGAAATCCTAAATGCAGAGTGAGCTTGGCTATGACTAAGTGAACCCCTTTGAGTTTTGCTGGACTGACTGAGAGACTATGTTGGCTAGGCAAGTGTGACCATGGAAATGTAAGTAAGGATATCTATTATTTAATAAATAATTATGCAGTGGGCCACTGTCAGCCAGTCAATCAGAATTCAGCTTTTCATTTGGCTGCCTGCCATTGCAGTGCACTGAAGGCATGCCTCACACGTACACTGCACATTAACAAATATGTAGAACACATACAAGCCAATATTTACAACCAGGCAGATAATAACTTATTCTCATAAATTGTTCCCTTTGTAAATAAATAATTATAGAACCTGGAGGTGATTTCAATAAAAAAAGTCAGGGGAGGACTATTGCTTTCTCCTCTCATTTTCCTACACTTTCATCCAATAGAACCCTACTGAGACTCAATTTAAATATCAAATGTTTGAGAGAGATCTCAGACAGGCAGAGTGAGTAGAAGGAGGAAAGATGAGTGTGGAGGAAGGTATAAAAGAGGTGCTAAGGACGAACAAATAGGACTGCAAGGGGGCAAAGAGGTGAGAAGCTGTTTAACACCACAGTAGTAGCCTGAAACCATGTAGATAGCATTGGAAGATACAGTTACATCATCAGGATTGTGTGAACTAGGGTGATAACATATATGTTTTGCTTTCAGAGTTGTCCACAATTGTAAACCATCATTCAGCTTTCTTGAAAATGTCCCTTTCTGATTGCAGTTCATGCCTAGCACCAACACTACATTCAATACTCTAAATTATGGCACTAAAAAGAGAGAAAAAAACAAAACACTTCACCCTTGCAAAAAATGGAGTACAGCTGTTCTCTATAAAGAACAAATAAAATTGTGAATCCAATAAATAAATAAATGAAAAAAACAAAACAACTTATATTCTGTAGATGAAGAAGTTTGCAGTTTAAAGCTCGGTGCTATATACCCTTCAGTTTTTAACTGAGAAAGCCTCCTGAATAGGAAGCTAAATGTCTTCAACTACAAAATAATAAAAAAAAAAACTGTTGATTTATTTAGATTTTCCCATGTCATGGATGACTGAGAATCTATACAAGCAATAAAAAATGACCTAGAAATTTCTGGAGGGATTATACTGTATATTCTGTATGCTTTGGAAATCTCCAGAAGGGACTGGAGAGTCCCCCGGGGAGAAGAATTTCTGGGACTCCCTGTTATTTTTGTGTAAAATGTTGTAAAGCAGTTTGTATCACCCTGTTTCTGAAAAGTGCTATATAAATAAATTTGACTTTGACATGACTTGGCTTAGACCTGTTGCCTTCAAGAAATGATCAAAAATAGGCAGGAAAAAATGGATGGATGATGTAACAGTAGTTCAATCTTAAGAGACACACAGAGAAAAACTGCAATTAGATCATTTTATAAGACATAAAAGAAATAATGTTTTGGTGCCTGGACCCCGGCAGAAGACAAGTGTGCTGCGAATAGCAATAAGCTTGAGGCGTCTTCCCGGGGCCGGACACTGGTGGTGGAGGTCGAAGAGAGGAAGGAAGCTTGAAGGAGTTGGGAATTTAAGGATGAAGAAGGGGCGGAGTTGGGTTGAAGATCGGCTGGTGAATGATGAAACCATGGCTAAAGGTCCTTCTAAATGAAGGCTTGCTCAATGAATAGTTAAGACGAGGCGTGGTCTGATGCTTATAGGCTGCGGTAAAAGCGCAGGACGCAGTGATTGGATGATGCGGGTGAGGCTGAAGCAGGTCTTCCAGTTTGAATTTACACCTAGGCTTCATTTATTGTGCATCTTGAGACCAAAATACTTTTTTGTTGATGATCTTACTTTATTTATGTGGCTGTACAAAACAAAAATTCATTCAACATGAGTTTGACAAAAAAAAAAAAAAACAGAAGGAGTGAGTATAAAGTATTCTTTCCTTGCCGTCAGAATGAATGAGAAGATACATATATTATGTCTGTAATCCTGAGTGATGATAATTACTATACCAGAGATAAGTAACTTTCCTTCCTCCCAGAAGAATCCTCATTTTAACACAGCATCCCTGTTTCTCCCCCACTCGTTGGATAAAGTAGATAAAAGGAAAAGTGAATACAGTTGATTATATCAAGACTTCACAGCATATTGTCATTTTTAAAATGATTTTGGCCTTTTGCCTGTAGTAAATTAATCTCAGTAATGAGTGCTACCATAGTTTTTCCCCTTATTAGAACAATAGTAAAAGGGCACTGACACAGTCACACATCAGATCCATAATGTGTTGTTTCCTTCATTTTATAATTTGCTTTATCACCTACTTGATTTTTTTTTTGTAAACCAGTTGATATATTGATTCTGTTTACATTGATAAGTCACATGACTAAGTGGACATGCCTAATATTGTTATCCATCCATCCATTTTCTTCACTCACTTGGATCACAGGTGCCTAACTACAGTGGTCATTGTGCGAGAGGTGGGGTACAACACTGGACAGGTTATAATCACAGGGCCTAATATTGTTATATTGGAATTATGTAATTCTAACAATATTATACTGTTGAGATGATTAACGTGAACCCCTAAGCCAACTATTAACAGTCATCAACACAACGATTGCAAAAGATATCATGTTATATCAGGCACCAAGATATTCACAGCAGCTCCTCTAAATCCTGGTCTATAAAACCCAAACCTCAGGATCTGGCTTGTATTTCCAGCAATTATTGCACATATATCAATCAGATGAAGCTCTGAATTATTATTTATCAAACCAAACTACTTTCTATTATTGTACACATGAACCAGTCATGATCTCCTATGAAGAAAGCTGGTGTATAATTATGCCTTACTGAAAACTTTTTATCAAAGCCACTATCAAGGTTTTATAGCATTACAAGGTAAACAACTGATGTCTGGAACTGATCCACATGAAGAAGCCTTTGCCCCCACATGCATACAGTATGTATGTGCTGTGGACAACAATTACTATGTTGCACATTTATATTCTCCGTCCTTGAGTTATTTTGGTTGAGCCTATCCACTGAACATCTGGAACATCCAAAAAGGCCAGAATAGGTTCTGATAAATTAGTCCAATTATCACAACAAGGCCCAGGCCACTCAGATCTGGTCATTTATTTTACTTTCAACATATAAAACTCAAGAAGTGACTGTTTAATTGTTGCAGTGTAGCTTGCCAATAGTGATAAAATTGCTATGGGTGATTTATGAATATGTACTAATGATATAAAGTCAAAACCAGATGCTGTTATCTGTTTCCCTGTTTTGCCTAAATTTCGGCTCAGATGAATTAAAAAGTCCAAGATTAATTTTAATTCACATAAATCAGTTCTATGCTTGTTGTGATGGAACATGGCGATCACAAGATAAATATAATTGGTATCAAGATTTAGGGTAATTAAGGAAAGGTATTTGGACTAAAAAGTCCAATCACCAAAACAAAGTTTGCAATATGATTTAGAGCTGCTTAAAGTTTTCTATGCACTAGAACTATCTGCAGCTAGTCACCTCAGAGAGTTCATCTGTTCCCATCATGAATAAAAATAGAAGCAATTTAGTACTGCAGCTGTTCTTGGCGGAAGTGAGTAACTAAGATGACTAAAAAGCACAATGCAATAAAAAATGTCTTTCAGATAATTAAAAAAAACTGTGACAGCTGATAGGTTTCAGTAACAGCTTAACATCACCAGTTATGATCCTACTATGCATAGTGATGTAGATGAAGACCCTGCATTTGAAAAACACATGAAAGGTAGGAAAAAAAACAAACAAACAAACAAACAAATGAAGAAAAGAACAACCTTACCACACTTCATAAATGTTAAAATAAACTAAGGAATAGCCCTTCCAGAAAATAAATGTACTACTAAATATAATCTGGATACAGTACTGCAAATTCACTACATAAAGACATCATCTCAAATGCGATTGGAATTATTTGATAGCACTTCAAATGTAACATATCAAATTCTGGAAGTGAAAATTGTAATTATTAATGCAACTTCTGAAGTGGTTTAAATTTAAACGTTTAGTGCCCCTCCTGCGCTCTGCCCCAGCTCATCAAATGTGCAGGAAGTGTGTTCAACAAGGCAGTTAATTATGTGAGGCTCATGAAGAAAGTGTGGGCATTATCCACTTATAGATAATTATAAACTTATCTATTGATTAAGGAATATAATATGTCCTGCTTGGCTCTGTAGTAAATACTCATTAGAACTTATTAAAAAAGTACTTGGAAATGAAATATGAACTTCCAGGTCATTTCTCATTTGTTCTTCATTGTTTTTTTTTTGTTTGTTTTTTTTTGGGGGGGGGTCTTTTTGTTTTAAATTATTGCTGAAATTTAGGAATAACTTATTGTTGAGTTGGACTCTTTTCTCAACAAAACAAATCACAGCTGTAATAAATTCAGGTATTACTTGGATTTGCCTGGATTTGTACTTCTATACTGTAGCATTTCTTTTTAATAAACATCATATTGTTTTTGAAACATATACCTAAAATTAAACAGCAAGGCTTTATTGCATTGCATAAACCCTGTTCATATACAAACAAAAAAAAAAACTGTCAAAGAGAGCTGCAGTACAATTGGTGAGAGCCATATCCCACAACAGGCTCTTTTTTTGAGGTGTAACTGAGGCCCTATTTACACATTTGTGTTTCACCATTTTGGATGAAACTGCCTTCTTGGTCGAGAGACTGAAGTATCTTTGAGCATGCGCCTGGCAGGGTCAGCTAACGACCTGGCATAGAAACTATAGCAGATTTAACAAGAACAGGATTAGTGTGTAAAAGTGTAACTTTTTCCAAATCAAAACTGGAAACTCTCAAACGTTTCCAGGAGATCGATCATGTGTAAACAGACCCTGAGAGGGCAGGGACAGCGAGAAAGAGATGTAAGCCGGGATATTGTGAAAAAGAGGCTAAATAATAAGATTTAGGCAAAGAGCAAGATGGAGATTTGACAGTATATTAATGATAATAACTAAAATACAAAACTGGATGAAGTGGAGAGTTGATGCCCAGTTAAAAAAAAAAAAAAGATAACTTCCTACCACTGTGAAAGACACCATAGAGAGAAGACAGAGACCATGACCTTCTGCTGTCTGAACCACTTTCTGGTGGTTTGTGAAAGATTTCATAAATATGTATGGCGACATCTTCTATGTGTGTGCTTCTCAGCATCACTTGTTGAAAATAAAAGTGTAGTCGACATAATGTACTAAAGACCTTGAAAGCAAACCACCATCTTTTACTGAAACAATTAAATTTAAAAAAAAGTTCCACTGCAGTCTAAAGGCATGTTATGTAAGAATGATGTTACTTATCTTATCTTATCTTCTAACCCCTCTCTCACTTTGCGTGCTCAAAAATGGAAATTTGTGATTGTAAATGTCTATGTTCCACATCACAGACATAAGGGCAGACGACTGCAACAAAAGCTGCACGATATGTTCATAAAGCTTCTCCATTTCCATGTGTGAGTTGCTCAAGCATGTAATCTGGTTGCATAAATTGGAACATGTTTTGAAAAAATTTGACAATTTTTCGTCTCAAAAAACAGAGTCATCTCAAACTCTTGTGGCAGGCATCGTAAACCTATTTTAATGTATCCGTTAATGTCATATAACGTGACAGAACATCCCTGTTATAGAATCTTTGCTCCGCAGTACTTTATAAGATGAGCAGAAAGAACTGGTTGCCAGTAATCCAAGTTTTTAACAAGTTTATATAAATAGTGCAAGCCAACAACACAATGAGATGGATGCCTCCAGGTATGTAGGGATGCTGATCGTGAGTGTATTTATGAAACAGGAAAAGCGGCTTCAACACAAAGAGGATTAGCAAACAGAGCAGAAAAATATGAGTTGGAACTGGGCAATGAACAAGAGAGTGGTAAAAGAAAAGGAAAACGTGACAGTAAAGGGGGGGGGGGGGCAATAGCGGAAAGAATGAAGATTTAATTTTCTGTATTCAGCCATGTATTACATAATTTTTTTTAGAATGACTTTATCCTAAGAGACACCCAGTTGTGTGTTGTTTCCACTCATTTTTACCCCGGGTAAAATTGAGTGAACATTTTGATTTGAATCTAGTGTAAGAATTTTGTTTTTCCCTTTTCTTTTTTCCTCTCAACAGAATAAAAGATAAACAAAAGAATGAAAATAAACATTCTGTTTGGTTTACTTGTTTGGTTTGGAGCTTAGAAGACTAATATGCACCATTTTACAACTTTGATCCTGCCCTAGTAAAAAAAAAAAAAAAGGAAAACTTATGTGTCTAATCAGTTTGTGTATCTTCTTTTTATAATCTTTAATCACATTATAGCCAATCAGTCAATATCAGGTTATACTCTC
The DNA here is from genome assembly GCF_001649575.2 of Kryptolebias marmoratus. Taxonomy (NCBI): domain Eukaryota; kingdom Metazoa; phylum Chordata; class Actinopteri; order Cyprinodontiformes; family Rivulidae; genus Kryptolebias; species Kryptolebias marmoratus. Next base: position 14,617,588 of record NC_051434.1, read on the forward strand.
TGGAGAATTACTTGGTAACTGAGTAATATGCCATTATCTTAGATATGAATGCTTTTAATGAAAAGGAGAGTGTCTTTCTTATTTATGCAAAATCCTTGAAATAGGTGAACCGCAAACCATGACAAAGTTGACAATTAGTCTTCTATTGCAGTACTCTTAAAAAGAACAAACAAATATAATTACTATTCCCAACCCACTTAGCCACACATGTATGAATAAAAGCTACCATTTGTCATGCTATTTGCTAAGTCCTCTTGGACCAACCTTCAACCTGCGCAACACAGCGCCAAGACAGAATGAATTTGGGCCTCCAGTCTCTCTTTGTGTTTTAAATGTCAACATTACAAGGTGTCCCGGTGTAGTGGCTCAAATCAAATATCCCACCTCTATCAATATGGCTGTCCTTTGATCCCTTTTGAAACCGTGTCATTCCATTAAATGTCTGAAAAGGATTTTGGCTCCTTATCTTCTGTCTTTTTCTGCCTCCATCACACCACTGATGAACTGCACTCGCCTTGTCTTGCCTTGGGTAGTATTTGTTGTTTGGGGGTTGGGGAGGGAGGGGGAGAGGCCTTTTCCAACAAGACACGTGCATGTCTCCTGAAATGTAACCACCTGTGTGTGTATCGTTGTGTCTGTGTGAGTAAATGTGTGAATTATAGCCCAGGTAAGTGGAAGTTGATAGTCCTCCTGGCATTGTGTGGCACTTCTTGAGTGACGCTTGGTATTAAAAGTGTCAGTGTGGGAAGACATGGCTGTGATAAGGAGCCAGTGAGAATCATCCTCATTAAACATCAATCCTGCTTTACTTTCAGGCTTGTTGCCCTGAGCAACACCCTGCACTGTGACACTAAGGGTCTAGAATTTGCTCCTTTCCTGTCACCTGGGGGTGATTTGATATTGGTCTGATAAAAGTTGATGCTTTCTCTACTTTGACACTTTTACAGTTAATAAAGAAGGCTACTGAGCACAGTTAGAGGTGTGTGTGTTTGCTTATTATGAGTTCTAAATTACAGTCATCTGTTAAGCATTTTGGGATTAAAATAGTTTTGTTACCAACAGCAGATGAAGCTGAACGGGGATTTGTTTCTTGTCTCTCTCTAGCTTTGATCAAAAGCACACATCCAGCACACACACATCACTGCTCAGAGAGTGCTATATGAGACTCAATCCCATTCAGTGTGTCTATGCACTTATCAGTTGTCCTGTGAGCACTAAGTAGAAGTATAGAGAGTGGGGGCTTATGACTGACAATGCTTACTGCACACCCTGAATTATGTCATTGTATTAATAGCTCCATAGATTCAGCACTTTCCAGCTAAAGGGTTATATCTATTATGTGTGCGACTGGTGACAAAGAATAATATGTTATTTAAGTTTGACAGCAGTTCCCTTTTTCCATTTAAAATGAAACTTGCATTTCTTGAAGGAATGCATTTTGCCCGCCACTGCAAGCCAAAATTTAAGCAACTTTCTTGCATGAGCTGTTAATGCTCAAAGTATGTAAAATGAAATGTTGAGTTTCAGCTACCAACTGTAAGCAAAACATCTTTAAAATGGACTGGTTTTTTTTTATATTTCCATGTTTACTGAAGTTGATTAGCTGTGGCGTCCATCTTAAATCATGTTTACTTCAAAAGTTAATCAGTTGTAGATGTACATTCAGCAGTTACTTTCTGAGTTTCATTAAAGTACATCCATTGGTTTATGAGATATTTTGCTATTGGACATATTTACAGACACAGACACTGGCAATTACATGATTGTTTGCCTTTCATGGTGGTAGTGACAGATGACCCCAACTGTTAGAAACAGACTAACCATTAGCATGTGTAGCTTACTTAAGAATCCCCCCAAAGAAAAAAAAAGAAACGTCTTAAACCTTAAACTACAAGTGTTACAAGGAAAGCAGCACTTCATGTTCAGGGATAGCATTGGAGTGAACTACTTATCCATCCTGCATTTATCATTATATGATGAGCTTTCAAGCATGCTGTGCATAGCAGCATGGCACTGCAGGTGCTCAAAGTTATTTTATGATCTTTTGTTTGGGGTAATGATTGAAGTGCATGATGCAGTTTCTATGCATTGTGGATTGTATGAATGCATCTTTAAAAGAGATGGTAAAAGCTGATTAAAATTCATGTTGGTGCTGCTGGAATTTATGCACCTTGCACCTACAAATGATTCTTGCTTTGCTTTTCATATGTATGGCTTACTACATTGATTGGGCATTTTACTGAGAGCTCCTGCTAATCACCTATTTTAGTTTATGAAACGTACTGTCTAAAAAATTTAGACACGGCAGATATTTGAGTTGTGGGGGGTCAATATACCTAAGAAAGTCTAACAGGTTAACATACTACAGGAAAAGAACTGAGGTTACTCCAATACATAATAAGTCAAAGTGAAATATTGTTGTATTCCGATTGATAAAAATACAGCAAAGTGATAAGCTGCACTCAAACAATAGGCTGCACTTTTAAAGATTAATAAAACAAACAAACAAAAAACAATGGTAAAGCCAACTTCATCTGGCTTTACCATCATTAAGCACATCTTGGGAATATACAGTCAAAGACTATAGTAGCACATTTTTTTAAGATCTTCAGTTTTAGACAATATACATGAAGTTTGTTGAGATAAACTACCTTTACCTTCCCGAGTTAGTTGTTGGGAAAGACCTTCAGGAGACATTACCTTAAAGTTTAACACATTTATTCAAACACCATTAGTCAATATTCATACAATCATAAAACCATATGCATCTGGGAGACAATCAATGGGAATGAGATACAGATCACCTTGAAAACTAGTCAAGCCATCACCCCAGGATTGTCTGAAGAGACAAAGGATGTCTGGTTTTACTACTTGGGGCCCCCCTTCCTCCAGAGGGTGGGTCACTGCCTCCCTTCTCTGAAGGTCAAAAGGCAACTCCTTCCCCCTTCCTTGCTAGCACATCCATTGCTTACATTCCAGGATGTCTACAACCTATCTAAAAGCTATATTAAAGCTTTTAAAATGGTGGCTACATATAAAATGGTAATAAACACAAATCAGATACAGATATAATAATCAAATGTTAAATGTTAATTTCAGTAGCAACTATTGCAGTGTATTTAAGTGATATATATATATATATATATATATATATATATATATATATATATATATATATATATATATATA
>NC_051434.1:14620957-14671743 GCF_001649575.2 Kryptolebias marmoratus
GTTTGTGAGGATCTGGGGTTTGGCTCCACCTTCTGGGTGGTGCCACTAATCATTGTCCACAGGTGTTCCTCATACCACTGACGAGACCATACTGGATTTAAGCAGCAGGCTGTGATCACACCTTCGCTGGAGCATCGAACCTACTGGGTTAGATTCTCCGCCTTAGTGTCTAACCTGAGACCTTGCTCCTTGTGTTAACTACGTTCTCTGTTTGTACCTACGTCCTAGGTTTTTGCCACGCCACGTCTACGGATATTAAAGACTACTTACCTGACACCCTTCGGATACTTACCTTCCTGGAACTGGCTCATCACGCCTGGAACTTCTGGGACTCCTGGAACCGCTCCTCCTCTCCTCGACGCCGCATTTAACTCCTGGATCTGTAAGCAAACCAAAAGACACCATTACCAACTTCTCACCACCGTCTGGATCTAGACTCGTACCCGAGACTCACCCAGCTCTCCTTCTCTTGCAGACTCTCCGGAAACCGCCCAGTGTACATAGCTTTCACCCTGTAAATAAAATCACTTACCTTTACATCCGTCTCCGTGTTTGGTCTTGGTCTCGCTCTCTGGACAGTATCCCCTGGTTTATGACATAGTTACCACGTGTAATTGACCAATCGCCCTATTTTTGCAAAAATCAATCAGTTTAGAAAGTTTGTTTCTCACTATTTCACAACTTTGGAAAGCTGGGTAATTGTCAAAGTGAGAAAAAAGTTTAAATCTCAAAAAAACAATCACGGCCACATCCAACTCGTTTCTCACCTTTGGGGAACTTTGATCATCGTTCAAGACTTCGAGGTAAGTGATTTTTCTCTATCCTCCACAGTTATTGTGAAGTCTTCCCCTGCTACTTAGATCTCCCAGTTTTCTGTAGTCAAGCAGGCAATCTTCATCTTCTAGCTGCAGATCCCTTCATTCAGTTAGTAGCTGCTATTAAAAATCATCCTTCAGAGTCCTGTTGTCTCAGTTCAGAAGCCATAGCGAGTTCAGTCTTGATGATGAGTCAAAAACCTGAAAGCTGAGTGGTCTACGTCCTGTAGTTGTACAATTTAAATGAGGAGAGCAACAGGGTTTAGCTGTAAAAGATCAGGGTCAGTGGAATAATTGAGAGATTCACTTTTCTTTTTAATCATTGTCCTGAGCCTTTATGCAGTTCTGTTCTGGAAGAGTTATTGGAAGCTCTTTGCTTTATGTACTGAACTCCCACTGAATGTTTTGCTAACAATCAGCAGTATTGGATCACAGCTGGATACAGTCCACCTCATCTGGTCAAATATTACTCTGTGGATCCCCTGCCCATTGCCATATGAATGTCATCATTTTATCCAATGCTAACTCCAACCCACACACAATTTATTGTTAGTTTTTGTGCTGATGTAATTCAGTCATTTATTAGTCCTTGTATTTAGTTTTGAAGTATGCAGCCTTGATTTTAATGGTGTAAAAAAATGTGGGGATTTGCAAAATTGCAATCGAAACTTAAGTGTTATTAGGTTGAAATAACAATGAATGTTGTGGTCACTTCACTGCTACAGCATTCCATAGAAACTATGCTTGGTGCCAGGATGTTACCAATATGATAAAAAACATGCTTATTTGTGAAGAGAATGTTGTTGTGTCTTATTACCACCATAAAGAAAACTTGGTTCATATGTAACATATGCGTATGTATGTGTATATGTAACTAAGTAATGTTGGCACTACTATTGGAAAGAGATATATACTGCAAGATTTTTCAAACTATGAACAAAAAGATCATATATATTATACAAATACATTTCATGCCTGTCATTCTTAGAGTATTTTGTTTAATTAAAGTAAAAAAACACCATTACTCTGTAATACATTAACATAATTTTACTACAGACTGTCAGATAAAAGAAGGATCCTTCAGCTCTTGATGCAGACCCTAATTTGTTTTAAAAAAAAAAGTGCTCACAAGTTGAGTATTTTTTTTCTGTTTATTTGTTTTGTTTTGTTAATTAAATTCATATTTTTAAAAATTATTTTTGTTGTTGTTTAATTGTCCTTAGTTCCAGCACTGATGCTGTTTAAAACCAGACCTATTGAACTGAGGGACAAGGTCAAGAAAGAAGACTGCAATCAGGAGTTTAAACACAAGTCTGCAACTCATGCGTTTTATCTCATGCGATTTGATCAATTTCAGCTGTGTATGCTAGGAACCTGATGAAGAGTAAACTCTCCAAAAATTGCTTTCTTGATACAATATGTCATGTGATTTTGGAATTGCATACTTTGACAGCTCTTAGAAAAAAGAAAAGAAAACGAAAAAGAAAAACTGTTATATAAGTAGTTCATGACTCAACCTTTGTTTTAACCCAATATTTTGACAAGCTAAGATGGAGATGCAGTACAGTAAGAATAACCTCCAAGAGCAAGTGATGTCACAGGCAGTTGAGAGAAGTTAATTTCATTAGACAGGCATTGTTTTATTAATATGCCTTTGCAGCAGGAGCCTCCTACACACCATCTCTCCTCATTTAATGGTAACTGCAGTCGGCTACACTGGGACACTATGGACTTAAAATTGATTTTAATCAGGGCTGTCACTGGATCAATGGAAGTTTATTACCCCCAGAAGGAGCAGTGGCAATGAAGCCCTGCCCTCTGGGAGCTGGAGTTTCAACAGTCTTCATCATCTGAGCTTCTAACACCCCATAGGGAGCATCTGGTGTGGGAATTGAAGTTTTTATTGTGTGCAGTAAATCTCATTGTTATGTCTCTGAAATGTGATGTTTTGGGCAACACTGGTGTCACTAAGGCAAATCGAAATGAGTGCCACAGCAGAGGATTACAAATACATGACTTTGGAACGCATTTGTTGTTCGTCAAATGCAAAGAGATGTAGCCAGAAGTGGCGAGACAAAGGAAAACTAAACAGAGTGAGGTTATTTATTTGTGCTCCCATTCCTGTCAGCATGATGAAACAGTCTCTTTTTCATCTAATATCTGGCATGTGCGTGTACCAGGCGTTCTTTTGACAAACAACCAAGCAGCAGTGCTTACAGCACAGCATGTTATATTAGAGCCATTTAGAGAGACCGCTGGAACCCACTCCCTACTGCTTTCACTTCTCTCTGGTTTCCAGTTGCCCAGGTGACGAGCACATGGCTGTGATTAATTGCACTTTGTTAATAAGCAATTCCTCCAACAATGAGAACAAGAGGAAGTACTGTGTTGATATAGAAGTTTTCCATGCACACACACACAACAAAGTTATATCAAACCTTTAGGCCTCCATACAATTATATGTGATGTTCACTTAGGGGTTAAACAGTTACAAATAAGAGAAGTTTCTCCCCAACACTATCCCTATCTGTCATTGTCCCCAACACCAGTATTTCTCCAGTGATATATGAGGTGAACCTAATACTGTTCTCACTAACCCAATGTCCTGATTACAAACAATTATTCATTGTTACTTATTGTAATCAAAGGGTAATGGGTCCTCATAAATCTACTTACTGGAACTTCTATTCACTTCCTGGGGAGTTGATGCCAAAGGTCTCACTAAAGTGAAGCAAGACTAGGTGAACACTGATAAAGTCAAGCATGTGACCTGCTTCACTCATTTAGGTTAGTGACATTAAATGTGTCACCTTATTGTGTCACAATAGTATAGTGTATTGTATAGTATAGTATAGTGTCCTGATGATAAATCTTTATCAGATAATTTGGCTGGAACACATAAAATGTCATGAAATATTTTAAATTTATCAGTAAACTGAGGCAGATCTAAAATGCGTGCTTGACGGGCTCTGATTGGATGCATTCAATGACTTTGATGAGATTAAAAGAGTACATGCAATCAGATTATAGGGAAAAATGAAGAAGATAATAGTAAATCATCTGTCGCTTTCAGATTGATGCTTTCAGTTACATCTAAAGTAGATGTTAAAACATATGATTGTAGCAAAAGAAAACTTTTTATGTTCAGTGTTAAAATAAAAGATGCACTTCAGATGATGTGCTGGGTAAAAGATCTTTATTATCTGAGTGTATGATTTATGGATCCTCACTTTACTAATTTCAACTGAATGATAAACCTTTTGATCACATCACTCTCTTTCCAGTTTCCATGGTCTTTTTATTACAGTTCACAGTCCCACAAACATTAAAATGTCCTCAGATTAAAGGAAGATCCTGCAACAGAGCAGTAGTGTTACCAAGATATGACTTTGGTAAGTTATTAAGAATGGCTCATTGAGATTACTCTCATAGACAGTTTTTTTGTTTGTTTCTGCCTTTCTTTCTTTTTCTGTGTTTCTCTTTACTTCCATCTTTCTCCACTTCCACAACCAGGGTGAAGCGGCCTGTTTTTGTTAACAACATTACATAAGTGTCTGAAGAACCAGTGGGGGAAATGGAAGGCTTAAACACAAAGACAAAAGAGGGCCAAGAGTCTATGTTGAAGAAAAAAAAATCATGAATATATTATAATCCTTTTGTAACTGACTTATTATGTGCCTTTGTAAAACAGGGATGAAATGATTAGTAGGCCATTTAAACCGGTACTCTCTTCACCAAGCTGACACTTAGACACACATGCTCACTCACGCACAGACATTCCACCATTAAATCACTGATGACTGCCAAGAACCACTTAGCATTGCACACATCCCAGTGTTTATTGTGATGATGGAAGGGGGGTTGTTGAAAATATCATTGACGGTTCAGACAAAGGTGGTACTGAAAGTTGATGGATAGAGGAAGATGAATATTTAAGAAATTTGTGAATTGAGTGGAAGACAAGTCATGAACTGCGTGTCCAGTATTCTAGTACACGTTGGAGTAAAAAGAGGTGGAGGTGGCTTTGTGGTAAGGGTATAATGGTGCATGTACAGCATTATATTTGTACAAAAAGATTTAGGTACTGGTCTTAAAGTTTGGTACACGTGTATCAAACAAGTAGTGTTTTTCAACTTACTGTATAATGTGGAAATTTTGTAACGCTTGAGTTTACCCATCACAGTTTGAAAATTTCCCAGAGAAAGCTATGCCACTACACCGTGCAGGTATGCTACTCGCAACAGTTAACTACATTGACAATAAACCAGCAGAGGAAAGCTCAAATGGTGATTTGCAGTGGTACTTTCAGTGTCAGCTTGAGCTGCCAGGTGGACAATATAACATAAGAAATGTGTCTGTCAATGAAACTAAGCCTAACTTTGAGGTTCCTTCTTCCAATTTTAGAAACATAGTGAAAGAACTATGCTACAAATGGTACGCGGGTGCTACAAACAATAGATAACTACAGTGACAAGTAACAAAGACAGAAGTATAGTCGAACAAAAACTATAAGGCTAGTGTTGTATGTTGCTGGTTCAGTGAAGATCTTTATCACTTAACAGACTTTTTCACAAAAGCCAAGACAAAGACACCTTCTGGCTGTCTCAGTTTGGCTTCAAATCTCAAGCTAAGGTGGCATGAGGGTTAAAGCCAACTGACCTCTATTGTGCCTTTGAGCCACCAAGCATTGTAGTAACAGAGCTATAATGACTGAACATTGCAAGCCAGCTAGGCCTTTCATATGTCACAGTGTGAACTGGTGAAGAAAGACTGTCTGTACAATCAGTTGGCCGGGGGATTTAAAATTTCAGACATGTCAGAAGAATTGTTGACACACATCTTAGTGTTGTACATCAACACCTTTGAGTAATTCTTTGTATCTCTTTTCATTCCATAATGCCAGCTTTCATAATGATCAGGCACATCTTTGCAGAAAAAAGGGAGACTTAATTGGTGATTTATGAATGGTCAGAGGCAGCCTGAAAAAGGGCTCATCATATAGAGAAACATTTTTGTGAAAGAGCCTATATAACTAGTAAAAGAAAAACAACAACAACAACAACAAAAAATCCCAGCTACTCATGAAATGCAAGTAGCCAATGGCTAACAGACCTGGCCAAATCAAAACTATCACTGGCATGCAGCCACGCTATACTCTAAAATACACAGGTTTAAAAAATGCTCAAAAAGTACTGTAATGCTCTTATTATGTTTACACTTGTCAGCATTTTAGCCAGCAGTTTACATATATATATATATATATATATATATATATATATATATATATATATATATATACACACACACGCACACACAAGGTACAGCTTTCCATTCCATCCAAGGCTTCTTTTATTGCTCTAATAGATGGACATCCAGGGCTACCTAGAGTTACTTAATGGTAGCAGCGTACTACTTCACACCCGGCTTGAAGATTAAAACCAATGGTCTGTAAACTTGTCCAATTTATGAACACAAAAGTAAACATATGGCAGAGCAACTCCAGGAGACAGTGCTTAGAGACTGAAATTAGAGAAACTACCAAGCACAAATTCCAGCCACAAAGGTCCACGCAAAAACAACATGTGCAAAAAGATCTTGTTGTGCTGTAAAAAAAATGCAACATACAGTCTCTTTAAAAGCATGATATGTACCAAACCAGGGTTTTTGTGAATAATTACAACTGTACTTTCTGTGTGGGAGTGACTGGACAAATAGAGGTTGTGGTGAAAGGTTATGAGTTACTGGTGAAAAGTGGTAGAAATAAAGTACAATAAGTGGGCCATTTGATTCACCTGCTTTGCACATCAACTGCATTTTTCTTTTTGCACTATCCATTCTTGTCAACACCTGACTCAGTAACTTTCACATACTCTCAAAAACATTCACGACACATACCCAACCAGCCAGTACTTGCCCACGTGCTCACATGAGTACACTAATAGGCACCAATGGTATAAATCCATCAATATCATAAAATGAGCCTACAAATGCTTGCACTGATTTTTGTCTATGGCACCTACAAAAACACACACACAAAGAGTCACGCACAAACACACTGCCATGCACATAGACAGAGCTGCACCTGCCTTTGGCTGGCCCATTAACCATGTTGAGAGGGAGGAAAGTCAGGGGCAGTGAAGTGTCTCTTACTTCAACAATCAATCATACATTAGCCAGACAGCATATCCAACCAAGCAAGCTGCCAAACAGACAGGAGGGAAGAGAGGAGGAAATTACTGCCTAACACTAGGAGCCACATGCAGAAAAGTGTTTAGGTTGGAAAGTACCATGTGCTCGAAACTGAACAAGTATGTTTACTCTTTCATGCTCAGCGTGGCACTATCTTTCAAATCTCCCACTGCCACAGCTAGACATAAATGATCACCAATACTGTCAGTCTCTCAAAGATATTGCAAACAATATTGCCATCAAAAGCATTAAAGAATTATTGTTGATGGGTTTGAAATTTCCTTCAGTCATTAAATCATCTTTTTTTTAGGCAGAAAAGACTATTTCCACCACAACTGTGATTAAAATTCACCAGGAGTTTCATTGAGACTGTAATTAAAGTCTTGTGTGGCACTATTGTATTTCTCTCATACTGTCTTTCATTTTTGCACCAAAACTAATTTAATGTAGACATCAAAATTGCATAAAGTTAAGCACCAAATCTACTTCTCTAGACCTAGGAAAACAATGAGGTTTGGGTTAAAAATACCTACATAAAAATGCAGGCTCACAGGCAAAATTAAAGGGTATTTGGGATCTTGGAAAAAAGCAACAGTATAATGGAGGAGACAGCAATGCAAAATAATAAAAACATTTTTTTAATGAGGAACAAAAATATCTATATTAAGACTGGCCAATGCTTTTTTTTTACGCTCTTAATCAGTAATACATTGGGAGTCAGTAAGAAACAATATGCACAAAACACATTCCACAATTTGTGTTTACCACATACAGTTTATAATGTATTCTTTTTAGATATGTATGCATGTATGCTGACTAAAGTGTTATGATTTAAAGGAAACACATAATAGCTGCTTTTAGACCTCACACTTCTAAGGGATCTCCTGGAGGTTATTAGAACTGGGAAGCTCTCTTTAAGGGCTTTTATTTATGTTGGATTCTCCCAAGATGGGGCCTTTCTGGATGGGGTTTGCATATTTTTCTTGTGCCTGTGTGGGTTTACTCTAGGTACTAGAGTTTCCTTCCACAATTTAAAACATGCATGTAAGATTTTTTATCTACTTTAAATTGTCACTATGTGCGAGTGTGAGAGTGAATGACTGTATTTGTCTCTACGTGGCCTTGTGATTTACTGGCCACTTGTCCACGATGTACAAGAACAAGTGATGGATGGACAGAATCACACCATAAATAGGGATGCTTAAGTGGCATAATGGTAATCTAGTGAAAGATAGATTAAAGTGAAACAAAAATATAGTTAAAAAAAAAAGAAAATGAAAAGAAAATTGTGATATCCTTATTGAATGAAGACTGAACCCCACAGCTTAATGAACTCTATGGTTCTGTTTGTTTACATATTTAATAACTAAAGACAGAAATTGTATGTTTTATTAGTGCAAACAAGATTATTGGCTCTGTCATGTTCAGAGTATTTGAATTTTGACTTTGTATCTGTGTGGTTTATTTTATTTAGGACTCTTTTTTTTTTGTGTTTATCAGCAAAAAAGCACTGTCAAAAAAAGTAACTGTTTCTTAGAGAGAACAAAATAAAAAGTTATAAAATGGATGGTCGGTGTAAATTTTCACTTTATGTTCACAAAAAATTCATCATGCTGTGTAGAATAATTTTCAGCCTCTCTTACCACACAACATCAAACCATACCATTGCCTCTAGCTATTTGCCTTGTATTGACTGAAAGAAGAAAATAGGAAACATGATTTCTTTGAGGTGAGTTTGTTTTTGAATCTTCGTTTTCGACATGCTAGTGACGTGGGTCTGCAGATAGTCTAGATTGCCGGTCCACCACTTTGATCAACATTTGAAGAAGTGTTGAAAAAAAATGAATTAGTGAAAATGTGTGAACACAGTTATGGCTCAAAGAAAATGAATCATATTTATTTAATTTATGAACTGTCATACTGATGTAATTGAGCAAATGCTATTTTTTTTCAACTGTCTAATGAAATTTTGTATCTCAGCCTTTTATTAAAGACTATATTAAAAAGCACAATCGATGATTGCTCTTAGGTGTTGAATCCAACATGATTCTTTTTTTCTCTCTTTTTCTCCAGCAAATAATTTGAATATGTAGAGGTACCATACATTCTCTGCTGTATGTAACTATAATGGCTCAGCTTGCTCTTACGTTATGGGTGGTATTGCTTTATACTTTGGTATAATAAGGGGAAATATACATATTTTCTAATGGTATAGGATTTATTTCGAAGAAGTATTGTTACAAAAAAGTTTTCATTTCTTTCTAACCCTACCTATACGGTTAGTTTTAGTATTCTTAATGTAAAATTTCTGCTTGTTGCCAACAGAATACCAAAAAAAAAAACCTAGAGTAGTGCAACAAAGACTTTAATTACTTGAATAAGTTGTTTTTTTCAATAACATATGAAAAACATCTTTCAGTTCTATTAATTAATCTTTAAAGGAACTTGAAGGATGGAATTGAGTCAATTCAACGTTGTAATAATTATACATCCGAGCAAGATTTTTAAAAACACTGAAATAAAATAACTGTGACTAAGGCCTTTAGTTACCAACAAACTCCTTCTGTCAAAGTGACCCGGCACAAATTGTTGCTGATGCACTGCTGGGAGGATAAGACCTAATCCTTCACCAAGGTAAGGTCCAAAATAGTGTGCATTTTCTGTCATTTAAGTTAAGCTTTAAGAGGTTGTGAGGGCCGCAAAACACCATGTCAGGAAAAACCCTAAATGCGTTCAGATGTCCTTTTATCTTATATATTTTGTTCACTCAGCTGGTTTGCCATTGTGTACATATCAGCAGAAAAAACTGTAGTCAGCACCACAAATAACAATAAATACTCCAATGGAAAGTTCCAGGATTCATGTTTAGGCTTCTGTTTCCTGACATTTGTACGCATTATTAATACTGGTAACATTTTTTTCTTTTCTTATTCTTCTTTTAAAAAGAAATACAGGAAGAAAAGTGAAGTCTCCTTCTTGGCATTCTGGCAGCATGTCAGTGTTTTGAGAAAAAAAAATGAATATAAAAATTAATGAAACTTACATACAAGAACAAGTGCATTTTGTTCCATACACAGCTGCTTCAGAACTTCAGTGCAAACTAGTCAAGCCTGAATAAATGATTTTTCAAAGTCATGACTGTCTGTTGTTAAAAAAATAATAAAAAATCTCATCTGCACATTGTAAACTAAGACATGAGAAACACGTTTAATGTTATAAAATTACTGCTTGTCAAGTTACTGTGAAACCTGTTCTAGAGTGTAAAAGAATTGTTGAAAGCTTGCTTCTCATGTTGTTTCATTATTGTTGTTTTAATGTATTCATTACAAACCTGGCAATAAAAAAATATAAAAAATGGCAGAAAAAGCCCAAGTTGAATGCCAAAACATGCCTGAATTTTCAAAGAACACCCACGCCCCCAAGGACACCACTTAGAAAGCATTTACACTTTAAAACATTTTTCTCTCCTTTTATGACACCCAGACTTCAAGGGCTTATCTCACATGGAGTTCACAGTGTTGCTACTATTTTTAAATTAATGCTTCCAGCTTTTGTGATATAGAAGTGCACGAACTGACTAAAATGACTTCAACACCAAAATATACTGCCAAACATTATTCATTCTGAAGAGGTCAGATTATGCGTTTTCTATTTCTCTGGTGTGTTATATGCTGTGGGTTTTATGTGCATGACAAAGCTCTGCAAAGCACAATGTCAATACCAAAGGTAGTTATATTTCACATATAACACTGCTCCTGGAGAGCAGCCTTTTCTTTTGTTATTTATCTGGACATTATTTAACACTTTCACATGGCACATACCTAGCAGCTACTTGGGGAGGCCATAAAACAATGGTAGTTTCTATGAAAGCCTGGAGAAGTTTGGGTAGTGGTATTAGCATGTCAAAAAGTCACTGTTGTTTTATAGTACAAATAAAATTCCTTTAAAAAGACTAGGCAAAGAAAGACAATAAAAAAAGTGATTTATCTGCACACATTTATTTTGGACAAACAAATTGCAATATATATATATATATATATATATATATATATATATATATATATATATATATATATATATATATATTTCTTGTTTTACAAATCACCTTCAGGGCCTTGATCACACAAAGTATAATTACTAAAACAAAAAAATAAAATAAAGTTTTTCAAACAATTTTTAATATCTGAATAAGAAAACCACCATCAGCCTAGCATTTGAAATTATGAGAAAGCTTGTCCTGTCAAAGTTTCCATCTTTAAATTGAAATTGCTACAGAGACCAAAATTTGGCATAAGTTTTACACTATTCAAAGTCCACAAATAAAGTAGTAATTGTTTGCAAGTTTTTAAGAAGATAAAATAAAAGTTTTAAGAAGATAAAATAAAAACTAGATGTTGTGTAATCTATTATTGTTCAAAGTGTGTATCTGTAAAATTGACTGAGTTATCACCAGTTTTATGTTTTCCAAGGTCAATCAGCTGTGACAGCTGTCTTGAATCAGATTGACTATAAAAGGTAATTGGTAATTGTTGCATTATGTATGTTATTGCAATTTTTGGTACCTTATAGATTAAGTTGTCATGTCTGCTTGTAAATCTTGATGCACCTAAGATATACGTTGTATGGAGTCATATGCTGGTGTAGATTCTCTGTCATCCAAAAAAGGTTAAAAACAAAAACAACTGGACTTCTATTCTGTAGCTGAAGACGTTTCGCTTCTCATCCGAGGAGCTTTCTCAATTCAGAAATAGAGAGTGTGGAGTTGAGCTAACATATAATGGAGCTCAACTACAGAATAGAAGTCCAGTTGTTTTTGTTTTTAACCTTTTTGAATGTATAAAGTCAAGCACTGATGTTAAATTTATTTTCCAGATGTTCAAAAAATAGGGTTAAAAACTGGAAATTTGTGCTGATAAATGTTTCATAATGTACTACATAGGTGATAACACTAGTTTGCACCAGAACAAAAACTGCAACCACGGTGTCCTAATGTGATTGTCTTAAAGGGAAAGAAAAAAGCCAAACAGGCAGCCGTCACCAAACATTTTATACTAATAACTGCTTACCAAGAAAAAAATTAAAAAGATATTATTATTATTATTATTATTATTATTATTATTATTATTATTATTATTAATAATAATAATAATAATAATAATAATAATAATAATTTATTTTCACTGCAGTCAACCACTATGTGACAGAGATGTTTGGACTTTTGGTTTTATTCTTCTCCTTTCTAATTTCCCTTATTGTGTTCTGGTCCAATTTTAGATTTTTTAAAAAATTATTATTTATTAATTTATTTTTCTGACAAAGATATTTCCTTTTGATCTTATTCACATGTTATTCCAAGACCTTGTTCACACAAGTCATCTGAAAAGACAAAATAAATGTTGATAAATTTAAATAAATTTTGTGTTCTTTTTTTTAACTTTTGTACACCTGTGACGTTTCTGGTCAAAAATGGCTGATCATTAGAAATGAATGTGTGAGACATGAGATTTGAAAAAATGATTTCAGTAGATGACAGATTGCTGTCCCACACCCTCGCATGGATTTGTTTTTGAGTGGACACACACTTCACTCTCTCCCATGGAGACCCCCACAAAAATATTTCCCTAACTGAAAATTTATTCGATGGGAACACCTTTTGTCATTCTCACAATGATTTAATTATATATAGAACTTTTCTTGCAGCTCTTGTATACAAAGGGTGTTTGAGGCCTTGTTCACAATTCATTTTGTGGCAACACAACAAATAATATACTGTTATTGAGGCCCTCAATCATATCTAGGATCATCACACTAGTGACAAGGAAAGAGACCAGGAACCTGACATGGAGGATGGTACAGAGGATGCGATGTCAAGTTGAAGACAAGACAGATTATGTTTCAGACCAAGAGATAACCAATGTGGAACAATCCAGTGATGAGGATAAGGGCCCTGCAGAGGTTGCCATTAACTTCCGTTCCAAGAATAGGAACATTGTATATCTTGGTCTCCATTCCCACTTGAGAGAAAAAAAAAAACATTGGTTCTCAGCTGAAAATGTTATGATGACGCCAGGCCCAACAAAATACACTATATCCCAAGGCAATGACATAAAATCCAGTTTCAGACTGTTTCTGACAGAGAGTTGAAACCATAGTAATGAGCATGACCAACTTAGAGAGGAGGCACATTTACATTTACAAAAACAACTGGAAGGAAATAGTCTATATAAACTTTGACATATATTCTGTGATAAAGATCACAACATGTTTCATCTGTGAACTTGTCATAGTTAAAATAATCCATACTTCACTATTGTTTACTTCAAATACAAACAAACAAATAAATAATAAAATTAATTTAAAAAGTATATAAAAGAAAGCTTTATGTAAATGTGCACTGTTTCTAAGAACACTCGTGGAGGAAAAAAAAAGTTGCATGTATTACTGTAAATACTCTATGTATTATAATAAATTCATAATGAAATATATTAGAGCAAACACAATTAACTAGTAACACAAAAGTTGGTAACAAGGAATAAATACAAAAAGAGTGTTAGTATGTGGGACATCATGGAAGTCCTACTTTTGTTGCAGCAGTATATTATGCCCATTAAATTCACCTGTCTGACCTTTAAATTCAGTTGACCGATTGAATAGTGAGCCTGTTTCCCATTTTGTATATGCACCATTTTTGTAATTTTTGTTTTGTTTTGTTTTGTTACTTCTGAGTCACTGAGCATGTGCTGTAGTTCTTTTTGAGCCCTGCTTCTGAAAGATTGCACACATATGAATTATGGATTAACTGTTAGGCTAAAATTGAGCCAAAAATAGAAGGTTATTTTAAAAAATAAGCTGGCTTACTGGTACAGACAAACCTGCACCCTTATTTGCACAGCATGTGCTCCTCACTCTTATTGTATTTATGTGGCACTTACACTGAGCAACCAGTAGTTGGGGGCGAGGTTGCAAGGTTATATATATTCCTTTTTGTACAGCAGAGTAGACTGAGTATTTAAATGTGCATGTGTGGCATTAGTGATAATGACGTCTTCTAGCCTCTCTCTCTCTCCTACTTTCTTTTCCTTTCACACACACCATCACAAAAAGACTTGGGACGAAGGGCCCTGGCCTTTAGCTTTTAGTGTTTGTGGTGCTTATTGGAGCGTGCTGTCTTTGCGTCGGCCGAGCTCTTAACAATGGCCTCAACAAAAATCCCATTTAGTTAAGAGCCCCAAGAACACCTGTCTTAGGGCTAAAAAACAGAGCAGCAAAGCGTCAAGGAAAAGCCAAACAGGGACAGGAATGGTGATCTGAGGGGGAGACAGAAACAGAAAGAGATGGACTACAGTTTATTGGTGCATGTCCTTTATTTTATTCTTTTATTACCTGGTAAAACTAAAAAAGGGATTTTCTGACTATTCATCTCTATTTGAAACAGCATTTTTGAACTCTTATCATCTTTACTTAAAGAGATTTTTTCTCATTCAGTATGACTAAAAGTTACTACACAAGCAATGATAAACATGACTCCCATATTTCCAGCATTTATCAATGACCCAACCCCCCCCCCAACTCTCTCCATCCCTAAAGACGAAGCAATCTCCATCTCATCTTGATTCCCTGTTGGTATTGTCAAAATGATGGAAATAGCAGCAATTCCTCAGCGAGTGCAGCTCTCTAATGGTGATGGGTGTTTTCTGCTGGCACGAAATTGCTAACTTATCTCCTG
The DNA here is from genome assembly GCF_001649575.2 of Kryptolebias marmoratus. Classification (NCBI taxonomy): domain Eukaryota; kingdom Metazoa; phylum Chordata; class Actinopteri; order Cyprinodontiformes; family Rivulidae; genus Kryptolebias; species Kryptolebias marmoratus. The sequence goes on from NC_051434.1 coordinate 14,635,688, forward strand.
GAGGGTAAGATCAACCGTCATCACTACTGTCACACCAAGTTTAATTCATTGCCTCCATCTGCCCACCTTGTGGTGATGGAGTGCAACAAAGCCTCGTATTTTATGTGCTGCGATACGGATCAAATCTGGTGAAATTGTTTATAGGTGTATGGCTCTATCACACAACAAAAAAACAAAGTCTTGGAGATTTTACATATTGTTGCCATGTTTCTTTTTTGTATGTGTGAGAAGCACCAATTCTGTTAGAATATAACTAAATTCCCCTTTTTTTCTTCACTGATAACATACAGAAGTTCACTTAAATTTATAGCATTTAGCTAGATCTTGTGTAAATCCATGCTTGTTGAAAACAACTGGAGTTATAATTCCCTAACCCCACTGAAGCCCTCGTAACTAAAGAATGGAAGAGCCTTCCTTGTAACTTTGAGTCCATTTGACCAGAAGGCCACAAGAAGGTTAATTATGAGAATAAAAACAAAAAACAACAAAAACAAAAACTTACTGTGTTAGAGTTACCTTGTTTCCCGTTTTTTTAAACTCAAAATATGCTTTTAATTAAATTAAGAGGTTGCCATTGTTCTTTCAGCTGCTCTATTCTGCAGGGGGTGCCACAGCCCACACAGCATTTGGCAGTTGTTTGACACCAGATGCTTTTCCTAGACCAAAACTGACAATCAAGCCACCGTAGCCCTAATTATGATAAGAGCATAAAAGCAACAATATGGCATTTGTCATAACTCAGGGGATTCTGTCCAGAGAGCGAAACCAAGACGGAAATAAAGGTAATTGAGTTTATTTACAGGGTGAGACTATATACAGTGGGCGGTATCCGGAGAAGTCTGCAAGAGAAGGAGAGCTAGGTGAGTCTCGGGTACGAGTCTTGATCCAAACAGTAGCGAGAAGGTGGTAACAATGTCTCTTTGTTCGCTTACAGATCCAGGAGGTGAATGCAGCGCAGATGAGAGGAGGAGCGGTTTCCAGGAGTTCCAGGAGTGACGAGTTAGATCCAGCAAGGTAAGTAGCAGAGTGGTTCCAGGTAAGTAGTCCTTAATATCCGTAGTCGTGACGTGGCAAAACCTAGGACATAGGCAGCAACAAAGAACGTAGTTAATACTAAGAGCAAGAGTTCAGGTTAGACGCTGAGGCGGCGAATCTAACCCAGTAGGTTCGATGCTCCAGCGAAGGTCTGATCACCGCCTGCTGCTTAAATCCTGGCTGGTCTCATCAGTGGTATGCGGAACACCTGTGGAACAATGATTAGTGGCGCCGCCCAGAGGGCGGAACCAAAACCCAGATCCTCACAGCATTGTTTATCCTAAACATATTTATCATCCTGCAGCTGTACTGATGAAGCAATCCTTCTAGTATGCATCGTGTTGACTGCCATGGGTTTTAAATCATCTAGAACTAGTAAGAATTTTGAAGGCTGTACTTGTTTTAAAATGCTAGCAATCCATTTTTGACCCTGGCTCGACAATCCAGTCAAACTTAAACTCTAATCAAGAATTTTCAATAAGCTTCCTAAAACTGTGAAGTCAATGATTTTGCATGACTTTTCACATGAAAATGGCTGGAATATCATTTTAGGCGAACAAGAACCCTCCTGCTACCCTTGGGTGAAAATGTCCCTCAAGGCCTCAGTTTCAAAAGGAGGCCTAGTGGGTCATTTTGACCCAAGGGCAGCAGCAGAATTAAAAACAGTGACACTAAAGCCCTGTTTGCATAGGATTAGTTTAACCTAGGGACCACATGCTATTTGTAATAATTACAGAGATTGTCTGTGTTGTTAATCCCGTGTGAATCGGTCATGTCAGTAATTTGTAAAGTAAAAATTCCCCCACAAATTACCTACTATATTCTGCTGAACTCTGAGGTCCTGTGATAATACTAATCCAATGCAAATCGGCATCTCTGTGATTTGGACAGAAATGGGCAAGATCTGATACGTAATAAGGCGGTCTTTGTTTCCTGGGTGCATTTTTATTTGCTTTTGGCTATAGAGGCTGTATTGGAGTGCATAGAAAACCTTTTGTGTCCCAGGCCAGCAAAACCCTATCGAGCCCTAACGGTGACCATAAGAAAGAAAAAAGACTGAAGAGAAGAAGTAAAATCACATGCAAATGGTGGCTCACATCATGCATTGCTCTGTGCAGTAAGAATAATATTCTTCTGTTTGTAGCCTACTGTACCAGCAGGCTAGCTGTGATCATAGCCTGAAAAGTGGTCTTAACATCAACTCACGTAAGCAGATGTTACGCAATACACAGTACGTTAACATCTTATCCAGAAGATCCGTAAATTTCAGCAAAATCTCATGTTTCGATTATCCCGTGCGAATGCACCACATAAAACAACAGACGTTGGGCAGTAATATATTTATTGCATAGGGTCCCCATATAATGCTTATCCCATATGAATAGGGCTTAAGTTAGTAATTTTAAAAATTATATATTTTCAGTTTTTATTTTAGAAGTGAAACAAAAACCATGACCTGGCTTAATAAAAAAGAAAATACAGAAATGCTAACTTTAGATCCATAAGACTGTTCTGTGAGAGAGTCAGACTGGCAAATTTAGCATTTGGCTATAAACAGTACATGTGCCATCACTTCCAAACTTTCTGAAAGTCTAAAGGTTTTTTTTGTTTTGTTTTTGTTTGTTTTTTTAAACCTGATTATTATTATTATTTTAAATATATGTGACATGGTACACCACATATGCATGTAACAACAAATTACTAGTCTTAGCTGCAATTTGCAGAAAGACTCACTCTCACTGTGGTGGCTTTAAGAGGCTTGATTCATTTGAAGTTTTTATGATAAATGTGTATATATTCAGTTTATTGATTATACCTTTAAACCAATAAGAGGGGTTCTCCTATGTGGTTCCAGAGCAAAAAAATATTGCTTGAAGTATTTTGTTGCTCAAATAGGAATGAATAAATATAAGGTGCTGGTACAGTGAGTAACTGTAAACATTGCTGCATGACTTTTTTTTTGTTGTTGTATATACTGTAAAGAGATTCAGGCAACCTGGTGCTTGCTTTGACATGGAAAAAAAAACATAAAAATATGAAAAAAGGTAAATGTTTGAATTAATTAAAACAATTAAAAACATGCTTGGAAATCCTCACAGTCATTGTTAAATACAGAAATCATGCAAAGAGGTATTCTTAAGGCTAAATGGTGGATTAGAAGATTGTTTTAAAATGAGCTTTTTCTGCACTTTAAAGAAAAGTTTTGGGCACCAGAAAGCAGCCTTGCTTGCCGAGAGCAAGGTAGGCTTAAATCATCCTTTTTTTTTTTTTTTTGCTACCCTCTCTTTTTCTTGAACCTGTTTGGCCTACAGTCAGTCATGATAGATGGGACAGCAAAGCGTGGTCTGCTGTGGGCTTCAGCTGCTCTTAAATGTCTGGGCAAAAAGGGGGACAGGGAGCAGACAGAGAGATGAGATGGAGGGACCGGGGCAGATATATGAGAAGAAGGCTGAACGTCGGTGATAGATGTCCGTGAAGAGAGGCAAGACTGAAGGCATGCACGGGGCCCGAGATGACCAAAGAGAATTTATACTGTAGGTGGGCTAAACACAGGGCCACGATCAGCCTGCGATCTGTCTTTGTCAGTTGGAGGAAAGGATTGTCTCCCTCTGATAAATCAGAAATTTACCGCTGGATCTGAAGGTAAGGAATGCTTGTGTGTGGATATGTGAAAATGCAGCACTTCTTACAGCATACGTTACCTTTTTTCGGCAGTGATGTATAGCACATTTAAAATAAGTCTCCTTCCTGATGACTTTGTTGAGTCACAATCATGGGTGCTGCTAAACTTCTTTTTAAAGACCGATGAGAAGAAACACAGGAAACTCCAGACTATACTGCAAAAATACAACTAATAATCAATTTGGATGGATTTTTTTAAACAGATTATTGTTTTGTGAATATAAAGGATTTATAAAAAAAGAAAAGAAAAGAAAAAAAAAACAGTGGCATATCCTGGTCTCTATTCCAGCACTTCAAAAGGATTTTAATGAGTTACCTACAGTTGTCAATAAATGACACACAAAAAAGGACGAAAATTGATAAGATCTAATTTGATCATGCATGACGTGGGAAAACATTCATTTGAATAAAATATATCAAGAACAAAAAGGAAAAAATAAAAAACAATACCTAAATTGTCAAGCCCTACTTTGACTTTAGTTTTCTTCTCACCTTTAGTTTGTGGTTTCCAGTGAAATGTCTTTAATGACTGCTGGATACAATTTGGCAGGACATTCATATCATGATTGCACAGGAGATTCATCCAAGTATCTCTCCACTGATTTAGCAACGCACCCCATCTTTGTTGGACTCATCATGGACATTTAAAAAAAAAAAAAAAAGATCAAAGCATTACTCATAACACACCTTCATCATCAATATTTCAAGAGGGGATTTGAGTGTTTTTTGGTACAACCTTGACCCTCAAACAGAGAAAAGGTTCTGGCTAAAGATGTCTGGTAAATGTACAGTTTATAAGACAAGGCTTGTGTTTTTTTTTTGTTTTGTTTTTTCAAGCCTTTTAGCCCTACTCAAAAGAATGTTACTTGATTAGGTTTTTGAAATTGTTGCAGTTCTTTCGGAACCACATGAAGAACACCTTTTCATACATTTAGGAAAACACCACATGATTTCTAAACAGACTTTAATGTGCTTTCTTTGATCTTTTGTAGACTTCTTTTTAAATAAATAAAATGTTGTATGCCCCTCTGGATAGACAGATTAGTTCTAGTTGGAATGGAGACCCAGGTGATGGAGGTCTTAAGGGGTCATTGGTACACTGAGACTTGTTAAAGTCACAATTTGAGAGAAGTGTGAAAGAAGCCGTTCATGTCAAACAAGAAAGACCAGCTTTAAACAAAGAAGGTTGTCTCAAGTTTCAACTTTCAAGCTCTTAAAATTGTCATATATTCATCATTTCAACCTTTTTACATGAAAATTACCATTCAGGAGAGCCAAAATGGTATTTTTAAGAAAAGGGATTTAAATTGAAAAGAATATCTTGAAACACCAGTCATCCACTTTGGTGTAGTAAGCCAAACTGCAATCTTTTAAAAATGGTGTCATAGCTGCACCTCTAATCTAACCTACAACCCAAGGGCATCGTCTTCTTCTTGTTGTGTTTACATTTTGTGCCCAGCAGGCAAGTTTAATGTCCATGTGCCACCTCTGGAGTCTTGCTTTTGGTGTATTTTTTATGGCAATGTCACAGGGACACATTCAAGCTTGTCATAGTTATTATGGTATTTTGGCTGAGTTTTTTTTTTTCTTTTTTTTTTTTTTCAGTGTTTCCATTGTTGATTGTTTTGTAAAGAAAAAAAATGTGTTTATGCCTGAATAAAGCCCAAATCCAACACCCAGCCAGTTTCGCTCAACTTCACAACATCATGCAGGTGATCAAAACATCTTTCAGGTGGATCATGTAAACAGGAAGACCTAAATGACCCTTGGGAGGGAGTAGTAGGAGGGGGATTTGCATGTGAGTTTAGCTTGCTTAAATGGTGCATCTCACTGCAATTTGTTTTCAAAGATTAGACCTTTGCACTTTTTAGTTTGTGAAAGAGAAAGAAAAAGAAGAAAAAACTTGAAACTTAAACAAAAACTAGGTAAGGTTTTTTTGTTTTTTGTTTTGTTTTCTTCTTAGGACATTTAAAGAAAGAAAACTGTCAGGTACTGTATCTTTTTTGAAGGGACAGGTTTTTGAGTTTTTGTGTTTAGTTCTTGTTTTTTTAAACTTTGTGATGTTTACTTTCTGTCCTTTCCACATATTCAGTTGTTCCCCAGTGTTTCATCCCCTTTAGTACTTTTCCACAGTCAACCTCTGCCCCTCAGTCATGCTCCTCCCACTCACACCTGTTCCCCATTCTTATTAGTCTCAGCTGCAGCCACTCACCTTTTACACAAAGCTGTTTTACAGTGAAACTGTAACCTTTATGTCGCAGTTCGGCCGTTCGTTGATATGACAACAGCAGTCACATGAGCACCACAGACGGCTGCAGTCATTAGCTGTTCTGTGCATGCTGAAGCAGATCAGCAACATTAATAATGTGGCAGATAGCAGAGTTTGGTTTATGTAATATGTTTAATGTTTAATGTTTATATAAACTACAGAGAGCTCAAGGAGCATAGAAGCACTGTGTAAACGAGTAACTTTTTTCCAATCAACATCTGAAAATCTTTAATGTTTCCAGGAGATTGGCCTGGTGTAAACAGAACCTTACCTACTCAGTCTTAGACTTTGTAGTCCTCCAGCCTTTTTTCAGTCTGAAATTGGGGCTTCATGCCTGGTCGCCCCATCCTCCTCCTTCTCTTTTCCACCTCCCACAGTGGTCTGTGAGTTTCATTTTGTTTACTTTGTATTCTTTATTTATTTATTTATTTATTTATATTTTTGCTGCTATGTCAACTTCTTTGATTTTTATTTATTAAAATTTCTTAAGTTTCCATTTGAGCTCATCCTTTAACCCTTAAATAAATCAACTGTCTTCTCTGTCTCAAATGTGTGAATTGTATTTAAATGAATGTCCCTTGTGCTTCAGAATAGATCATATAAGGACAATAATCAGTCTGAGGGCTGGAAGTTGACAATTTCTATCCAGCCTTCAATGTCTCAAATTATAAACAAAGGAATTTGAAATAATTGAAATCTGCCATTATACTAATACAGTTTGAGAGACTTGAAAACAAAGTCTAAATTACACATTGTGGTTGTTTGAATCTAAATCATTTGGACTGAATGAGGCCCAGAGTTTTATTTGCTCAGCTATTGAGATCAGTATTTGTGCAGCTTTTCTGGCAGCCGAACCAGACCAAGGATGCACACCTCAACAAGAGAAAACAAATTACTCCAAGTGTCATATCTTTTATCCTTGAGCAAACATCTAAATATCCCCCTGGTGCATAGTGGCCAATACAGTGGACAGCTACTCAAAAGTCATTTTCTCTTAAATGCAGTGGTTTCTGTGATGAAAAAGCATATCAGCCCCTAGAGTGCTCTCTACTGCTTCACTCTGTTAAGCTTTATTTAGTGGTCAGTTTTTGTAACTGCATATGAATTTCCTCTGAATCCAAGATGGCTGCCAAACATTGCGCATCTTTAAGTATTTTTCTGATTCAAGCCATGTAATTGCTTCACCTTTTCTTTTGACTGCTTTGGTGTTAAATCAGTATATTTATGCTATATTTTGTAGAGTATTCATTTAAAAAAAATAGATAGTCTTGTGCAGATCAGTTGCAGTTTGTGTGAGTAACACTTATCATTATGTAATTTGTAGAAAGCAAGTGCAGCAAAGACTAGGGAAGCCCTTAGAATAGTCAAGGAAATTCTTTTAGACCCCAGTGGTGACTACAGTGACAAAAGTGATGAAGAATGTCTGCCAGAGAACAGCTTCACAGGGTGTGAGGATGATGAAGGGAGTCAGGATGAAAGTCAGGTTGATGAGAGCCAGGATGCAGAGTGAGGTCAGCTTGATGAGGGAACTGTGGAAGATGTGCTGATGGTTCCTGGCCGCACACAAGCCTTTAAAAATGTCTGGACATTCCAAGGCACATGCCAGCTTTTCTTGGAGACTGAAAAGTCAATGTTGAGCGAAAAGATCCATTAGATCTGTGTTCCACTGATCTAATTGATCACATAGTGCACAACACGAACTTGTAGGGAGAGAAAATCTGTCTGTGACAAAATAAAATAATGTTGATTATTTTAGGGATCAACATTGTCACGGGGTACATTTGGTACCCTTGAAAGAGAGGCAGAGAGGTTTGCTCTGTTGTCAGCAATAATGCAAGTGTTACTGTCCCATGCTGGCTTGGCAGTTCAGTCAACCACATGGCCTCAAAATACATCTGCATGCAATGTTTTGTGCCACTGTGCCCTGGACTTCACCAGCTTTCATATAGCAAAGGTTTGATGAACTCAAAAATAATATGCTCAGCATACTATAGAGTGCTCATGTGCATGTAGTCCACTGGAGTGGATGTGTGTCATAAAATAAATAAATAAATTATGTTTTCATGTCCTAATAAGAATAAAACCATTAAAGAAAAAAAATAATGACCCAGGACTTCATAATTTGTACACCAGAGGGATATTCTATTATAAGTGTCAATTCACAAACCGTTTCTTACCCAGAGCACTGTCATTGTGTTCTAATAGAGCAGTGACATTTTTTGACTCAAAACTCTTACCAAGCTAAAATAAAATATGATGTTGGGGTGCAAATATGTAAAACATTACAAGAAACCTCTTTACAGACATCGCCCTCAAAAATATATTTTTTTTAAAAGCTCCAAATTTATGTTTACTTATGTTTGACCACTGAGCCAACTCTTTTAGTTAAGGGCATCAATACATAAGTGGAGACCCCTTATTGCTAAATGAATGTTTTTTTTGTGTCAAACTCCTTTCTTGTAGAAAGATGCCCTCTTGTCTGCAATGCACTATACTGTATATGTAACATTGCATTTTGTACTTGGGGCTTTAATCTGAACATTTTTAGTTTTTAGAATGTAGAGTTTTTCTTGTCAAATAACAACATGATACAGTAAACTAAGTCACAAACACCATAAACATATCTGTGAATATCACCATCTTAGCGTTGGTGTTGTGTATAATGATAGAATACTAACATTAGCATTTAAATCAAAGCAATGCAGTGCCTGAGCATGTTTTTTTATGATTTACATATATTTGTCTAAAGAATAAACAATGATAATGATAAGGTACCGTTAATCTCAGCTTAAGAAATGTTGGCAGCATATAAAGATCTTTTGTACAGGTTACACTGGAGGAGTTTTGAAAATGTTGCCATTGTGTGTGTTTGCTTTCTAACATAATCACCCTTTTGCACTGGATTTCATCTGTAAAGGAGCTTGTTGATGCATAAGGGCATGAATGTGGATTAACGCTGGTAAAAATAAGAGGAAGAACAAGGTTAGAAAGAGATGATAAAGGGAAATTGTTCCTTTAAAGGCGAGTGAGAGCAAAATATTAGCAAAAATAGTATGTAAGACAAAAAGGGCAGCAGCTAAAAGATGGGAAGAGAAGGTGGCATTAGAAAGGAGGAGGAAGGAATAGATGGGAGAGCCAGAGGGGAGTTTTGTACCAAGTAACACTATCATAATTGTCACATTTGATCTGGGAGGAACTCTCGTTAGCTTCATGGACCACTGCTTGTTTCCAAGCTCCCACCCCTCTGAGGATTCAGCAGGCTGAGCATAAGAAGAACGCACAAATGAGCAAAAGCAAATTTATGCTGGCACTCGTGTTCGAGCGCCAGACAAACGCACGCACGGATAACAATACATGTAAACATGCTCTTACAAATACGCTCATATGCACACTTACAGACTTAATGAAACAGGAGCTATAAAAGAAAGTATTTTGGAAAATGTGGAATGTTTTATTCAGATGTTTTTTGATTTTTTTTGTTTCTTCTCCAATTGACATCCCTGAAGCACAGCATTCTGTTCTGCCTTGATTTTGAAAAGTAGGCAGAGTGGAAAGGATTACCGAATGCGGCTCCGGAAAGTGTGGACGAGGAGTAGCATGAGAACATGGCTTTCATGTTGGTTTTGATCGGAACTGGCGCACTGGCAAACTTCACGGGGGGGGGGAAATAAAAACCCCAGAGGCAACTAATAAATATGTGCGTTTGAACAGCTGATGCTTCACAGACTGCAAGGTAATCCAACGGGAGAGGGGAAGTGCAAATGAAGTGAAATACAAGTTTGAAAAGAAAAAATGCATTTGCGCCGTATTGAATTGAACCCACAGCTTTCTCTGATAATAGCGGAACAAAAAGAAAAGTTATAAACAATAGTGACAATGCAAGTTCAGCTCCGGAGCCCCGGCCTGCCCGCACGCTCCCTGATTCCACGGAAGCAAATCAAACACGCCATTGTTCTGGAGCCATTTAGCCGAGACAAAATTAATCAAACGCAGGGCAATACAATTTTCTGACAAGGCACGCGTTTGAAAATTACAGAGAAGACGAGCCAAAAATTACAGTTGCTCTGATTAGGTAGCCGGTGGCGGAGATATGGGTTTAGCTTTTTTTTTCCTTTAATGCAATTATTAAAGTCATACACAAAAAGAGACATATACACAATGTGCTGATTTCTTTTTAATTTATTTTTTTATAGTTAGTTTTTTGCACAACACAAAACAAATTCAAGGAAAGCTGATTTTTATCTGCTCTTTTATTTAAACAAATTAATATTCCATGCTAAAAGCGAAAAGACCAAAGCATTGATTCATGTATTCATTCATTTATTCTTCCTTAAATCAGCTTCTTGATGTTGTAATCCTGCTTTGGGTGTTATTATCACCCACCACCAAAAGGCAAAGGAGAAAGATTTTTAGTTTATTCTCTTTGCCTGTGAACATGTGTTTGTCTGTCTGTTACCAAAATATTTCGTGGATGACTGCACCTATTTTACTGAAACTTGTAGAAAGTAATCAGTGGGTGTTCATCTACAATTTAACAACTTTCTGAGTCAACCCAATTCAACATGTCCACCACAACCAACCAACCAACCAACCTCAACAAAAAAACACAAAAATGGCTGTAACCTTACCAGATATTAGGGTGATAGTAGCTGAGACTGATCCCCATCACATAATCTGAGTACTAACAGATTGTACGGAATCTTTCTTTAAAACATGTCATTCACTATTTGGAATCAACTCTGTTTGTCAAAAAAAAAATTTAAAAAAAAAATCGTGAACAAATGTACAATTTTTATTGAACGTTTCAAGAAATATTAATGAACATCTATAGGTGATTAGCTCTTAGAACCAATTCAAGTCACACAACGGCTATAATTCAGTCAGTTTTGCAGATATTGTGCTACAATTTAGTGGAATTGCATTTCGGACTTATTCACAACACATACTCCAAGAGCTACTTGTTGTGCAAGATATTTGCCTAAAACTTTAGTATTAACTGTTGGACTCAACCCTGTTTGTCTGTTATCAAAATCTCTCATAAACAACTAATAAACATTTTTATCAAAGTTTTCGAAAGTAACTAGTTGATGCACGTCTACAACTGATGTAGAATAACTTTTCATTGGAACAATTCAAGAAGGCTAATCAATATTAGCTAATGCAAAAAAAAAAAGACTAACTCAATCACTTTTACAGATATTGAGCTAAATTTTGATGTGGTAGTAGTTGAGAGTCTTTCACAATAAATACTCTGAGCATAAGATTTTGCAATATTCTGTCATATTCCGACATACTGTAAGATGATCTTAGTCTGATATTTGGGCATGATAGGTGGCAAGAAATATATAGTCTGTTACATAATGCTGGGCCTTTCATTTTCCATTTCTTCCCCACATAGAAATACAATAAAAACACTTGAGCAATAGCATATGTCTGCTAATAAGGTCAAAGTGTCCCAGTGACTAAAAGAAAAACTGTACAGTGTACACAAATATAATACAAATGATCTACCTACAATTGAAAGCCAAAATATATTTAGGACAGTGGTTTTTAGTTAATATTATTATAACCATTATTATTTTAACAAAAAAGGATGGGAAAAAAAAACAAAACAAAAATGTGTGTACTAGAGAGATGACTCAGACAAAAACTTTGGCCCAGATGAATGCTGATGAATGTTTGACATTGTTTAAGGTTGAGCAAATCCCCAAAGTCATAAAAGATTAAATTTGACAAATACTTAACAAAACAGCATGTTATTATCAAAATTTAAAAACGGCTTTCATGCTTACATAATCACAGTTTGTAAATGTTTCTCTTCAGAGATAAAAAAAAAAAAAAAAAAAAAACATGAAGCCAGTCCTCATAACACAAGTCATTGCATTTTAAGGTGAGGACATGTTGTAAAGTTTGGATTATGGCTAAGACTAAATACTTGGTATGCTTAAATATTATTTTTTTCTTTTTACTGATTCCAGGGTATGTTTCCAGTTAATTAATTTGAGTGCCTCTGCTCAAATGAGCCCAAGTCTCTTTAACAAGCCTCTCCAAAAATTGGTTTGGAGCTCTTCATGGCACTAAAACCTTTCCAGTTTTTTTTTTTTTTTTTTAATTTTTTTTTTTTTACATGTTTTGGAATTTCATTTTAAATTCAAGCACAATTCAGATTTTTTTTTTCTTCACACTATGCAGCCAGCAGTCTGTCACTAAAAACATGATCTTGAAGGTACAATTAGCTCTCCATGATGCAGAAATTGCAACGACCAGACATTCCCGTCCTTTCCATCAACCAAGTGAAGTGTCTGCTTGAGGACATCCTTTCAACCTTTTGAGTGGGGAAATTATCTCATTAGTGGGCAGGAAAATAAGAACAAACGTCAAACAACCTTTTTCACACCCTTATATTATGTTTGTTTGCAGGCCAATAACTGTTCTCAACCCGTAAAAATTTGAACCACATAACCACATTATAGTAAAAGGTTATTGGGGACTGCATGGAGACACACAATTGCTAGAAAATATGCATTATAATATATATATATATATATAGTTTGCAAATACACATAAGGACACTTTTGCATAAACTCTTGGCAAAATTTGTTTTCTTTGCATAAATATTAATGGAAAAAGTGGTCTACAATTCCATTTAGTTTTTGTATATAATGCCAATTCACAAGTAACATTGTCTAAACAGGTCTTGGTTTAAGTCCAGTTAGTCAATCTAATTCCAGTTGTAATGCAATACAGTCACATGTAGTACATTATGATATGCCAATTAGTAAAAAAAAAAAAGGTTATCTATCCTAGGAACCCAGCAGACTGTATCCAATTTCACTTTGCCACAGTCCCCTATCCTGTGCTGCACTTTGAAGACTGTGGAAAGGAACAACTCCATTTCAACAGGAAGAAATCCTTCAGCAGAACCAGGCTCAGGATGAGCTGCCATCTGCCTTGGTTGGCTGGAGTTTGAGAGCACAGGAAGGAGACAAAGACAGAAGCATTGGTTCATGTGTCTATGAGAAGAAAAACACTGGTTAATGACAGTGATAATTGCAAGTGCAAACAATGTGCAGTCTAAGCCTATATCAGTTTAAAGAAATAGTTCAGGAAACCCAAGCCAACCCAAACTACAGGATTTATCAAAAATTAATGTCTAAGTTCTAGTTATAAAAGTAAACAGGGTGGCAGCCTCACAGAAATAAATTCTAAGTTGGTTTCACAAGAGAGGAGCCTGATAAAAATGGATAATGAAAGCTTTGCCTCCCGTTCTTCTGTTAGAAAGTCTAGGAACCACAAGTAATTGTGCAGTCTGAGAGCAAAGTGCTTTCTTAGGAAAATATGGAGCAATATGAGCTTTAAGATATGGTGGAGCTTGGTTGCTGAGAGCTTTGTATGTTAAACTAATGTAGGAAATTATGCACAGCATTGTACTCTGTACTGGTGCACACCTAAAATGTTTCTTGTACCATAATGACATGCAGGATTGAATCACCTGCCCAGAATCTGCATAGTTTTACACCAGAAAAAGAATTATAGCCGTGATGAAGATCATTCCATCTTTGCAAAATGTGTTGATGCCAAACCAGCTGTTGCAGTCAATGAAAAATGTCCCCTCCTCAGTGATGTTGTTATTCCAGGCTGCTGTCTTGCCAGAGTGGCAGCGCTGACTGATGTTTGCATCCCATCCTGGACATTTGGTATGTAGAGGAGATGAAACTGTGGGCATTATCTGCTTTGTGCCTTCCATTTAGAGGAGTTAACCTTATCAGAATACCGTTTTCAATTATTCATGAGAAATTATAAATCGTAAAAGAGAGATTCCTATCACACAGTAAGTGAATTAAAGGTGAATAATTTTTCATCAGAATATGCAGCGGAAGATTTTTTTCCCCCCTTTTTTTTCCTTTACAATGGCACGTTCTAATGCTAATAAATGAGAATGGCTATCACAGTCACAGATGGTCTGCTTTTTGATCTGCTTTGTGCTTTCATTTGGTCCAATTTCGGAGCCCACAAATATGATTCTCGCTGGAATCCTCTCAGGCAAAGACCAAAATTGTCGTGAAGTCTCTTATAGGAGAAATCGAGGGGAGGAAAAACATTGACACTAATAGATCATTTGACAATGAAAACTCCAGTTCTCCCTTTAATAGACTTAAGCAAAAATAATAATATTCTGCCCCGATGTATCAACACAATTTAATTTTCATTCCACAATATTACCATAGCCACAAGTGCATCGTTCTGTTTTGACTCCCAACTCACTGCAATTTCCTAAAAGGTGTAGTGTCTAACTTTCACAGTTTAGAACATTAAAAGTCTGGCATTTCTTGAAAAGACTGATATCACCCTCCACTTCCATGCCAACGATTTAAATTAAACTCTACAAAAATTGTATTGCTTGAAGTAACTGCTGAGGATGACTCTAAGTTACAACTAGAACAAATTTTAGCATAATATCTGTAGAATTGATAGAGTTATAATCATGTTTGAGTTGGGTTAAGTTGACTGTCTGTAGTGGCTATTTTAAATAAGAATGAATCCAAAAGTTAATCAGTTGTAGATATGCATTCAGTGAAAATTGGTCAAGCAGTTCATGACAGTTTTTGCTAACAAACAGAGAGGGTGAACTCCAACAATGCAGCGTTTAAGCAATGGCTGTCCAGAGAATCAAAACTAGGATAATATTTACATATAAATAAACATGTAGACCTGAAGGAAATGTTGTAACATGTTTTTATCACCAAATGTAACAGGAAAAAAAAAAAAAAAAAGATAAAAATGTGGCTTCCTGTTAAAGCAGATTTATGAAGCTGCATTTTACCAGCAGGTTTGGTGGTTAACATCCAGACTGTGGCATGCTGTAATCTGCCAGATGCAGAGCCATGATAGCTTCTATTTTCTCTCTATCATTTGTGTTCAATGAGGCCCCACTGGTGAGTAATTTTCAAATCGGGGCTGTTTAAAGTAGTATGGTTCACTGTTGTCTTCAGAGGTCCACACTTTTGACTTCCAAAATATGATTCACCTTCTTTCTTTGTAGACGTTGATTGAAAAAAACTAAACAAACAAACAAACAAAAAAAACAAGAATAGTTAAGTTTGTTGCAATCAAGTTTAGACGAACTGCATTAAACCCCTAGCACTCTTTGAAGGAATGCATATCACCCATCGCCTTACATGACAGTGTTTTATACTATGATTAACTTAAATTGCTTTATAGCTACTTTGGTCAAACATTAAAATAATAAAAATAACATTAAGCACAGTCTCATACAATTCTGTGATATTTTGTGTGATCTGTTAGTGCAAGATGAATGACTGTCAGGTACTATCACACCAAAATTTAGCTCAGTATTTGTAAAACTGAGATATAAACATTTTTGTGTAGGCTAGAAGTGCTTTGCTGTGGTGGACATCTTAAACTAATTTAACTCCAAACATCAGTCATTTGTAGATGTTCATCCAGTGATTATGTTCTAAAACTTTCATTAAAAATCAATGATGATACAGACAACACATACACACACACACAGCCAAAAACTTTATGACTCTGCCTTCTCCTACTATAATAAGTGACCAAGACGGGATGACTAGTTGCAGAAGTGTGGGAGACTTTAAGTATTTATACCGGCTGAATATATGGATGCTTAGCAATCTGTCAGCACTTGTGGAGCCGCTCTGCTGTGGCTCCTCCTTCAGCACCCAAGCCGTCAAAAGAACCACTTGAGTTGACTAATGTACCGTCACTTCTTCGCATCCTTATGCAAATATATGCAGCAAAAGAGACCCGAAGTCTAATCAGATCATCTACTGTCTAGGGGACGGCATAGAAAAATAAAAGAGTGCTGTATGAAATGCTAAAACATTAAGGTGTGATCATTTGGATGGTTTGAAATCTGTTCAGGTTTCTTTGTGACTGCAACCTTGGCAGATCTTGTCAAATTTATTTTATGATTAAATTTCTTTTTTTTTTCTTCTTACATTACTAGTTGTGTTAACGAGAGCATGTTAGCCATAAAAGGTTCAGTGATGTTGTGTTTTATGTGTAAATTGTTTTAAAAGAACACTGTGACAATTTTGAAGTGATGTTTTGTGTTAACATTTTGAACAATTATTATGTCACCTGTTGCGCTTTGAATGACCTCAGTTTGGAGAGATGGGAATTAATAGCTAGTCTAGGACCAAAGTGAATTTCTGCCATGTTTAAACAACTGCAAACTGAGTAATTTCATGGAGGTTTGTTGATAAATTTGCTTACAAACCTTTACATCATCATTAATTTATCAATACAACATTATCTAAATTGAATTTTGTGGTTATTTGCAAGCACAAATTGTGGCAGCAGCAAGATGTAACTCTTGCAGCCTGGAGTGATTTGTGGTACCAACGTTTTTTTTGTCGTTGCAAATTACTGTGTAATGCAAACTTGTTTCAGATGTAAAGGTTAAAAAAAGATGATGGCATGGAAGGGTATACAACTTTGAGTATTCCAGTTCTTTTAAGACAGCAAAATCCAATTTAGTCTTGACTGTGTTTCAACTAGCTATTAGCTCCAAAGTGGATTTTGCTGTCTTAAAATAATCCAAATCTGCATTTTATTAACACGTTATGCAAACACCATTTAATTCAATAACATGCCATCCATATCAGTACAACTTTACAGTGAAAGTTCCATAATATTTACTACTAGAAAATAGTTCAAACACAGGTAAACTTAAGGCAGTAATCACTCAATAAACCAATAAGGAACATCCCCCTTCTTAAATCTCCAGTTCCTCAGTTCCTAGAAGTTGTAGGACTGATGTTAAAAGAAGATTCCTTCTCAGTGGTAAACATGGCCCTGTCACTACTTTTGTTTCTGCTGTGAAATTTAAAAAGACTTTTCTTTCCAACAAAAAATAAGATAAAAATTACTAAATATCTGACACATTTACTATGTTCTACTGTGAGTAAAATGTGGGTTTGTGAAATTTGCAAATCATTACATTCTATTTTTATTTACATTTTAAAGAACTTTTTTTTGGGGGGACTGGAGTTGTACAGTAGGTAAGATATAAATTTTTCGTACCTTTTACACAAAAAAAAATCATTCAAAATAGCAGAAATATCTCTTTAAAAAGGTGTAAGTTATGCCTCCCTATGAAGTATTGTAGATACAGTGGTTTATTATTATTTTTTTTTATTTTATTACGATATTTAAACATACCACAGCTATGCATTATTCCATGTGCATATGAGGAAACGTGGCTGACGTCAGTGGAGGTAGGAAGAGCAGGAGGTATGTCTGTGTATGTGTGTGTGTGTGTGTGTGTGAAGGCAGAAGCGTGTGTGTGTGTGGAGGGGGGAGGAGGGTTCCATCGTGAACGCGCCTGACGGATCCCCGTCGGAGAGCAGCGTGGGCGCGCGCATCTCTCTCCTTCTGCTTGTGAAGCGACTGCAGGGGAGCCAGATGTCCAACTGCGAGCCGCTCGCCTGTGGATCCCCGTCCCGAAGAGCCGAGCAGGCAGACAGAACCCAACCCGGCGAGGAGAGGAGGAGGGGAAAGCCACAGTGAAAAAAAAATGGAGTAAAAAGATTTTTTTTTTTAATTTTAAAAAAAAAGATGATGCTTGTCTGATTTTTTTTTTTTTTCCCTCACTGTTTCCTCGCTCTCTCCGTTTCAACGTCTGCTTCAAATGAAGATCTTCTCTGGACTTGGAGTACCGGGCATCATTAGAGAAAAAGCCCTTATTCCACTCTGCTCTTCATGCTGCCTTTGCTGCTGTGACTGTGAGCGCGTCCTCCCGTCGCTGTGGAATATACCGCGCGCTTCTCTGCACCAAACCATGGAGATTATATGACGTGGATTTACGCTTTTAACAAAACTGGACACGTACAAATAAATTCCTACTTTCTTCCCTTTTTTTTCTTTTTCTTTTTTTTTATACTTTATTTAGATTTTATGCTTTTCTTGTTTTGCTCTTTCGTTTGATCCTCATGAATCCATCTCTATAGCTTCTAATCATTTTTTTTTTCGTTTATCTTTACACTTTCACTCCCCCCCTTCATTACATTTCTATTTTCTTTCCCTTTTGGTTGCTTTGGGACTCGTAGAAGTGGGATGCCTCACGGAGTATTTACACCAGCGGAAGGGGAGAAGATTCCGCGCGGCAGCAAACTGAATGAATAATAGTCTCTCTTCTCTCCCTTCTCCGTCTGAGACGTGCCATGGATGGGAAACTTAACTTGGATCCACGGAACCGATCGGGGAATAGCCTCCTCCTCAAATAACTACTGCTGACAGCGAGCAGGTAACAGCAACAACAGCGACAACAAATAAACAAAACTATTTGTGTCTTTGCGCCATGATGGTCCACTTGCTGTGCGCTTGTTGGGTTGATTTGACTAGACAGGTGGAAATCATGTCCTGATGTCTCGGGGATTCAGGGGATTCAGGCTGCAGGGGAGTTATCCCACAAGACTGTTAATCAGTGACAACCCCCCCCCCCCCAACAAACACACAAACACTCACACACACACGCCCCCCATGTGTGACTCAGATGAATCCTTTAGTGGGAGGTAGGGGGTGCAGAATATGGCAGATCTGTAACTTTGCGCAGTGACTAAAACACTCATCCGTGCGCACTTTCCACTCTCGACGCATTGACACGCTAACTTCCGCCACCCCCCATCCCCCTTCCTCCTCATCCATCAAACAACGATGCCTTTCTCTTGCCTCATGTGTGTGTGTATGTGTGTGTGCCATTTTGAGTTTTGATCATTCTGAGCTCCACCACTCTTTAACCAAGTGCTACCTCTGCTCCTATAAGGTCTGGGAATGATTCCTGGCAGGAGGAATGTCTCCTCTGTGGCTCGATTAGAGCTTCAGGTTTTAGAGAGAGGAGGTGGTGGGGGCTGATGCTGATTTTTTTTTTTCCCCTTTCTTTTCTTTTTTTTTCCTTCCTTCTTGCGCACTGACTGACTGCGCGCCTGAGTGAGTGAGTGTTCTCCCGGTGAATGTTAAGGAGCCAGGATGTACCAAGGAGCATGCACTGGGGATTGAAAGAGAAGAAAAGAAGAAGGGGGAAGGGGAGGTGTGTGTGTGTATGTGTGCGGGGGGTGGTTCTGGCATCTCACCACGCAACAGAAAGCCCTTTGAGAGCCGCCTGATCACGGCGCTGAGGTCCGACTGATCTGCCTCTGCCGCAGTGCCGCCTCATGATGTTGCCACGCTCCTCATACACTCCCCCTCCTTATTCTGTGTGATTTCAAGTAAAAATAAAAAATAAAAATAAATAAAACAAAAGTGCGACTGAGCAGGTGGCTCCCGCACGAAGCTAAACGAGAATGACAACCGGGAGACGCTACTTAAAGAAGAGGGGGGGGGGAGCGCAAAAGCCTCCAAGCATCCTCTCCTCCCTCTCCTTCCTCTCTCCTCTGCCATCTGTTGAGCATGCAGCACGCACTCCCTGCTTCCACGCACCTCACCTCAAACTTCCACCACCGCCATAAAAAGCCCCCTTAAATACTAATACTGGAATGTTACTGCAGAGACCTCCATACTTAAATCTCCTTATGTGATATGTTAGACGTGTTCACCGAGATATTCGATTAATTCAGCCTCTGATCCAACTCCAGTTGCAGCAGCAACTTGTGCAGCTTTGAGTCATGGGCAGTCACTGACTGGACTTCTTGGTAATATATTAGGATCTATGAGCAGAAGAAAATGAGGAATTATTACAGGAAGGAAATTATAATCCTCCACTGCCTTTCACGCTACCACTATACTAAATTTTCGTTAATTATCTGTAAAATTATCTGAGTTCTAGCTATCCTTGTTGGAGGTTTATTAACTGTAGCGGCCATATTGAGTTGAAGTGATCGTAAAAGTTAATCAGTTGTCAAGTAGAGCAGGTAATTATTTTCTGAGAGTTTCATTGATATTCATCCGGTGGTTTATAAGATATTTTGCTAAAAGACAAACAGCGTTGACTACAACAGGTAATGCTAAGGGTTTAACTCTCCTGTGGCCTTCGGGTCAAACAGACCTGAAGTTACAAGGGCTTCTTTTCCTCCCTTCAGTTTTTATGGCTTCAGGAGGATTAAGCAAAGTTGTCACACGATTTGTTGTGCTCAGAGTGTGTGCTGGAGACAATGCTCAGCTACTAGCACACCCAATTTTAGTTCAGTATCTACAAAAGTGGATGAGTTAAAGCCTTTTTTTGTGTTTTGTAAGATGAGTTCGATGTGGTGGCCATCTTTGATTGGGTTGAGGTTTTTCAGTTAGACATTTTATATACAGATTATGCACATTAAATAACTTTGTTAACAATTCTCTTTTTACTATTCTGTTTAGTTTTGGTCACACATTTCTGCCCCACAGCCTTAAAAACAAACAAACAAACAAACAAAAACATGCAGATTACATGCAGTGACTCATGCAGGAATAGTGTGCTATGATCTTTGGTAGTATTATGTTGTAAGAAGTACACTAAATGCACAAAAAAAAAACCTGCAAAGATTTTCCCCGTAGATGACAATTGGATTTGGGCAAAACAGATGAAAAAGCCAGTCTACTTTTCAGCTTTTTTGTCTATATTTACGTCACAGTAGAGGCATCATTCAGAGTTGAAGCAGATCACAAATATGGACTTTACATGTCTAAACTGGTATTTTGATATCTATTACAGTGTTTACTCAATTACAGTTTTAGTTTGATGATTTTCTGAGATTTCACTGCAAAATGTTTATCAAACAATCAATGATGTCTCATGGTACATTTTGAACGGTCTAAAATGTTCAAATCTTTGCAAACTCTTCTTTTTAGTACATATAGAATGTATACCTCAAAGTATAAGTACTGTGTGTGTGGTTTTTTTTGTACTTAGTGTATCTCATTGATCAATGACTTTTCTCAAAAAGCCCCCCAGAATACAGATGGCAGACTGAAGCTTTTATGGACCCTAGTTTTATTTGAGCTCAATATATATATATATATATATATATATATATATATATATATATATTTAACTTGTCCTATTCACTACATGAAACAATGTAGTTGGATGATACATACACACACACACACACACAAACACACATATGAGAGTCTTCTGCTGCTCATGGCTCAAGACTCTTTAAAGTTACAACTAGTTTTTGCATAGCGACTGTTTGAGGTTTTACTTTTCAGAAGTTTCTGTCTCCCAAGAGTGCAGATACATGTGTAGTTACCATGGCGACCTTAATGAGCCTCTTGCAGTGCAGCTGCTTTAACATTTTTTTGATCTTGGTTCTCTTTACACTTTTCATTCTGTTTATGAATGAAAATGTAGACATTTTCTTTTCTCCAAGTTCTGTTGACATTTCCGGCAGTAGCTGCATTGATACTTTTCAAAGATTACTGATAGATGGTGAAGGATTTAAAGTGCTGCAATGGTTGACACATTTTGGTTACAGAGAAAAGACAAACAAAAACAAACAAACAAACAAAAAATAAACATTACAATATGTGCCCAGATCTGCCTTCTAATTCTTTCCAGCAGTCCAAACCTACAGATATGAGGCTTTAGCTGAGAATACAGAAGGTGAGTCCAGATTCAGCACCTTGGACAGCTCTTGCAGCACTCTGAAAGCAGCAGACTGACCCAAGTGTTGCCAGAGTTCAGTGACCATGTATTCTTGTGAAAGTGTGGAAAGCAGCTTTGAATATCTTGCAATTAGGGAAAATGTAAATGTCTCAAAAACAAATAAAACTACTTAGAAAACAAACCAATCTAGTGCTTTATTAGATACTTCTCACCTTCTTACTCAGACTGTAAAGGAAAAAAAAACAACAGCATTTTAGTGTGAGGTCAAAATGAGCTCACACACACACACACACACACACACACACACACACATATATATATATATATATATATATATATATATATATAATGCAATTTGTTAGCATACATAAAATGCATTGTGGATCAGTCTCAGCTGTTATCACCCAAAGTTTATGTTGTTATCAGTAAAACTGACTTAATTATAGCCAATTTGTATTTTTTAAGGTCAGTTGGCAGTGCTGGCCATCTTGAATCAATTTGATTACAAAAGTTAAACAACTATAGATATACATCTATTGATTACTTTTGCAAGTTTCATTCAAATCAGCCGAGTGGCTCATGAAATATTTCGCTGAAAGACACACGAACACACAGACGCAGGCAAAAACACAACTGTCTGCCTTTGCCAGCAGGCTATAAAAATGATCAAAGCAGTTTCTGAACCTCTTTTGGTTTGTGTGCAAACGTCACTGTTTGCTAAGTAGCTAAAGCTGTCAAAAAATGTAGTGAAGTATAACACAATTTCCAAGTTTATCGTTTCTATAATTTTGCCTCATGCAGTTTGCTTCGCAACAAAACAAATAAGTAAAACAAACATGGACACTGATTGAAGCAGAGGACCCTCTCTGAGAGTAAATCCTTAGTTTAGTAGAAGGATTTATTGGAGCTTCATGAACAGGATTCTCACCATGTGCCATGTTGGCAGGTACAAAGCCTGGTATGAGAACAGTGCCTCCCTACATTGAATTTGTGTGGTATTTGCCTATTTAGTTGCTCACAATAATCTCCAAGATTTATCTAGTGTGTTTTGAAAGAGCTGCTTTAAATCAGTTTACTAGACTGGAATTTACCCCCTTATTCTTGTTCATACCAAGGTCCGAAAATGAGAATCAAGCAAAATGCCTTGAAGAAAAACAGCCTTTGCACAAGTTGAGTATAAATGGTTGTAAATAAGTTTAATGGGAAGAGATAAATATGGAGGAGCTGTAACCTCCCCCCACCCCTACCCCACCCCAAGAAAAAAACAAATACACAATTCAAATAAAGTCTTAGTATAATTTAAAAGCCTAACATTCTTTGAAATAATGTATATCGCCCACCTCCTTTCATGCCAGAGTGTTAGAATAAGATCATCTTATAAGTAATAAATGTCAAAAAATATATTTCACGAACATTACAGACTAACAAACACAAACACACACTCACAGGCATGGACAGAAACATTGCTGCTTTGCCTCCAGTGCTGGGTGATAAAAATCATAAAATCTTTTGGTTTGTTACTAATGATAATTTGACATTTTTGAATGTCTGCAAAACTCTCAACATTCTGTTTAAAAACAAAATGGGAGAAAAATACAGACATGGTCAGTTTTAAGCAAAGCACAGCTGAAAGGTTCAAAGGAATCAAGAAACAAGACGGCGAGAAATGACGGAGCTATCGCCGAGCGATCGTCTGAGCAGCTGCTGCAAGTGCAACACATATGACAGCGTGGCACATATCAGCTGAAGATATATTAAAAGCAGCCAGCTCTGTGGCAGTTTTATAAAGCCCATAAATGTGATACTAATAACATCTTCAATATCCACCCACAAGTCATGCACCACCGCTGGCAATGGAATCTTTCTCACCCCTTGATCTCCCTCACACACGCGCACACACACACACACAATGATCACCTCAACCTCTTCCTCACCTGCCTCTCTCTTCATTTCATGTCTCATTTTTTTTTTTTTTTGCAGGCAACTTTTATGAAGTGCATTTATCAACACTCACAAATAGGGAGCAGGAGGGGCAGATCCCAGTACAAAAAGTGATGGTAGTGCATCAAGCTGTGTGTGTGGGTGCACATATGCATTCTGTTTAACTAGTGCATATGGACCAAGGGCCAGTCGACAGCTTGGTCTTGTCTGGATCACTGCACGCTAGCTGTGCCATTGTTCCTCAGACAGCAACCCCCCTCCCTACCAACTCAACATGCACAAAAACACACTTCCTCTCCTTCACTGGCTGCTTCCTAACAAGCTCATATCTCTCTTCCTTATGTTAAATCTCTAATTGCCCTCTCTTTATTATCACCCACCACCAAAGCGGGTGATAATGCCCCCGTGTCTGTGAATGTGTGCATGCCTGTGTCTGTCTGGTAGCAAAAATATATCTTATTTCACTAGAAAGACTTTAGTGAAACTTGCAGAAGTTAATAACTGGATGTACACCTGTAAGTGATGAACTTTTGGAGTCAGCTTGGTCACCACAGACAACTGACCCTAAAGACAAAACAATGGCTATAACTCAGTTTTGAAGGTACTGTACTGCCCTTTGATGTGCTAGTAGCTGAGAAACATTTACAACACATACTCCAAGTACTACTACCAGGCTTTGGATAAAACTTCTGCATTACCTTTTCAACTCTCAGTCTGTTAGCAAAACATCTCATAAACCACTGAACAGATTTTAATGAAACTTAGAGAAAATAGTCATTGGAAGTACATCCACAACTGATTAACTTTTGGAGATAATTCAATTTAAGATGGCCACCACAGCTAATTAACCTTAGCAAATGCAAAAAAACTGTTACAACTCAGTAAATTTTACATACACTGAGCTTAAACTTAATGTGGTGGTAACTGAGTGCCATTCCTAACACATACTCTGAATAAACATAATTATTTTTAAGATTTGGCCAAATCAGCTATAACTTTGCAATTTTTTAACATAAGATGATATCAGTTTAAAATATGCATTCCTTAAAGGAAAACTTTACTTTTGATTACTATACTATTATTTAGGCTCAAAGCACTTATTTATTTATTTTTTTTCTATTGTTAAAATTGATAAAACCATTTCTCATAATTTATACCTCTTATTCCAAGCTGGTCGTAGATATTTCTTTCCATCATAAGTGGTTGGGTCTGTTTGAGTAACATGCACTGACAGCTTGGCTTAAAACTTGTCTTCATCACATCTAGAATCTTTTTCTGTCAGCACTCTGCAAATCAGGCCTCACTGACTCAGGCCACTGCAAGCGGGTGAGCGTAAGTGAGGAGGAAAACAGTAGCGGTTTAGCATTCCTTTCATGCCAGAGTTTTACACTGAAATCATCTTTTGATGAGAAGGGGTGGAATTGCAGCCATGACAACCCCCTAACCCTAACCCCAATTTTAACACTAACCCTAATGTTGTTTAGTCGTGGAAGCCATTTTTGATGTGGTTGGTGGTAGATGTTCATCCACTAATTACTTTCTGAGAGTTTAATTCAAATCCGTCCACTAGTTCATGAGATATTTCGCTAACTGTTCCGACAAATAAACACATAGAGAGACACAGGAAAAAAAAAACATTATTGGTCTTCTTGTGAAGTAGAGAATTGTCATCTTTTTTTTTTTTTCCCCATTCTTTTTGCTCCTCTGCTCTGCATCATATTTCATGCCCCCTCCTACTTCATATGCTCTGCCATGCTCCATTTGGAGACACAGATGCCCTTGTCATTGGGGCAGGATTCATTTGGCACGGCTCTGGGTGACTGTGTCAATATTTGCAGTGAGCGCCATTCTGAGTTTTGAAATGGTGGTGGTGGTGGTGGTGGGGGGGAATGGGGGGTGAGGACCTCTATATAAGCATGACCGGGTTTAGGCAAGGCTAACCCTAAAGGAAAATCAACAGGATACAAAAACTCTGCCATTATAGACTTGCTTTGTACAATTAATTAGGCCTTCTGGCAAAAAAAGAAAAAAAAGGTCTCTTTGGGAATAGATAGGTTGAATTTGCAAGAGGGATGGTTGGGTTGGTGTGGGGGGCACACAAAACAAATTAATTGTCTCGAATTGCCGCAATAATTCACATCTCTGATTAATATTGATCGCACAAGGGATAAAAAAACAAAAGTTCCACAATGCAACCACAGAGAACAGTTAATTCAATGAGTTTTTGTGTTAATAAGTCTCTTTGTGCAAAGATGAACGAGGAGAGTTAGCAGGGCCAATGACTGTGCAGTCTGAGATGATGACTCTGCATGCTTCAAGCTGTGGTATTTGCAAGCGCAAGCTCTTAGTCGGTGACGGACTACGTCCCAGCAGTAATATTTGCTTTTTTTTTATGTAATGTTTTTCATAATGCGTGGCCCTTGGGGATTGAGAAAGAGCAGGAGCTGGCAGATTGTATTGATTCAGAGCATCTAAAGCTGCCGTTTTATGGGGCTGTACAGAAGGGCCCGCGAGGATTCCTTAAGTTAACATGTTTTCATGATTGCTTTTTCTCTGCAACTTACGGGACAAGCCTTTTATTTTGTTTGAAATTTCGGGGGGGGGGGGGACCCCCTTTAAACACCCACACACATCAGCTATTTCAGCTCAGACAAAGACAGGCAGCAAGTCTCACTATTTAACTTAGTGTTTAGAGGGTGCAAACTCATCTGCTTTAGCAGTCTGGCCTCATCATCTGCAAAGTGCCCCGCTGTCAGACCCATTTGGCCCCTATTTCTGCTCTGTATGGAGGAGGAAGCTTTGAGTTTACAGGGCAACAAGTGCTTTACTGAAGCGCCGTTGTGGTGTGCTTTAAGAGCTGAATGCATGGATTTAGTGAATACAACAGTTTGCACCTTGTGTTGATAATAATACTAATTATAATAATAAATCCTTAATGCATAATTATAGACCAAGCATTTCTTGAAGGAATGTATTTTGCTTCCTGCCTTTTAAAATAGGATTGCTTTATGTTGAGGAATGACAGAATCATAGCTATTTTGAAAATGGTAATATGTGATCTCACCCCTTTTTGCAAGAATTTGTGTGGTCCTCAAGGTATGTGTTTTGAATGATTCTCAGTGACTACTATATAATTTCAGCTCAACATATGTGAAATAGACAGAAACCTAGCTATTTTTTTTATGTTTTCTAACGACAATTAGATGTGGTGGCCATTTAGAATGGGATTGACTCCTAAAGTGAATTAATTGTACTTTTGGAGCATTTCACTAAAATATGCCCAGTACTTACGGGGATATTTTGCTATCAAACAACATTGACTCCAAATATTATTGGCAAGTTTTTAAGCAGCATGTAGCTCTTCAAGCATGCAATGAGTATGTGTTAAGGATAGTTCTCAGCTACTACCACACTAAATGTTAACTCATATCAGTTTTGTGTTTGCTAAGGTTCATTTTGTTGTGCCAGCCATCTTGGTTTCAGTTGACTCCAAAAGGTAAGCAGTTGTACATTTACAGTATATCCATTAATTAGGCTCTAAGTGTTTCAATAAAATTACTTCAGTGGTTCATGAGATATTTTGCTAACAAGATAGAACCCCCCCCCAAAAACAAAACAATTTCACATGTACACACACACACACAGGCAAAAATATTATTGCCTATTGTTAAGAAGAGAGGGGCAATAACAATAGGTAAATATACAACATGCATTTTAGAAAGTCAATGGTAAAAGTTAAGTTCTCACATAGTTATGTTAAATCAAAAGCATAGATTTAAACAAAGTACATCTTTCTGTTTCCATGTAACTTAAAGTGATGGTTGTTCAAAGTTCCATAGTTCTATATAGGTGATTTTTATGAAGAAAAGCTTTGAGTTCTGACAACTCCTGACATACTCACACTTATCCTTTGTAAAGGAAATGTAAAAAAAAAAAAAAACACATCTTTGACAAAAGTAAGAGCTGGAATTTCTCTTGAACACGGGCATCTCATCTCCCCGGGGCTGTTGTTGTGGATAAAAATGCATTCTTGGAATGGGCTCAGACTGCCTGTTTGAATAAAAGTTGAGAGAAAAAAGTAATATCACAGACAGTCAGAGGTAAGAAGCTGTCATTTCATGTGCAGCCGCTTTTCTTGTTTCATCAGTTCAGTGTGAGGTTGTGTGCTGTTTGTGGTGCATGCGCAATTATGCATGCCTGATTTGTGTGTGTGTGGGTGTGAATGTGTGTGTAAGCTCTGCAGGTCTAGAGGCCTGTCAGAGCTGCAGCTTGTGTATTTTTGAACAAAAGCAAAGTGGACAGGTGGAATTCCAGCCCAGAGACACGTTGGGTAGACTCACAGTCTGACAGGTGTGTACACCGACAGTGCAGAGTTGTCACAGAGACGTCCATCTCAGCGGTAAATACCCGTTGTTGCGCTTTCTGTACATTTTAAAATTGTAAAATGATTCTAATCATGACTGACTGTGGTTTTCGCATCTTCGTGCGAGCCTAAGTACCTATCTGCTTGCAGTTTTTTTTTGGTTTTTTTTTGGTGAGAGAAATAATAAAAATGCAGTTCAGGTTTGAATGTAAAAGCATTGGATGGCGTTTGAATTCTGAAATTTCCCCAAACGGTAAGCATGAATGATACAATTTTCCATACAATTAGAGAGACTCACATAGACTAAAAAAAAAAGACAATACAAGAAACAACTAAAAAAAAAAAAACATCCCTTGTTAAAATGAGCAAAACCTTGGTTAGTCTAATGCACGATGTTGCTTTAAAAAAATAAAATCAATAAAAGTTTAAAGACTGAAAAAGTGTTGAAGTGTTTACTTTACTGACGAGTAGCTTATTTGATAAGGTTGAACTAATGTTGCTAGGTAATGATGAGGACATAGGTTTCTGACAATTTAAACAATCAAAGCTGTTGAGTTGGCAAAAAAAACATTAAAAGGAATAGAATAAAGCATACAGGATACTGTTTGAGACACACAACACTTTTCAACTTTGCTCTAATGGCCAATTAGGAGTAAAAGCTCTGTGGTTAGGGTTGAAGTAAATGTACAGTACACAAAGAGGTATAGATGTCAAAAAATACATGGTCAGGCTTCCAAAATTATACACTGTTACAGCTTTCATGTGCCATAGAGTCACAGTTAGGGAAGGACCTTAAAACAACACAATTTTCATAGCTCATGCAAGTTTTGTTTCAAAAACAATTATTCATTGACATTTTCTCATTACACAATTATTTACAGAAAATTCAATGGTAATTTGGAAGTGCAAAGAACTTCAGGTTCAGCCTGAGACAACTTCAGCAGGATCGTCATCATATTTCTGCTAGAAAAACTGTGTAATGTAAAACACAATGGTGCTGCACAAAAACTAATGGTGATGTAGACATTTATGAAAAGCCCAAACAACTTGACACTTAAATTGTTCTAAGATGACAGCAACTCACTTTGGTCTTGGTGCCGCTCACACTACCTGTTGGCATGTCAGTTCACACAGATTTTTATTTTGTTCTCAAACTTTATAATGTTCACATATTGTTGCTGTCGACCATGAATGTTCTCCAAAAATGCAAAACTATTTAAAAAAAAATCTGTTTTTAAATAAATGGTGGGGTCCCAAGTTTATGACTCCTTTTGATTTTTGGTTACCAATCCATAAAACCAAAGACAGATGTGAGAGGTGACCAAGGGACTTGATCTATTCAAAAACATAAAAAAACAGGAAAAACTGAGACACAGTATGAGATTTTTTGTCTGACAGTGATGATATGCATTTTTTTAGGAACGCAAGTTCTTTCCTATGTTGCTAACAGTGCTATTTGCTGGATGATACAACATTTTTTAGAGGCTAGCACAATTAATTTGTAGAACTAGTTTGAATATTCCAAAGCAAAACAACATAAACAAAACAAAACAGCAAAAAACAAAACAAAAAAAATAAAACAAAACACTGTTTTCAACAGATACTGTGGCAGAACTCAACTCAGAAAGCATATATTGTTTAGCTCATGTCAACCTCTGTCTGCTTCTCCAAAGCTTCAATTTTCGACTGATACGGGGTCTGGACCTTGCCGCTAATGCATGGTGCACAGTGACACTGACCGGTGTGATTGCATATTGTGAGGTAGCCTTTTTCCAAAGTCATGGAGTCGCTTACCTCTGTTCTTCTTCTAAGGGCATTTGAGCACTCTTTTCAGCTTGTGTTTTGTGGAAACTAATAGCAGGAGCTGATATAGCACAAAAAACATTTTGTTTTGTGACCTCTCTTTGTTTTTGGGCCAAAGGCAGCAACTTTGACTGTGTGTTTGTCTGTGCATGTTGCTTAAAATGTATAGTTTTAATTTAATTTTGGATTATCTAATTTAAAAAGATAATATTTGCAACATTTGCTTAGTACAAATTAATTACTTTTCCACTCACCCTGAAATAAAGCATGCTGAAGTGGTAGGGTGGAGGATACATAGTTAAAAGTAGCTGAATGGGACTTTAATCTTAATCAAATATACAGAATTATTAGAGTAAAATAAACAAAAAAAAACAGCATCATTTAATTATGACATTTTTATTGCTAATGACACTATTGTTTATCAGGTCAACTGTGCAGGTTACAGTTGCAATATTGTACCATCCAAATTTGCAACCACTTTGATGTGTTAGGATAATACATATTAAGATTCCAAGCAAAAAGCATGAAAGGTAAATTGGATTTAGCCTTGCAGCCCTTAATGTGAATTACTACTCTTAATGGCTGCTCTCCAATTTTCACAGAGTTTCACCAAGAAATTAAGTTGTTGCGAAGCCAGACTGTCATCCCTTCATAGATGTATTGTCTAATTTACTCTTCCTACTAAACATCAAGACCAGAGGCCGTGCTATCAGGTGGCCCCTGGTCTACCTTAGCAGCAATTAGACAGGTGGTTGAAATGAGAAGGTTGCACAGGCCAGAGATGTAATTAAACTTGGAGTGAGAGGCCGTGGTGCTCTTTTGACGCAGTGCCACACTTGCCCACACACTTTCCAGGCATTGGCTCAGTGGCCAAAATGTGCACTCTTCATCACGAAGGTTTACTTTTACTGTCAAGATGTTAAGTGTGTATTAGGAAGCCCTCACACACAAATATGCAGGGCTATAAACTGTTGTAGACCAGCATGACTTAAGCTGATTTGTGTTGTAAGATTGTACAACTAATATACAACTATGACGTGCTTTAAATTAAATGAAACTAGCATTCATTAAATGTCATCTGCTGCCTTGCATGCCAACATTTTAAACAAAATTTGCATAGTCTATTAGTGCTCAGAGTGTGTTGTGGATTACTCTCAATGACTACCAACACCAGATATCAGCCAATTTGAATCAGTCTGACTCCAAAGTTAATCAGTTGTAGAGATATGCTCAATGATAACTCTCGGACTATTTAATTAAAATATTTTGCTAAGAGACAAACACAGACCCAGACATTTACATTATCGTCCACCAACATGAACTGTGGGTAATAATTATTTTACAAACTTCTTCAATGACAACATAACTTAATCATACATCTCAGTTTATTTCTTGGCGCAAGATTCAGCTTTAATATCAAGTTCCCATACAGTCCTGTTACTGAATACGTTTTTATGAATGTTTTGTCCCTCCACCACCAACTTTCCAACAACTGTGACCTTTACTTGGCATTTAAACGCATCAGACGAAAAGATGCAGTTGTAGATCACTACCAAGCACATGTAAAAATTTTGCTAAAGGCAAACCTCATCCATTTAGAACAAGGGCAAGCGCTTCTGACCTCGTGACAGTACGTGATGTGTTGCAAGCAAATATCCTGTTGATCCTGCTGAGACTCCCACAGGATCAACAGGATCACAAGCTTGAAGCCCAAGAAGGCCCTTGAGTGCATGAAAGTGGAATCAGAGTGATGACTTTTCTGGCTTTGGTTCAAAAGCAAACAAAACAGACATTTAAGACCGTATGGTTTGTTGGATGGTATTATTAGAGGTGTGTCAATTCAAAGTCTTCATGCTCCCATTTTTTCACAAAGTATTTTAATCTATAGTTAAGTCATAAACACAGCTCACTGAGCTCAGCTTTAATAATTTGCCTTCATGTAATGGGTGTATAAATCACAATACTCACACACTGATCAGACAGAGAAACTAAGCCATAACATTTCCACTGATGGGCCATGTGGTTTATAGCTGTTTGGAGAGACAAAAGCAATAGTTGGAACTTTAAATGGTTTCATCCTATCTGATCTGCGCTGAACCTTTCCCCACGGATCTGTTCTGTTAACATGGTGGTGGCTTGGTTTGCAGTAAACAGAAGTTGTAAAAGACAGCACCAAATTGTTTATTGACCCAGTCTAAAGCTGAAACTTTGTGATGTATTTCTCAGCCAAATGTTGCTTGTGCTTGCTGGAAACTAACGTGACCATACAGTTCTTTGGCAGTCAGAAATTATGACTTGCCTCAGGGTCTTGTAGAAACCTCATCCATCCAAAGATTTAGTTTTGGTGTTCTTCAGTAAAGCATATAATGATGGTCCCATCTCTGATTTTCCCTTTTTTATGTATTATCCTTAGAACAGCACAGCTACAGAGCCGGATTATAAAACATTGTCTTGCACAGCAGATGGTACAATTAGAGTTAAAAGCTTTTCATGCGTCCGGAGGATTTGAATATCACTTTATCCGTTTAAAAAACAAACCATAATACAACTGTAATGCACATAGTGATGGTTCTCTTATCATAAAACATTACTTGTAATTAGTTAAGCATTTGGTGGTTATGTAGTCCCTGTTTCCTCTGATGCTGGAATAGTCAAATATATATAACTTTTTTTTCCATTTACCTTTACATCAGCAGATTTGTCTTTACACACAGAATAAATAACCTTAACTTTTTTTTCCCCCTCATGCTTCAGCTTTCTATGTACACCAGTTTTATTTATTTTTTATTTTTTTGTATGTGCTTTGTTTTCTCTGAGTGCTCCATTTTTTACTGGATTGGATCTACGCATATGTCACCTGAACAAAGGAAAGCCCTTGTTTCATTTATTTATTTATTGCTTTGGTGCCATCTTTTGTGCTATACATTCCCCTGAATCAACCTAATTCTTCCTGCTGGTTTGGACTAACAAGAACACAAAATACTTAATTGTAAGACTTCTCTGGCATTTGCAATATAAAATACCACAAGATTTTATATAGAAGAAATATTTAAACAATAGTTGAAATATCTTAAAGTTGGGTTCTGTGGAAAGGTTATGAATAAATATTATTTTACACCCATCATAGATTTTTTAACAACCTCATTTGTGTTTTTCCCGACTGGATTCACAAGCTAATGGACAATCCAAGACCTATGAAGGTTACATGTAAAAAAAGAAGAAGAACAAAAAAAAACCCTCCAATCTCAAAAAGTTTAGTTTGCAGTTTATGCAAACAATATTTTATAAACCTTAGATAGACAAATTCAATTTGTATTTCTTTAAACTGAGCCTACTAATATCCACCATTTTTGAAGATGTTTTACTACTCATTCGAAGACCTGTCTTAAGTCTGAAAAATGTGGATTTAAATGTCTTATTTCTAAAACTAAGGTTGCTAAGAGAGCTATCTATACTGCACAACATGTATAGTTTTCTTCATCTTCTTCTTCTTTTAGGACATATGAAACTTTGCACTTGCAATTGGTCACTGAACACAAATATTAAAACCAGCTATTAATGCCTTGCAGCCATCTCTATAAGTGCTTTAGCAAAGCACTGGCGATGCTTAGATAGGTTTTATTTCTTGCAGCCTGACAGCATTTTAATTCCCCCTGCTGTTCCGGTATCATAGCAGCCCAATCTCCTCTCACCATACCATCAGCACCTTTTTCCCGGACCCAATTTAGTCAGTGATCCTAAAACTAGCACACCCAAAACTCAGGAGATTCAGAAGGGTTCTCTGCATGGAATAGCACCCTACTACCTTAAAGGAATAGACTGTCTCGGAAAGAAATTAAATGCTGTCAATCTCTCTCAATCACAAGGGATTATAGGGTTAGTGGGCCTTCAAATGGAGATGTTTTTTTTCTGCATGGCTGCATCCTTTGGAAGTAAAGTAAAACTGTTACTTTCAGTCTTGGGTTGATCAAAAATGCTGAAATTCTTGTTCTTATGGATGTGCTCTCTCTGGAAAAAAAGAAAGTGCTAATCCGGAACAGCTGGGATGGAGGGTCATTAAATCACAGTTCAGTTAGTAAATTGATAGTCTTAGCTGCAAAATGGTCAACTAAATATGTTTTTACTTCTTTGTTAAAGCTTTAAAGCATGATTAGCAGTATTGCAGTTGATGGTGTCCTAAACACTGATGTAAATGTGGTGTAAGTGCAGTAAAGCTGAAGCTCTCTTCTAATTGTTGCTCATGGGGACTCTTGCCTTAACCAAACATTTTCAGACATTCTAGTGCTTTTGTGGTACCATTCGGGATTTGCATTGTATTTAGAGTTTGTAGAAAGTGCCAATTGAAACACTGTTGAGAATCTACTTCTGAAAAATTATTCTGTACATCACAAAGCTTGTATGATATTTTAGAAACCCTTCACTTATGTCTAGTTGCTGTGCATGTGTACTTTAAATTGGACTAGGACTAGATGCACTGTACTGACACTGCACTATTAAGCAAATACGACTTAACACATGAACCAATTACATTTGTTGTGTGTGTGTTTGTGTGGGGGGGTCACACTGTGGATTTGCCTGTATCAGCATGTAAGCATCTGGCAGTGTGGAAGGATAACTGTCTATTTAATCCCTACATGTGCTACCTCATAAGGTTACATGATCAGGTGCAACTACATTTGTGTGCATATATGGTTTTGGGGGGACTGTACATTCAGAAGTCAGAAGTCTGTCATGACTGAGGAACTGTCAGAGCTAGACAGCAGAAGGTAGCATCTGGACAAGAAGGCCACCAGCATTATTAACCCCTTACTTAGTTGAGAGGAAGAGGCAATTACAACCAATCAAATAGCTGTCATACTGCCAAAGGCGGATAGTTCTATTGCACACAAAGGTTAAGGGAGAAATATGAGATTTTTTTACGCAAAGGGTAATTACAACTTAACTCTTTAAACTTGTCAAGATAAATACTGATAACTGAAACATCATGGCCAGAACTCCAATCCTATTGTAGTTAAGGAAACTTTAAGGAAATGTAAGCTATTGATCCAGTTTTTGTTATGCACATGGACATATATGTAAATACTATCATATATGAATACAGCCTCATGACATTTTATAAAACTCACTGAAGGAGAGGGGCAACTGATATATATATATATATATATATATATATATATACAGTGGGGAGAACAAGTATTTGATACACTGTTGATTTTTCAGGTTTTCCCACTTGCAAAGCTTGTAGATGACTGTAATTTTTATCATAGGTACTCTTCAACTGTGAGTGATGGAATCTAAAGCAAAAATCCAGAAAAATACAATGTATGATTTTTAAATAATTAATTTCCATTTTATTGTGTGAAATAAGTATTTGATCATCTATCAACCAGTAAGAATTTTGGCTCTCACAGACATGCTAGTTCTTCTTTAAGAAGCCCTCCTGTTCTCCACTCATTACCTGTATTAACTGCACCTGTTTGAACTCGTTACCTGTATAAAAGACACCTGTCCACACACTCAATCAATCAGACTCCAGCATCTCCACAATGCCCAAGACCAGAGAGCTGTGTAAGGACATCAGGGATAAAATTGTAGACCTGCACAAGGCTGGGATGGGCTACAGGACAATAGGCAAGCAGCTTGGTGAGAAGGCAACAACAGTTGGTGCAATTATTGGAAAATGGAAGAAAAATAAAATAACGGAAAATCTCCCTCGGTCTGGGGCGCCATGCAAGATCTCACCTCGCGGAGCATCATTGATCTTGAGAAAGGTGAGGAATGAGCCCAGAACTACACGGCAGGACCTGGTCAATGACCTAAATAGAGCTGGGACCACAGTCTCAAAGAAAACAATCAGTAACACTCTACGCCGTCAAGGATTAAAATCCTGCAAGCCAATGCATGTCAAAGCCCGTCTGATGTTTGCAAATGACCATCTGAATGATCCAGAGGAGGAATGGGAGAAGGTCATGTGGTCTGATGAGACAAAAATAGAACTTTTTGGTTTAAACTCCACTCGTCATGTTTGGAGGAAGAAGAATGATAAGTACAACCCCAAGAACACCATCCCAACCGTGAAGCATGGTGGTGGAAACATCATTCTTTGGGGATGCTTTTCTGCAAAGGGGACAGGACGACTGCACCATATTGTGGGAAGGATGGATGGGGCCATGTATCGTGAGATTTTGGCCAACAACCTCCTTCCCTCAGTAAGAGCACTGAAGATGGGTCGTGCCTGGGTCTTCCAGCATGATAATGACCCAAAACACACAGCCAGGGCAACTTAAGAGTGGCTCCGTAGGAAACATGTTAAGGTCCTGGAGTGGCCTAGCCAGTCTCCAGACCTGAATCCAATAGAAAATCTTTGG
Source organism: Kryptolebias marmoratus (assembly GCF_001649575.2). Lineage (NCBI taxonomy): Eukaryota > Metazoa > Chordata > Actinopteri > Cyprinodontiformes > Rivulidae > Kryptolebias > Kryptolebias marmoratus. The sequence goes on from NC_051434.1 coordinate 14,671,717, forward strand.
AGGGAGCTTAAAGTCCGTGTGGCCCAG
>NC_051434.1:14671933-14712712 GCF_001649575.2 Kryptolebias marmoratus
TTTAGATTCCATCACTCACAGTTGAAGAGTACCTATGATAAAAATTACAGTCATCTACAAGCTTTGCAAGTGGGAAAACCTGAAAAATCAACAGTGTATCAAATACTTGTTCTCCCCACTGTATATATATATATATATATATATATAACCATTTGTAAGCCTTGACTACACCATGTAGCTCTTGCCATCATTGACTTAGTATTTATTTAGGTTTTGTTGATAAAAAATGATGTAGAAGTGCTGAATCTAAGCTAAAGAAAAGATGTTGTGAAAAATCATGATTTTCTTTTAATGTTTCTCTGACCCAAAAGGTCTTTCATTTAATGAAAGAATTAGACACAGAAACAAATGTACAGAGGTTTTTGTACCAGACTGCAATTGCGGCACCTCTGCTGGAAGGTTGTGCATTTGAACCACTTTTGATTCAACTTTAAAGCGAGCTCAAGTGCAAATTTAAAAGGCTGTAGTCTGTGATACTTCCAGGTTCATTTTCTTTTCTCCCCGAGGCTTGTAAAACTCATAATTAAAAGGTTGGGCAGTGTGATAGTGGAATAACACTGTCATCAATTTCTGGCTGGACCAAATATGGTTCATTCATTTCTTCACTTTATGTTGACTTGATGTTGACTTTTACTTAAACTTTAGGTTTTTTTTTTTTGTGGTTTTGTTTTTTTTTTTTTTTTTCATTTTTTGACATGGCACTGGAAACAGTTTAAGCATTTTACATTGTTAGCATTAGGGAAATGTCATAGATTGCTTCAGATAGACCCTTAGAGATCTCCTATTTATGTTTTTACACAAATGCGGTAAAGACAAGAACAAAGCCTCAAATTGAAACAAATCATGCTTATGTTTTGTTGTCCATTACATATAAAATATATGTATATATATTTTTGCCAGTCTACAAGAAAACTGAAATTTAATTTGGGTGCCATATTTACATTTGACCATGAGACCATTCATCCATCTATTTTCTTAGGATATTTTTCTTTATTTGTTTTTTCTTTACCTGTTTTTTCCTTTCTGGGTCATGGGGGAGCTGGTGACTATCTCTAGCGGTAATCGTGCGAGAGGCGGAATGCACACTGCACAGGTTGCAAGTCCATCACAGGGCCACATAGAGACAAGCGAGACAAATAACCATTCACACTCACAAATAGGGACATTTTTAGATCTACCAATTAACCTAACATACATGTTTTTGGTCTGCAGGAGGAAACCGGATTACCCAGAGAAAACCTATACATGCACATCGAGAACATGCAAACTTCACACAAAGGCCAAGGGGCGAACCTGCAACCTTTTCGCTGTGAGGTGACAGTGTTAACCACTGCATCGTGAGACCAGTTTGGCTAAAAACACATTAGGTGTGTTATTTCAATTACAGCAAACACACATTTCAAAATGCCTTTTGCTTTTTATACCGTCTGTCTGTTTTACAACATCTTTTCCAGAAGTCATTTATGCTTCCCCTTTTCAACGCTGGTACTGTCTAACAGTCCACCCACACCACCTTTATCCTCCTTGCCTTCTATTTCAGGGTGTTAAGGCACTGAACACGGCCCAACTTGCTCACAGCAGTATATCTGATCTAATCAATACCTATTTCTTTCTCCAACACTTTTTCTATTCTTTCCTCTCGTTTCTGACTCAAGTTAGCCTTGATAGGATGATTGGAAAGTGATACATCCACTGGGTCTGTCTTATCTGTAGGAGATAGATAGATTAGCGAGGAAGAAATAAGATCAGGGAAAGGACTTTGCCATGCGGCAGCGCAATAAGGTGTTAGCAGATCCATCAGTGTAGCACACTTAGTGAAGGGCAACCAAAAGCTTACTGGACTGATGCTTGATGCAATGTAACTGCTTTATCTCTATTTCCTCCCCTCATTAGCATCTCATGGGGTCAATAATGAAACAAACTGAAGTGTCCTGTAACAGTCACAAACAATCACCAAATGTCCTTCTTGTTGCTATATTTGTCAGATGTGTGTGTCTTTTTAAAAAGATTTCCTGCTCCCAGCTTTCAAACATACAAATGATAATTTATTTTTAATCTTCTGTGAGAGTCTAATCTTATTTACTTATTTTTGTTCTGTTAATTGAGCCTTTTGTCACTTTATTTAGTAAATAATCAACTTAGGTGCAGAGGAAATTTGTGGTTAAAGTGTATGCAAACTATAGAGTGAAGCTGTTTTGTTTTTAAGACCACAATAACATTCATCTACTGCTTTATGTTTGGTCGTTTTTGTTTTCTCTCTTCCTTGAACTGTCTTGTTAAATGCATGTTTTAGTGGTTTGTATGTGCTGGCTTGGCTTTTCTTAGTTATCGTTAAAGGCTTGACTGTTGGCATCAATGATGTCCAGCTGATGAGATCGGATTTGTTCCTACATTACCTTCCTAACTGCATGGCTTGACATGGCAAAGGTTATTGTGTAAATTATTTTTGGACACAGGCACACCACTTTTGGTGTCTTGTATATTGAGATGTAGTTGGTCTTCTTCCAGTTTCTGCATGGAAGACTGTATTATCTACAGAAATATACAGAAATAATGGCCACAGACAAGTCCACGACTTGAGGTACACAGTTATCTGCAGAGAAATGTGTACATTCCAATTGATGACATTCATGTCACATATACCCAATGAGTGTCTTGAGCATTCATAAGTTGGTCATACCCAAATACCCTGTACAAATGTAGGCATCGTAAATATGTACCTTTTGTATGCTGGTGATGTAATTTTTCATCATATCTAAATTATTTTATATGCGCAGTTCTGCAGAAAGCAGACGCAGTATGTGTCGGCAGGCAACTCATTGTTTTTTGTCAAGAAATTGTTGCTGCCTAAAGGTCTGAAAAGCACTTTCAGTGATGCAAAAAAATGTGCACAGAATTTGAATTGAAACATCTGTAGAAATCCACTTTTAAATGTAGTTTATCATTGATTTTTTTTTTCTTCCTGACAGGATACAATTTGGGTATGCCATAAAACAAATTTTGTCTGCCAGTCAAACGAAAAGGTCTCAGTGATAATTGATTTGATCTTTCAGTATTATGCAAGTTGACTGTTTTATAGGCGAAAATGCCAGTCATAAAATGCAGCACATTTATAAAAACACAGATGCTGGCAAGGCTTTTATGCACAACATAACAATAAATAATTTCTAACTAAAAGCAAGAATATTGGAAAAAACAAAAAAACAAACAGAAGTTAAAAAAATGACTCAAGCATAAAGCAACTATCACTAAATTTCACTAAATTTCTAGAGCAATCTAAAACAAGGGACTATGTTTACTGAGAAAATAATAACATACAAACCAGGTGTCAAAATCAGAATCTTAGGTTGCATTTGTGAAAAGATCAGAAAGTGTAAAAATACTCAACCAAAATGTTGACGGTTTTGGCAAACAAAACAAACACATAAAAAAGCAAAGTCTTCAGGTGCCCATTATGAACACAGTAGGGTTCCCAATACACATGATGATAAGTGCTAGGTCTAGATTTTGGGCACGTATGATGATGATGATGTGCCCACACCCACTGGCGTAGATTGTTTATTAAAAATTTGAAGCAGGACTGGTCACACTGGCCTCCTGCCTAGGGTACAATTGTGATCATGACAAGATCATAGAAACAACCTGCAGAAATATGATATTAATAGCTGCATCCTGATTAGATTTGAGTTGTACTGAGATAGACATATAGAGCCAAGCCAGAGCACAGGAGAACATCTTAAAGACTTAGAAGATAGCAGAGAAAAAGCTTATCTGGTAAATACTAAGAACATGCCAGCATTGTGAATGCCTTCACATGGAAGGCGATTTTTCAAATTTGCAACAATCTATCCATGTTCTAACAGATCATATAAGTCATGAAGAGCATAAACTGGTCCTCATCCTTTGTAAATGGACCTTAACCTTTTTAAAACCTGGAGGATCACAGTTGACATCGCAGCACATGTGTATTTCAAATTACCGTAACTCCTGGCTACTTCTTGCAACTTTATTTTGCAATCTCAGAATGTTCAATCTAGATATTTATTACATAAGAATGGTAAATACTTCACAGATTTTGAAAGTTCTACTTCTCCTGGAAAAAGGGTGTAAATTATTTACACATAGGGCATTTTTTTGACACAATTATTAACAAAAACATTTCCCATTCCATAAGGGTCTTCAAAAAAAAAAAAAAAAGAAAGAAATAATGACACCAGCATGTACCCAGGCTAAACTCTGATAACTAAGACTAACTAACACATTTCGTTTGCTGCATTAGGACCTTGACTGACACCCTCTCTTTTAAAACAAAGCCACCTCAAATGGATTTGTAGCCATTCATTTAGATAAACCAACTGGCATTTTCTTTCCCGGTATGTGTTGAACCATGAATGTCAGTCATGTTTAAGATTTCAAATATGGAGAAAGGGTTATTCTGTCTTTTTTTTTTTTTTTTTTTTTTTGGTCTGTCACCGAGTGGCACGCATTTAGTTCTTCATGGCATCTTCGGACATGCAGCTGGGAATCAAATTCATCATAAAAATGGACCCCCTGATAGATTGATTCAAAAGCAACTCTAAACAGAGGGGGTTTTTAGCTTTGATATAAAGGAACTCAGTGTTTCAGCTGTTTGGTAGATGTATTGTGGTGCTAAGCCATTCAATGATTTATAAATAAATAACTATATAAATCTATATGACTTTATAGATAAGCACCAGTTCCCTGTGACCTTGTGTAGGATCAGGTAAATATAGAAAAAAATAATGGATGAAATTTTCCCGTTAGCACAATATTATGGAGATATGAATAGATTTTGAAATAAGAAGATGTTATTCTGTATCTTTCCTTTGAGAGGTCCAGCTTTGTCCAACTTTTGTTGTCTAATTGCTATGATCCATCGAGGTGAAGGACCCAAATACAAAATAAGAGTTAATCAAAAATTAAAAAAAAAACTGCTATTGACAAAGGGAGCTGCAGAAGGCACAACGGACATAACTAGACTTAATAACAGCTTGGCAAACACGAACCACGGACAACATGGAATTGACACTGAACAAAAAACCCAAAGAACAGTGAAAAGTAATACTAAATGAAGAGTAGATGTGCCCATTGATAGCAAAGTCCAGGTGTGAAGAGAAAGGAAAACAAAAACGAACAAAGAAACAGACTACAAAATGAAACAGGAAATAAGGCTGGCAATACTAACTCAAAACAGGAGTTTCAACAAAATCCAGGCCAGCCATAACAGAGACATAAATTAAAAAAGTCAAAACCTACAGTCACTAATGTAATCTTCTAGGATCAGGAGTGTTTCCCTAAGTGCTTCATGATTATTGATTTATTTTTGTTGTTGTTCTTTGTTTGTTTGTTTGTTCTTAACTTTCTTATGTTAGGTTTTACTCAGTTTTTATGTGTTCTTTATAGACATTTTTATACAATATTGCTCATATTTTTGCTCAATGAAAGAAAACTTTTTTTTTTCTCCCCACTTAGTTTGTTTATTTATTTTGACATTACAAACTAAAGTCAGATCAGACCAGTGATTCATAAATTATGACTGTGATATTATCTGCTGGCTGACAGCCAAATGCTGTATCACAGTGCAGCTTTAAAGGTGTGTGTGTTTCCATCTGTTTATCTGTGTGTTTGTCCACCCCAGGACATCTGTCTATGTGTGTATATGTGCACGTGTGTACACTGTATATTTGGAATAGTCTGTCACAACTATCTCTTTTCATTTGTGTTTTCTTAGCAGAATGTTACATCATAGATATTTCAACAGAAGTGTACAGCCATCTTCCTGTCATCTGCTCTTCCACAATTAAAATCTGCACGAAACAACTCTAGGCTCAAAGATACCTTTTAAACCCTTCAAGTCCAAGTGAGATATCAGTGTCCTAAATATATAGCTCTCGTGTCTAAGTAGATCCATTATGGTATTAAACAGCCTTGGGTCAAGAATTTACATAGGAGCAAATGTAAATTCGTCCTTGTGTCTCGGTTTATCCACTTTGTGCGATTACTAACACTTTTGGCACACTTTAGCGTTTTTATAATCTACATAAAGTCAGACCCTCCACAAGTATATCATCTTGGCAACCAGTGAAGCTCTTCTACAGTGTGAAATATGTTGTGGGTTGCTGCTCTTTTTGGCAGGTGTCTAAAATAACTAAGCCTAATTAGAGGAAAAAAGGACATTCTCACAGTTTGTACTTGTGCATACAGTGAGTCATTTGCTCCTAGACCTAAAGACATGCGGAGCGTTTTGGCCCCTGTGAGTTAAGCAGCACATTTTCCACTTTTGATTTTGTTTACCAACTTAAGCATGAGGTGTGAAATTTGTAATTATTTTTATTTTTTGCATTTATTTAGGAATGCATATCAAAAGGATGCATCTGTTTGTGCCCTTGTTTAGGAGAGCTGGCAACTGGAACTTGTTTAACCTAACAGGTTAGAAGATAGGCCCCCATGTTTTTGTTTTTTTGTTGTTTTTTTTGGTTTTGCATTTGAGTCTGCATAGTGAGTGCTGCTCAACAATTAAACTGATTGTTTTTTACTTTTCAACAACTTGGTCCTGTAACCAGAGGCATGCAGAGCAGTCCTAATAGAGCAGCAAATTATAAGAAAAGGAAGAGTTCAAAGTGTGGGAAGAACTCTGCCTCTGATTGGGCTGTACTGCTTCTTTCTGTCTGATCTTCAGCTAAAAAGGCCTTTACTCCTACAACAAGCTTATAACCCCTCACTAATCCCCCCCTCCCCCCCTTCTGACTCATTTCACTGCAGTTTGAAGCTTTCTTTAAATCTCTTGTTCGCTGCCCTGCATTTGCACAGATGCACACATTCACGTACGCAAGATTTTCTGCATACCAAAACCCCTTCAGTGGAAATGAAAATGTCTCGCTGGACCGGTAAATTGCACTGTGAGAAATGTCTTTAGTCAAATGATCACACACAGACACGAGCACAGAAACAAGTACACACCGCAAATTCACTTTGTAATTTTGTGCTTAATTATAAGTGCTTAGATGCTAGCCACCTATGACCTCCACTAATAGTCTATAAATAGTTCTTTTTTTTCTTTCTCTATTTTCATTCAACTTATGCCAATTTTTTCCTTTTTCGTGACCATGCTACTTTAAAGCAATAGTTCAGATATTTAAATACATTTGAGTGGAGCCAAAGTTAAAGTGCATTGCTGGTGTCTTAAAACAGCTCCATTCTCACAACTTTTGCGATGGCTAATTGAAATGCTATTTCATAAAGCTTTATTTTGCTGTCTAGAACATTTTGGAAGCACAAATATTGATGGCAGCAGCAGCTAGATGTAGCACCTCTGTTGTAGTCTGGGGTATTTCCAGAAGGAATATCATAATATTTCTAATGGTCTAACTGGAACACTGTTTTATAAACAGTAGTTGCACGGCTGCCAGTTCTGTATTACATAGTTTTTTGGAGGTTTTTTTTTTTCATTTTTGAGGTCATTACAAATTTTAAAATCTGCCTGAAAAGGTATTATCTCACTGGGGTGCTATCACTGGATATTAATCGGTGACTCAAAATTGTGGAAAACAAAAAAAAATGAAAACTTTTTATTGAAGTCTAACTAAATTCTGAGCATTGGTAACCAAGCGACTAGCAAGCCATGTGGCTGGTTTTCAGAGGGCAGTTTTTAAAAATCACAGCCTATTTTTGTGTGTGTGTGTGGTTTGCAAAACTGTATTCTAGACTGTGCATCGTTACATCATACCCGCTTTGGCTCGCTTTGTACCCACCTCAGCAGCTGTCCCCATTTTATGATATAATCTACTAGAGTACACTTTTGAAATAAAAAACTGGCAAATTTTGGACTTGTTTTGAAAATTAATCATTTATCATCTGTGTGGATGTTAGACTTGGACATTAGCCTTAAATATTTTCTGTGAAATGAGAGCTCATGTGCATGTGTCAAAATACAGCTTTACTGCTCCGGATACAGGTTAGAGTTGCCAGTGTCGACTCAATGACTATTTTGGCAGTACAATTGTTGCACAAATAGTTTGAACATGTTCAAAACTGTGAGGCTGTGTGACTCACCCAAGGAAACTGAGAACCCCCACAGTATTACAAGACATTTTAGAAACTCCCTCATGAATGTTGTTTGCCAACCAGCAATATATAGCTCACCTAGTGAGATTTTATATTTAGCTTGTCGATTTAATCAATATTAGCCATTTGTTTCTCCAAACTGATGTCATTCAAAAAGTTACAGCATTTGCAACAGATAAGATATTCAATTTATAATGACTTTCTATAGAACCCACTTCAACAGATCTGGACTATCACTTTAACACAATATCACATTTATTTTGAAATAAGACTCCAGGGAAAAGTTATAGAATTAAAATCCTACCAGGTCTAGGTGGCTTTTTGAGTTTGGAGGCGTTTGAAGTTCAACGTGACTGATGAGCTAATAGCCAGTCTGAACACAGCCAAATGCAAAGTCGGTTGCTGCCATCTCTAAAGAGTTCATAAGTTTCTTATATATATATATATATATATATATATATATATATATATATTTTTTTTTTTTTTTTTTTTACAGAACATTGGATTTTGCAATACATGGTTATTATAGTTATATGATTATGTCCAAGTGCAAATATCATCAGCAACAAAAAGTAACCCTTGCAGTGCAGCTTGGGTTCAGAGTAATAATATTTTTGCAAAAACTACCAATGTGAAACTGGCAGCTATGTAAAGGCTGAAATAATAATGTTGGACCGAACAGCTATGAAATTTTGAAGATCAGAGTTGTATTAAAACAGAAGCAATCTTGAAGAGAGTAAACCTGGACTCTGACATGCTAATAATGGCTTTTTTCTCAATACTTAGCCCATTCAAAATGCATCTGCAGCTTGTGATGTTTTAATTCTTTGTGACTTTTGTAGAACACCTCACTTTCAAATGGCTGGCTTTAAGGACACCAACAGAGTTTAAACAGAAACGCTGTCTCACCCACCAAGTCCACAACTCTTGTCACATTCAGACTGAAATTAGATGTTTTCTTTTTTGTGCACACCAACATAAAAATAGTGAGCTTATGACTAACTGAGGCTGTCAAAGGTTTTGCGAGGACAGGAAGTAACTCTTCCCCTTGACAGATGGCCTTTGTGTCATTATTAAAGATTAATGTTTTCACGAGTACGGAAGGAATTAGCATTAGTGACGGTTTTAGTGTCAAAAGCTTGTTAAGGAGCTGTCACTCCTACTAAAATGAAACAGCTTAATATCATGGCACTAATAATACCAACTAATCACAGTGCCAAAATAAGAGATCAGAGCTTTGGGTTCAGTTGTGAAAGGAGGAAAAAACACTAAAAAAATGACAGGATTCTGTCACATTTTGGCCTGATGGGTCACATTTTAGGATGCTAAAACCATTTCTATTTATGTCCCCTCTCTGTTTTATTACCACAGTTGGTTCATGATTACTGTGTTGGGTAAAATTAAAAAATAGAGGCACTTTCCACAACTCCTTTTCCAAGAGAGAGGAAAGAAAAGCAGCAATGGCTGACTTTGAAAGCTTTAATTTAAACAGAGCTTCTCTCTGACATTAGTATTGCTCACTAGTGTTCAAGCTCTTGGCATGCATCTGGTAAAGTGAGGCTTCTGCATTGGTTATAACACAAAATATCCCTTGACAGTTGCACATGAACTCACTGTTATCAGCTTCCACTGATGGATTGTTCTACCTTTAGAGTGGTGCTGCAGCTACACTCTCCATCTTCATTCCCCTATAGAATTCCATTGGCTTGTCATATGTGAATGGAATGAGAATATGGCTATGAAGAGATAAATATTTACTGAGCAGACCATATTTCCATTGCCCCATTTAGACCCATTAGGCTCTGCAATTAAACAATATTCTACCCTCCTTAAGGTTAAACTATTAGGACTTTTTTTATAAGATCCAATTTGTTTTGCTAGTTAGACACACGTTAAATGACAGGAATTCTAATTGAAATACCTGTGCTGTCAGGCTGATGACACACCTGATTCAACAGGAATCCAAGTAAAAGGTCTCCAATGCACCATGCAAAATAGGTATGTAATAGAAAACTGATAAAGACAGGCTTATTTTCAAACTGTATAAAACATTTAGGCCTCCATTATAGAAATTAATATATTGTTGGCTCAACACACAGAGCTGCTATAATATTCTGTAGGCTACCATGCCAAAATATGTTCTGTTTTGTGGCTCGGTGCCATAGAACTCCTTCACATTAAACCACTAATGATTACTGCTGGATTTTTCTGTAGCAGCTAAAGTAAATCAGGGATTATAAACATCACATGTTTCATCCACTCAATAAGGAACCAAATCAAGTTCTTTTATGCATTATTAATATGATTTTGCAGTTTTTATACTTACACTTCTCTGTAAATGACACCAATCAGATTGATTTGAATCAAACTCTGTCTAGCTATATTATATAATAGCAACTAGCTAATATCATGGCTAGGAAACTGAAAATAATTCTGTTTTCTCCACCACTTGGTTGGCATAAACCAAAGTGACTTAAGAAGGTAATGGCTATTAAGAGAATGGTTGCAAGTAGAGAAAATAGTTAAAAAGTTAGCTAAAGTTAGCAATAACCGTTAGCAGCAGCCCGTGTTTAAAGGTTTAATTAGAAAAAGAAGAGAAACATTAAAATGGCCCAATAGGTAATAAAATACAAATTTGAAGCCTTAAGTTTAGCATCTGGCTTTATCATCATCTTAAGACTGTTTAAATTAACTCTATTTGCACTAAAGGGTCAAACTGGAGTTTCAAACTGTTTCAAACTCACAAATGTATACATTGCTATCTCAAATATCAATCTGTGTTTAATTTTTACAAGTGCCATGACACAGAAAGCGTACCAAACACAAGTGAAGGCACCCACAGTGTGTGAGTGTGTCTGTCTTTTAGAGCTAAATTTGTCTGCTGCAATCTGCACCAAAACATTACCATATTGACTTTATGTTTTATAGTCCACAAGCTACATTCATTTTTGTTGTTGTTGTGTTTTGATTTTAATTGACCTTTTTTTGTCTTCTAGTTGACATAATTTTAGAAATGTAGTTATTTTATGCATATATATAGTATTAAGTTCATAGGAACCCATCTTCAACTTCTACTTCAGTACTTGCTTTGTCACAATGTATTTTATTATTTCACTTTTAATATATATTTTTAAAAGTTATTTATTAGGCATTGAGGTAAAACAACCTCAGTTTGGTTTAATTCATGCCCACTGTACTTGTTTCTTGAACCCATTGGCAGGGAGTTGGCAGGGAAACATTTACTGTTTAGCAAGAAGAAATGTTTGCACAAGCGACATAACTGGAATGAGCTTTTCCATAAGTGGCCATGCTGAAATACTGTGTGTCACTTTTATTTGCCTTTTGTCAACAACCAGTGTTTAAAGTTTACAGTAGGTTTCCAGAGAATAGTCCTTATAAAATACTTTGCAGCTTCAACACAGTAAATAGATTAACACAGTGGCAAATTAGCAAATTCCTGTGCTTTTAATTACATCAGCAGTGAAGTGTTTTGCTCTAATAGCCAACTACAGTGTGCTTGCTGATGCACTTTAACAACGCTAACATCCTGAAGTGTTATTGTTTAATGCTATGAAAGTTATACTAAAGAGTAACTAGCTCATGATGTGCTAGTTAGCATGCAAGTAGACACAAGTAATGCAGACAGCTTCAGTCAGTGTCAGTTAACAGCTGGTCCTGATTGAATCAACAGAAAAAGACAGGATGAAGAGATGAGAAGGAACATGTTTGATTAGCCTCTGAAGTGAGGGATGTGCCTTTAATCCTCTCCTTTAACTAATCCCTCTCCTTCTGGAGGGTCCTCACTGCCTAAGGGGGGGAAAGTCAGCAATTGACTGTAGAGCTCTTTGACATCTTTGCGTGTCTTTTATTGTCCCTGCTGTCTACCTGTGAACCAGGATGTTTCATGAGCATTTCTTGCTGATGACAGAAAAAACAAATTGACTGTATGCGCTTCAGATTTGACCATCAGAGTATTCCTTTGTACATAACTAAAGTGTCATTTGAAATTGCCATTCTTCACTGTTCTATCCACAAAACCTTTGCTCAAATTTGACATATGTGGATTTTAGTCACATTTTGAGCAATTTTTAGGGTCAACTGTCATCAAAATATTTATTTGTCCTTTATATCCAATAGTTGTTTGAAAACTCGGCTTGTAGCCTTATTAGGGAAAGTTTTATTATTTACAATATTAAGTTGCCTGTTGCCAGTATTTTTTTTTAATGCTGTTAAGCTTTCCTTAGATTATACAGCAGTATATGGTATTACTGTCTGTCTAGAAAGAGTTGTGATGTTGTATTATTATTGCATATAATTTAGAGCATTTAAATGTTTGTAATATAGAATGTGTTTATCCATACTTTCTTAGATTAAAATATTCATAAAACAAATATTGTTTATGTTACTCTAAAAGTGTTAGTGTGCTGAGGCTACTGAATGTGTCAGTTTGCCTGGGTTCCTTACTGAGTTTATATTTCTACCCCAAAATTGGGTCAAAATGACTAATTTGTTGTGTTTGCGCTACTAAAAATTGAGTTAAAAAGAAAAAGGGTTAGGGTTAACCCAGCAGTTTTTACATCAGGTTAACATTTTTAAGGAAAAGTTGTTTTATTTGTCTAAAAAAATGCTATTAAGGAGTCATTAGTGTGACAAGTCATTAGCCTTACACCTGCTGGAGGACTTTGTCCTCTCTCTACGTACTACAATCTCTATGACTGTCATGGCTGATAAAGCATTGCTACTGACAACGTTTTTGACAGAACAACAGAACGTCACTTCAGAATGACTAAACTATCCCTTTAATCTAGAACCAAAGCACTGCTGTAGCCGTAGAAACACGCAGGAATCAGTTTAGATTTGATCAAAAGTGGGTTTAGATCACTGTATGCATCAGTAGAAAGAAAAGTCTCAAAGCTAAAGCTTTGTGTAATTCCCTAAACAGCAGTGAAACTTGAAATCTCAGCTTGTTGCTTTATCCTGAATGCTGGATCTCAGCTGCCTCTACACCTTATTAAGCTCACATGTCAAAGCTTATCATGTGCTACGCAATTCAATTTAGCCAAATGATTATCTGAGCTTTTGAAAGCATGCTCTGTAGCAAATGTCCAGGCAGAAAGCAGCTGTCATAAGAGGACCAGTCGCTGCATAATGTATACCAAATGCTTCTCTGGTGGTATCAGCGAGTGATCAATATGCAATAAAAACTCATTAAAGTGGTCTATGTTCTGTCATGGAAATTAATTCCGGAAGACAAATCTGTCATGTGTCACCCTGGCTATGATTTCAGTCCATCCATGCAGAAAAAGTTATTTAAAGCCAAATTGGATAAGAGAGGAGGTATATAAAAGAAAGGAGAGAGAGAGAGAGAGAGAGAGAGAGAGAGAGAGAGACCAGCTGGAAGAGAGGTGACTGGAAGAGTCTATGACAGCACAGCATAATGTGATTTGATAGTCTTTGTGGTTTTCTGTTCACATGAAAGGAAATTACAATTAAAAACAAAAGCTATTCTCCAGTCTGGACATCTTCCCAAACTGACATGGCTTCATATCCATCTCTATAAGAGACTCCAACATTTGAAGGATGAATTGTTAAACTTTTAAATTGTTTAACTTTTAAGTTTTTTATTAAAACTTCAAGCAGCAAGACTTAAAAAAAGAGAAAAAGAAAATCAACCGAGATTTGCCCGCACTTTTACTGCAAATGTCAATCTACTTAATCAGTAGATTTTTCTCTCACAGTTGGTTTAATCTTGTTCTGTAAGTGCTGTGAAATGTGCAACATAAGTTTTAGAGTTTGTAAATTCTCCCGTATTTCTAGTTAAATCACACACACAAAACGTTTTTACAACAGTTCAGTTTGATAGTAAAATGCAAATACCGAGGATTGCTCATTTTCTCCCACCCTGTATGGGCTTATATTTTAATGGATTATTCAGTGTTCACTTTCTGACAGGCTTTTGATGTACAATTTTATTTTTAGGGAGTGGGGAGTAAACACAACCATGCTTGTGTCTTTACTTGCACACACACAGAGGCACACACCAGCTTCCACGTGCACCTTTCCTCCCACTCAGTTTTATGGTAATCCTACATTTTACTGTGCGCATTTATGGCAAAATCAGGTATTGATTGTTTTAGCTTCCCACTGCACATTTTCCTCTGGAGAAATTGTGTGGAGCATTGACAGCCTCTATTCAAAGAGGAAAGGGGGAATATATGTATTAATCAGGCCTTAGTTTGGGTTTTATCTAATCAGAGATAAATTCCTCTATAGGACTTTTAGAGGCTGGAGGTGAGGCAAAAAAACACACATGTTGAGAAAACTTTACAGACTGCAGTGTTTCTATTTAACAGGAATCGTGGTGCTAGATGTTTCAGACAAATGGCATGTTATTAGATGTCTGTGATTAGCTCCCATTTGTTAAACTGATTAGTGCTCAAACTATGTAACTTATTTATATGATTCAGTTATTTAAAAGTGCAGATCCTTCAAAGTGTAGTTCTCAGGAAAGTCTACAGAGCAGGATTAAACGAGCTCTGCCCACCCCAGCAGTAGCATCATCAACTTCGCAGATGATACAACAGTAGTGGGGCTCATCTCAGGGAGGAAGAGTCTTCATACCAGGAGGAAGTGAAACAGCTGCCAGAGTGGTGCACAGTGAACAGCATGGTCTTAAACACCAAAGAGACTAAAGAGCTGACCGTGGATTTCAAAAGTAAGAAAACTGTCATCACTACATTCTATCCTTGTTCTTCAGAGGGAACAGTTTGGAGAGGGTCTCAGACTTCCAGTTTCTGGGGGTCCACATTTGGGACAACATGTTCTGGAGCAACAACACTACATTCATCATTAAAAAGGCACAGCAGAGACTGTGCTTTCTGAGTGTGCTCAGGAATTACTACCTCCTACAAAAACTGCTGGTGTCCTTCAGCCATTGCTCCGTCGAGAGCATACTGACTTACAGCTTCTGTGTGTAGTTTTCTAACTGCACAGCACAAGACAGGGAAGCACTCCAGAGGGTCATCACCACAACCCAGAAGATTATTGGCTGTGCCCATCCCTCTGTGGCTGATCTGTAAAGTTCCCATAGCATAAAAAAACAAAAAAAACAAAACTATTTTCAGGGACACATCTCACCCCGGACACTCTTTGTTTGAACTGCTGCCCTCGGGCAGATGCTTTAGGGCCATAAAAACCAGACCAAACAAACTTCAAAATAGTCTCTAGTGAGGTAAGAGTATTTAACAATGCAAAACTGTACATTATGTAATAGCATATGATGATACAATGCAATACCTTAAGTGTTTACAAGTATTGACTGTTATTTTACGGTTTTGTATTTACTTTTGTACTGTTCTTGTACTGAGGAGAATTGCATTTTCGAGTTTGTTTATTTTATTCATTCATTTACAATGACAATTTAAAAAAAAAAAAAAACAGCTCGCTGCCTTGCAAGTACCACATAATTCTATATAAATCACCACCTTTGGTGTTGGCCCCATTCAGACTAACCATTAGCTCAACTATCTATTCAGAACTATTTTCAATTTCTTCAAACTGAGATTGCTCAAAAAGATATAGGCAAAGGCAAGATATTGTTGTTCATAAACTTTTCACTTAACCGTACCTCAAATGATCTGAACTACTGCCTAAACAATACAATTTATATTTACCTCTGTTTTTTTAGCAAGGTATATCCCCGTCATGTAGATTTAGTTTGCAGCATCATGCCTTCCACTGTATCCATATGCTGAGGGGAGTGTAAAAGTTGCAATCATGGGCAATGTGCAAGTGAAAATATGAGTGTCACACTTTTGTGTTCATGGCATGACTGCAGTATTTTGTTCTGAGTCAGATCCTGTGAAAAGCTTTTTTTTTTTTTCTTTTTCCCCCATTTATCCCAGAGTCTGCGTTTACAAATCAGCCCTGTCACATCCTATTCATCAGTTCCCCAGCCTTTAATTTATTCAACATCCCCTCTTCCTTTCATCATTTTATCATTGTTTTCCTGGTTGTCCTTGAGCCAGATTAGCAGCTAATTGTACCATGACCCACACTAATAATTGTGGCAAAATTACTGGCTACCTATCATATCACAAAGTGAGGCTACTTTGTTTACTTTATCTCCTCCCCCCATTGGATAATTTATTGCAATATGTAATCTTTTTTTTGCCCATTTTCCGAAAGTCCACAGGAATGACAGGCCTTGGGAACATTCGTTGCTCTGAAATGTGTGAAAGCACACACCCGCACTTATGAATATTTATAATTTCCCCATGTGTTTGATGAACACTCATCAGCAGTACAATTCTGACCACAGAATTAATAAGGCATCCAATCATAGCCCACTTTGACTTCCAAGGTCCACAGCAAAAACAATTTTGTTTTCATTTTTTGGAGGAAAAAAAAAAAAAAAAAACCTGCTGTGTCACAGATTTGTGGCAGTGCTCCTACCCAACATCATAAAACGGAATATTTTCTCTCCTTGCGGTCTTTGTGGCAGCACTTCCACGCTCTTCAATACCGTTTAATTTAGAGAGCTCTCTGTGAGCCTTGGAATTCATTGGAACTGAATGAATCACATCATGTCTGTCTTTCTGTCCCATCCATCCTTCATCAGTCCTGGACCGGACAGGTCTGATGAATGGGTGAAAGTCGCTGGCAGGGCATTTCTTTTACTGGCATTTTTAACTATGCCAAAAGGCTGCTTTCAGACGGTTCAGTGGTTTGTTGCTGCTAAAATGTGGACCTCTGTGTACATTTGCACATGCAGACGCACAGAGTGAAGCACATAAAGAATTTGTCGTGGTGTTTTGAGTCGATTTTCTGTAGGGCAGACTCATTGCTCATATGTGCTGGAGAAGTGTTTCTTCCGATGAATGAAGGGTCTGAGTGGAAATGCGGCTTTCTGCCACAGAAAACCCTGTGACAGCATAATGTACACGGGCCTGCTTTCACTGCCACAGGCTTAATTTGAAGTGACGCATAAACCATTTGTTTACTCAAATTTAACTGTTGCAAATAGGAGTACTTGCTTAGTTTTTGTCAAGTACTCATTCTAATAAAAAAACTCCCCAGCCTCTCCTTGTAACAATTTAACGCCATCTTTTTTTTATCTTTGAAATTATTATGCATTATTATTAGTAGTAATGCTCATGATTTAGAGCATATAATCTTAAATTTATTTTAAAAAGTGGTGTAAAGGTTTGTTTGTCAGTTTACCAGAGTCAATTAAGCTCAAATAAAACCTGGGGTGGGGAGGCTGCTGCGTTTAACAAAATCACAGGAGGTCTAGCATTAATAATGGACATATCAGTGTGTTAGCACCAGTAGAATGTGTACACAGGGCAGCCTGCGGTTCTGATCACCGCTATTAGAACAATGTGATAAATCTACTGACAAATGCAAGTGTTGACTGCAAACAAAACTGTCAGGTTTGGTGAGTGACACAAACTCAATATGCAGACTCATAATGAGTTTCATGGAAAAAAAAAAACAACAAATTCATTTAAAATAACAAAACAAAAGGCTGACATGGCAGCAACTTCTGAAGAGAGAGGAAAAGAGGGGAAAAAAAATCCAGCGCTGCAGGTAACATAAAAGGCAAGCCACGAAAGCAACCAGACAGCACATAAGGGTGATAATGAACCAGTGAGGAAGTGAAGCAGATGAACTGGTTTTAAAGGCTGAGGGTGATGTGTAAGTGGACACAGGTGACTGATAAGAAACGAGGGACAGGTGTGGGTGGTTGAGGCAGGCTGACAGGTACTGAGCAGAGGAAAAGTGAATAGTGACAGGAGACAGAAAGCAAAACTACACAAGAACTCGACTAAACACAGAATGAACAGGAAATAAAACAGGAACACAAAATAAACCTAATACAAAATGGTAAATGGTAAATTGCCTGCACTTGTATAGTGCTTTATCGAGTCCAAGGACCCCAAAGCGCTTCACACTACAATCAGTCATTCATTCACCCATTCATCCTCACATTCAAACACTGATGGTGGTAAGGTACATTGAAGCCACAGCTGCCCTGGGGCAGGCTGACAGAAGTGAAAAAATAAAATAAAATAAATAAATACACTTAAAGATAGCCAAATACTGACAAAAAACAAACAAACAAACAATAAAAAAACCAAAGATTTAATGACCAAAAGCTATTGTAATGAACCAGCCTTGCCTGGTCAAGTTGGAATATATTTTGATCTCATCTTTTTGCATAATGCCCTGGAATAGAAATTTGACATGGTTTTTCACTTCAGCTCTGAGTAACATGTTACAAATGATTTTATTTTAACCAAAACTATTCAATTTAAAGCTAAACAAATTAAATAAAAGTTCTCCATTTGCTAGTTTTCCTGTTATACTCAACTATATATTAAAACATTCATGTGCTACAGCTTTTGGCTTTTGTAACTTTTATACTTTTCATAATATTCAACTTTATTCAGAAANTATATATATATATATATATATATATATATATGTATATATAATATGCATTATTATATATATATACATATACATATATACTACTCTAAAGTCACTCTGATCCTGAGGGAACAGCAAAAAGTAAAAGAAGAAGGTCATTCTGATCCTATATGTCTGCATTATAGATATCTGCAGGTAGACTTGCATCTGAAGGTTTGAGTCAGGATCGTGCCACGAACCATTGGATGCGTTTTATAATCAGCATATGGCTGCACCTCTCTCTGAGTGGATGTGTGAAAGTGTGTGGGTGGGTGTGGGTGTGTGTGTGTTTGAGTTTGTCCGCGTTACAACTAATCCTGAGGGTAAACCGCAACTGTGAGAGATTTTAATTGACTTCAGGGGGCTTGGAAGGTAAATGAGTGTACGGGTACGGTTGTGCATACGTGTGTATTTGCGTGTCTTGTCGGGACATTTATGGGGTGTTAACGTTGCTATTAATGTCACAGCTGGGGGGAAAAGCATTAGGGTAGCAAATGGAATTTGTATACTTTTAAGTGCATAGATGTGTTTTCTGTGTATGTGTGTGCTTGCGTGCATGTGTGTGTGTTTAGTGCATAAGGGTAATGGTGAAGAGAAATGTCACACCCCATGGGAAGCAAGAGGTTTTGATGTGGCACATGCACCCTTTTCCATTTTAAGCCCTAAAATGGGTGAAATGTGGGAGGGTGAAGCTTATGGGGAATATGGCTGGCCTGCACATGGCTGGAGCATGAGCCAGATAGTCTTCTGATCCTGGGAATATGGGGCCTTTTGCACATAATTACTGATCAACCTATTCAAAGTTTATGCTGCATGCACCTGAAAACAATACTTGATAAATCAGAAAACAATGTTTCGCCATGAGCTTTCATTTCCTAACTAATAGGACACAATACATGTGAGTGTTTAGGTCATAGTTTCTACAAGAGAAAGTCAGAGATTTTGGAAATAAACAGAAAATAGGTCAGCCTGTGAAGGCATTTACTTCTGAAGCATGCATGAAAGAAACCCAGACGGCACACCAACACCCACACACACCCACACACAAAGATGTAGACATATTCCCCCCTTAAACACACAGTCCAGCTGTTATGTGTCCTCTGTAGATGTTCACAATGTTACCTCTAATTCGACCTGAAACAAACTGATCCTTAAATGCTTGTCTTCTCTCTAATGAGGTCATTTAACGGTCTTTGAGCATGTCAAGTGAGTTTGTGTATCCATTTGCTTGGCTGTTCTCACAAACGTAGAAATATAATGTACAAGCACAGACCTTCAATAAATGTGGCAGCACAAAAAAAAAAAAAAAAAAAAAAAAAATTTTGCTGACAGAACGTCAGCTGGTGTTTTATTTGTTGTATTCAGACATTCTCATGTTGTGGAGGACACATTGCCTGGTGCATCTCTCATTTTGAAATGGGTTTCTATGGAAAGGGCATGAACAATTAATGTCTTACCTGTTATAGATAGCTCTTTGAACAAACCTCAGTTTAAAGAAATATAGACTAATTCTAACCAGATTTACGAGCTAATAGGTTGTCCAAGTGGGGCCCAGATTGAAATTTATTGCTGCTATTTTAAAACAACTTCAATTATAAAGATGCCACAGCAATTTGTGCAAACACTGTTTTAAAAACATTTGCATATCCATCTGTTTGGCATCACCCAGTTATTCCAGCTGAAATACTATAATATTACTGCCAAAAGTGCCCCAAGTCTCACCAGAAGTGCTTGAGTTTGTTCCTGCTTCCTCTATTTGCAATTAACAATAACTGTAAAATTTAATATTGAATGTAATGAAATGAACAGCCCCATTTTCTTGCAATTTTGTCTTCAAGTAGTTGACAACAGTCATAGCCCAGTGAGATACAGGCTTTTTCAAAAAACCTTGGTTTGAACTTTAAGTGGAACTGCCATTGGTGTTGCCTGATTGCTGTGTTTCCGATCTTTGTTTCTTGTTTTTGTTTTGTTTTTTTAGCTGGTGCTTGGTTATTATTGGGGGGAAGAAAGTTGATTAGGATTAGAGAAAAGCAAAAAACAAACAAACAAAAAAAAACATTGTAAAATCTCATGTTTGTTGTCATAACTGCCGAGGGCTCTTTGTTCCGGTTGACTTAAGGAGAAATATTTGTGAAATTTTAAACCATAGTCATAACAAACAAAATTACCCACAAATAAATATTACACAAATAGGTTATGCGTTTAGTATTATGGGCAACTCAAATCACTAAAGTGCTCAGGCTGTTTTTTTTGAAAAACAGAAATGTTTCCTCTAACTCGAAGCATTGCACCAAAATTTCCCTAGCCAAAACCATCTCGCAGTGGCCAGTCAAACTACCTTTCTGCTTAATAAAAGCAAAGCTGACATGAAGGTGAATAACAGAGTGCGTTTGTCCTCAAAGGTGAACCGAGTACAGAAGAAACTGAGAGGAAACGCAAGACAAGAGGCCACAGAAAAGTCAACCTGACAGGTAGCGTTCAGAGGGTTTTCTGCCGTCCAGTCCAACATACCTGCAGTCGAAAGCAGGGATAGAGATGAAAAGAAGAAGAAAAACAAAGTGGATATTAGGGATTTATATGTGATGAAGAAAAAGATGACAAGGACATAAAAGCTGTATTGCAAGGTTAGATGTAACAGCTTTATCTATTATAGTGAAACAAATATGTGTTTTGCTTAAGAACAAGCCTAGAAAACAAAGTAATAATAGCTCGGCTTGATCGTATCACTCTAAGCTGTTGGTTTTTCATTTTGTACAAACTGATATCACAAGGCCCCATCTCAATATATTTTCTATTTTGCTACTGTGCTGCACCACTGAAATGTAATCCTCTCACACAATAATACATGTATTCAATCACACGGCTACTGGATAAGTTGACATTTTTGCTCTTCTAAGCTCCTTCTTTTTCCCTACATCTTTTTTTCTCTGGATCAGTGTCCTTCCTGGGCTACCATATCTTTTGACTTTCACATAAATCTGTTGTTTCTTGAGCAGTGTGGCACCTACTACCAGCTTTCTCAACCTGTTACATGAACAAAAATCTTATTCATGTACACTACATTGTAGACTCTGAGACACACAGTCCCAGTTAATGGGAACAGGGAGATCAATGAAGGGATATCGTCTTCTCTGGTAGTTACACGGGGGAGTGAAGGAAGAGAGGAGGGGGAGATTATAAAGAGTTGGAGACAAGAAAAAAAAAGAGGAGAAGAAGAAAGTGGAAAGAATAAAAAGACAAAAGGAGCGAGCTGGAGAGTGCAGCCTTATCAGCATTTACTCATCCAACGGTGGATGAAATTACTCTTCTCTGTTTCGCTACGTCTGCGGTCAGTGCTATCTGGCCGGTCCGGGGGATTTGCAGTGGCCATAAATCTGTGTGTTTGCAAATGTGTGAGTTTGTAAGGCACAGCTGTGCATTTGTGTTTAGAAGCCGCAGTGTTGATGACTTTGCATGCAAAACAAAATTTACGAGAATGAAATCTGAGCGTAAAGGACGTCCTCTCGTGTGGACATATGTAGGTGGGCTTATCAGGAATACAATTGTCAGCTAACGCCAAAGCAAGGCGACTGAAAAGCTCACTTCCCTCTGGCTCAAACACCTATGAAACGTCTTTACTGAGAACTGAGTACGAGTGTTGCCACATAGCTAAGTCGGCAACTGACTTTTGGGCTTGTGTTCCATTAAAAGCTACTTCCAAAACCTGGGAGCAGCTGATTGCTTTTATTACAAGTCTTAGCACCACTCCTCCCTGTCTCTCTGCACACAGGTGAAGGTTAGTGAGTGTGACCAAGTCGAGCAGTAATGCAGTTTCTTTAGTTAATCACTAACAAAGGTGGGGAGTAATTGGGAGAAGAAGGAACAAGAAAGAAATTGGATAAGGAAAATTGACTCATTCTATACTGGAGGACATTTTAAAAACAATTAGAAGATTTTGTAAATGATAAAAACAAGTACAAATTAAAAAAAAAAAATCAACATAAATATGCTGATGAGTATGGTAAATCAAAGGCCAGTTATCCCTTTTTTTATTTTTCCATGTGAAAAATAGCTGTTCAGTTGTTGCTTCTTCCTTTTTATTCTTTATAACCCACCATGAAAGGCAGGCAATCTTGTAATAGCTTTTATGATTATGTGTGTGTGTGTGATTGCTTGTGTGTTAGTAGAATAATTCATGGATTCACTGGATAGATCTAAAGAAATCTCCTAGATAGTAATCACTAAATGTACATGTACTCTACAACTATTACCTTTTGGAGACAACCCAATTAACGATGGCTGCCACAGCCAATCAACCTTAGTAAACACGGAAATGGCTATAATTCAGTCATTTTTAAAGATATTGAGCTGGAATTTGGTGTGGTAGTAGCTGAGACTATTCCAACACACTTGGATGTTGTCAAATTACACAACCCATTTGTTCAAAACTGCCATGCAAGGTGGGAGGTGAGATGTGTTCCTTTCATGTATTTCATCATTTGCTGTTTGTAAATAGATCTTTTTCACTTTTCTTCAAGTTAAAATATTTAAATGACAAGATACAAGGTTTTAAAATGGTTATATATATATATAAATAGCGGAATAATATAAATTTTATGTCAGTCCTGCTTGTCCACATTAATTGGTTAATTGACCAAAAGAAATAATAGTGAAGCTTCCAAACTAAGCACACCGATAATTCAAGACAAATCTGAAAACTGGATAATTGTAGCCACTATGAGGCTAACTACCACTGATAAACTGTCTTTAACATAAAATTTTGGATGTTATAAAATTATGTTCATCTGTACTGGGTTGCTTTTCTATGCATGTCACATCCGGGCTTGTCTCTGCAGACCTGTTTGCTTAATTCTCTCTTGAGACCTGGCAGTGCTCCTCCTGGATCGTAACAGCAGTATTTGTATGTGTGTATACTTGTTTGTGAGTGCAGATTAGCCTGCAATGAGACACAAGTTAAAAGGAGCCCTCCGGTTGACGAATTCTCTTTAGTGAAAAAGCTAATTTAATTGGATTGCTTTGCAATCCTTTCACCGATAAGGATGCCTCAACAAAAGATAATTCCCTTATTTATTCTTGCTTGCTCTCTTCATGTTTTATCTGCAACATCATTTGATTTTTATTTCCCATTCCTTCACCTTTTACTTTTTACTTGCCTCCTTGAGTGTACAGCTCAGATACATTGTCTCCATTCCTGGCTTTCTCTTTTTCCTCCCCTTTCTAATTAATTTCCTCTGTGTGTGCTGTGTGTGAAACGCTAAATTAGAAGTTGGGTAAAAGGAGGGCCTTGGAGCTAGAGACATCAATAGCTTCCTTTTAATTCTGAGAACTCCCTCTTTCTCCCATTTCCTCTTTTTCTCTCTAACTATCCTCCCTTCCTCTCTCTCTTTTACCCCGCTAATAAAGCCAGATTGGCATGAAAGCTGGTGACCTCTTCCCTCGTCTGCTCTCTTCTCTGCTCAAAGAACCATGTTGGGGGAAGAAATGACATCGACAAAAAAGGCTAATGCCATTCTTTTTTTATTTGAATATGCATCTACATCAAGCTGCTTTTATTTTCACCCTTTTTGGCTCCTTTACGTCTAATGCGTTTGCTTCAGGTGCCACTCTTGCGTTCCCGCTCTTGCTCACAAAAGACCTCTGTATTTTCTGCCTGGCTTTTTCTTTTTTTATTTCCTTTCCTATGGAAAAGTAGGTTTGAAGGTTTGCTTTTAGATACACCACTCACTTGGTGTGTTTTTAATAAGTCTGGCAGCCAGCCTTACTTGCTGCTGCTCTAACTGTCCCCTTTTTGAAGGAGTCGGTGCATGGCAACCCCAACTTTGCCAGAGCTCTTGCTTAGTTTAGATTTAACAATCCTTCTCCTTTTTCATCTGTGTGACTCTCTGACCTTGAGGATCACTGTTTTTTCATATACTCCCTGAAGCATCTCTAGCTTTTTGAAAATATATTTTCTTTACAGCTCCTAAACATGGACAGGGCTATTTTTGAATTCCCAAAAAAGCAGGTGAGAATTGAGAGCACCTGTCATCCACTTGTCCTTCCTCTTCACAACTTTGGCTTTGAAATATAAATACAGTGTTTCACTGTCTTTACACTTCCTAAAGCATAGAGCATTCTCTGCATAGGCACTACACACACACACACACATTGCCTCTCTTTTGCGTTATTCATATAACAGCACTTGATTCACTTATTTGCATTTACTTTGTTCTCCCTCTCTTCTATTGCCCTTCTAAAGCCTTCTCTCTTGTCACATGCCTTTATCTTTTGGCATCACACCAAATAGTGACAGAGGTGAAAACTTTTAAACCAACGACAGCAACTTTTCCTTAAAGTATGTACAAAGTATGCCAACATTATTATTTTCCCTCCATTCTCTGTGTGTGATTAAGTCATTGAAAGACGTGATCTCCCATTATGGACCCCACCCCCACACATTTGTGATGTTTGTGTGTGCTTCTGCGTGGCTCTCTCTATTTGAGCATGTGTTGTCCCTCTGGAAGTATTTACACATTAAGTTTGAGCCTGTGATTATTTAGACTTGCTTTCTGCGTTGTACTCAGAAGAGCCGTAGCGCTAATATAATTGCCAATTAAATTAAGGAAGTAAGCCTTGCACACACACACCCCCCGGTGAGTTTGCACAGTGCCTCCTGAAGGGCTGTGCACACACTCAATACTTGGTGAACACACTCCCTAAAGTAATAAGTTTCTAAATTTGTTGTAGGCTAAATGTGGATTTAGCAGCTTTTTAACTTTTTTTTTTCTTTTCCTTGTCAGTGTCAAGCCCTTGTTGTTAAGAAAACACATTTATCATAGCCAAAAAAATAATCATGGGTAAAAGCCATGATTATATATATATATATATATATATATATATATATATATATATATATTAGTTTGTGTGTGTGTGTCTTCCTTGCTTGCTATTTTTCAAATATTATACATTATTGCTTATCAAATCAAATGCAATGACTGTTTAGATTTTAGTAAGCTTGGGCAGAGAAATAGCACATTCAGCTGTGTTTCGACAAATATTGACCAATGTGTGCTGACCTGATATTGAGAAACCAATTGAGAACAAACTGTTTGAGCTGCTTCTGAAATGGTTTTTGTGCTGTACTTGCGCTAAAACTGTATCCAGCGTCCTGGATTTGTAGGATCATGTGGCCAAATTACCCAAATATCTTTTGTGTGTGTGTGTGTGTGTAATACATTGATGCATAAAAGAGATCTTTTACTGGAGTAAAAATACAAATACATCCATCCATTCATTTTTATACTTGCTTGATTCTGTTCAGGGGCAATGTATGGCTGAAGGCAGACTATACAATGAAAAGGGACCCAATCAGGGCCACATAAAGATGAACAACCTTACAACTAGGGCCAATATAGAATCAATAATTAACCTGCTATGCAGGTTTTTGGTCTGTTGGAAGGAACTATTCCCAGAGAAAGACAATGCATGCATGGGAAGAACATGCAAACTCCACAAAAAAACAAACACAAAGGTCCCAACCAAGGGTCAAACCCTGGACCTTCTTGCTGCAAGACAACAGTGGTACAATATGTAGCACTATGTGGCCCCGTACCAATATAACATCTAAATATACTCCAAACAAAGCAAAAAGTTCAGATTTGCATATCTGGCATTGTTGCAGCTCATTTTGATGTTAGTAATTCTGTTTTATGTACATTTGGGTACAGTTTTGTCCTGTGGCTCTCTAATTGCTTTTTTTAATTTTTTACTTTTTTTTTAAACTGCATATTGTGTGTCTGTCTATTATTTCATTTGAATAAAATTATCCATCAAATATGGATGGAAAATTTCTGTCTTTGAACTATGCTAACAGGCCAGTTGTTTTTTGTACTATGGAGTGAATCTAAGTTAAAAAGATTAAAATTCAGTTCAAAGTCAGAACTAGTGCAGATTTACTTGAAGCTGCCCTTCTTTTTCTCTTCTCAAAGACTCTTTGCTAAATTAGGCAGTGTTGATATGTATGAATCCACCACCACCCCTGTTCTCTTCTTCCTGAACTTTCTAAATTACACTCTGCTCTGCCCATTACTGTCAGCCCAATGGGAAGGAAGTTTGTTTAGTTCTACTCCAATGGGAGTGGATGTTGTTTGAAGGCTTGCCATTTCAATCAAGCTTGTTGTTCAGCTGTTGTTGTCTTTTGGGGAACCTGACCAGGCTTATCACCAGGGGTCCACATGTGGTTCATCACACCAGTAATTGGATTTGATATACCTTCCCCCACTTTTTCCTTATGCCTAAATTGGTGTGTGTGCCATGGAAGACTCCAGAGTTGTGCAAAGCCTGATAGAACAAAGAGGCAAGGGTATCGTGTTGATCAGAGATGTGTAGAATGTGAGCAAAAAGTAAATTATTGAACAATGTATGATTCTCATCAGTTTACAGACTGTGTTTTACATGGAAAGTTGGAATTTGCTATTTAGGCTTTAAGAGATGGTGTTTAAGACTTTTTTTTCTCCTTGTTTTCAACAACAAGACTAAAAATAAGGATAGGGTAGGCTGTGAGTAGCTGCATTGATTATACCATTGCCTTTCTCACAGTGGGAGCCATGGTCTAGCCATTTGTTTGACTGGAAAATAGTGGAGGAAGTTCATTACTGTGGTGTATTTGTGGACTGATGATATCCAGCTTGCAGTGGCTAGTTCCAAAGCCTTTGGGATGAGCCAATCAACACCACCACCATCAGCACGATGATGCCAGCTGAAGTAAATTTTTACTGGGTAGAAAGAATGAGCCACTCTCCTAAACCCCACAGGCACATTCAAAGGTCACAATCTTGCAGTCTTACATTTTATCCTAAGGGCCAGAGACAGAAAACTATATGTGAGTGTATTTATTTAATACAGCCAATAGCTTATTTCTTTAAGTTAAAGTTAAGTTTATTGGTATAGCACATTTCAGCACAAGGCAATTCAAAGTGCTTTATTTTTTACTAAATAATGCTGCTAGTATAGTAAAATGTATGCCTTACAACAATATTAGCTAGATTTTAGCTAAGACTGAACATATTGTAAGGTTGATTCTACAGAGATGGGTACAACTTTAGAGAAGACCAGAAGACATAAGGGTTTGACTGACAGATTACTTTAATCGAGAACTTAGGTTGGATAAGTTATAACAGACAAAGTTTTACCCCTGTCCAACACTTATAACTTAGATCAGCATTCGTTTGGTTACTAAACTCCTGAACTTGTATGTTTGCAAACCCAAGGCATCTTTTCAACAGCTCTAATTTAAGCATTTTTAGAATGCAATGTGAAGAACTCCCATAGCCCCAATTATAGCTACTGCGTAACAGCTCCCACAAGTTGTCTTTTTTACAGTTAAACAAATTACGAATTAAATCTTAGTTGAGTAAAGATGTCAGAAATAATAATACAAACAGATGCACAATGATTAGCCACATTAAAAGCATTGAGTTTAGAAATGTTCAACTTGGATATTTGTACTACAATGCAATATTCTACTGAAACATGTACTATGTATTTTGACGATAATGTACCACCAACTAAAACATCTTTTCAGTTTAGGAGACTCTGTGAACAGATGTCCGTAATGTGATTATTCCAAAACTTACTGACTTAATATTTTGATTCTACACAATCAGCAGGATTCAAAGGAGCTTCCCACTAGACAGAGCACCCTGTAAAGTGCCTAATCAATGTCAAAATGAGTCAAAGCTGTTATTTTGTCAGCAACAATTGCTTCTACACAACATTCTACATGCATTTCTAATATTTTATTTCTTCACACTTACATGAAATCTACAGAAACAAAGGTATAAAGCCATGGTAATATGTAACTTCTTGATGACACATGAAAGCCTGGAGGGAATATTCTCCACTGCTCATTTTGGGATATTTGTTGGATCTTCAACTGTGCAGCTGCGTTGTGCTTTAAAAGGACACTCATATCTGAGGACATCTGGAGTGAACTAAAATAACTGAAAGGGATATGAACAATAAGTTGGGGGGGTTACATAAATAATATTAATACTAGTATTAGTTTAATAAAACACTTATCTAAAGTTTTACAAAGGGATTCAAATAACTCAAAAAGTCTGGTCAACAACAGCAAATCATCCTAAATGTAAGAGAAAATCTCAGTTTATTAAAAATAATTTCAATAATTTAATAAAAAACAAGCATACTTTTATCTATTTAGAGTTACCTGACAGAGTGGGTTTGCAGCATGAAGCATTAAAGATTCATTAACTGTCTGGAATTGAATCAACAGGAAATAAAAAGCAGCAAACAATAATTTAAAGGACAATTGTTCAAGTACATGCTTGCAGCATTTTAAGCAACCACTATCAGTCAAGCTGCTCTTTAGTTTCCGAAAATTGCTCTGGAACTTCCTTCCTTGCTGTGCAGATTTAGCCTCAGACTAAAGCGACACTTGCTCACTGCCTTCAATGTCATGGATCAAATCTGAGAACTAATTCCATTTCTTTTGCAGAAAATATAACGCACATTTTCTTGAAACTGTCTAGCTATTTTCCCCTCATTGTCATGCTGACATTCCACTACCCTCCTTGCTGCTACCCACACAACTTGAGTGGCAGTGGTTCGCCCACAGAATTACACTGCAATCTAAGTCTGCCACTGAATGACCGCTAGAACAAGATAATTATGTAGGCTCAGCAGCCATCATTGCTGGCAGACAACTGAGCACCCGGTTCCACATTTTTTTTGGTGACTGAAGAGTCATGCGACTTTGCTTTGTATTTTCAAGAAATAAAGTACTCAGCAAATGTTTCAGGGTTTTTTTTTTTCTTTTTTTTTCCTAAATTTTACATCAAAACTCTGCTATACCTACACCAATCATACAAAGCACAAACTCTTGTGGCATTAAGGGCAGAGATTTGGACGCTGTTTAAGCTCAGCAGCATGTTAAGCTGAACTTTCTGTTGGGTAAAAGAGCAACAGAAAGGAGGAAGCAACAAGCTCCTCATCAGCTTTCAAGCCAGTTCAACAACAGTTATGTTCTTGGCTTTCCCCCATCTCGATTGTTAATGTTCCGTGTGGGCTGCAGGCGTGAGGCCAAAGAGATGAGTCTGTCCTAAGCCTCTCTCTCTCTGAACAACTGTTGGTGACAGAAGTGAGACTGATTTTTGTCCCCTGGGAGTGGGGTGAGATTCAAGCGTAAACACAGTCACTTTCATTGCAGCTCTGAAAAGATACATTGCCAACAAAGGTGGGAGAGATATTGAATAAATCTGAGGTTTCTGTCTCTGACTAAACTGCTATTGAATTAGACAAGCATGGTGGTGTTAAAGACATTGATTGCAAAGAATTTGTCTAAAACAGATTAGCATAGTTAAATAATTAAAGCCCCAGCATTCCTTGAGGGGATGCATACCACCCAGCGCCTTTAAGATGGTCACTTTGTCTGGAAAAATTATTTCATTTTCACCCTTTGGACAAATCTTAAAAAAAGACATGTGCAACCAGTTAGCACTCAGAGTATATATTCTAGATGTCCTTTAGGTAGTACTTAAAAAAAAAAAAACTTAGGTCATTAACTGTAAGATTAACTAGGTTATGGTCATTTTTGGGTTTGCTAAAGGTAATTAGCTGTGGTGGGCACTTTAAATTGGGTTGACTCTAAAAGGTAATCAGTTCTAGATGTACATCCAATAATGTTTAATTAAAAAAACGTTCACTGGTTCATGAAATGCGTTGCTAACAGACAGACATGGTTGACATTAACAGTTAATGCCAAGGTTTTTAACAAAGGTTTTGTGTGATCTGTTAGCGCTTAGAGTGGGAGTTCGGTATGACTCTTAACTACTACCAAACAAAATCTTAGCTCAATATCTGTAAAACTGGGTGAGTTATAGCCATTTTTCTGTTTGCTAAGGTTGATTAGAGTCCAAATGTTCGTCAGCTGTAGATGTGCATTCAGTGATTACTGTCTGAGAGTTTCATTAAAACCTGTCCAGTGTCTCATGAGATTATTTTGCTAAGAGTCTGACAAACATACACAGACATTTGCATTATCACATGCCTATGCCTTTTGGCAATGTCTGATGATAAAACTTTAAGAAAAAAATGTTTGTGTTTGTTTAAAAAACAAATTTTTGACAAAGATAAAATGTCTCCCTCCTGTCATGATCCCCCAAAAAATAATTCATAAAACTCTTTACCATCAGGGGTACTATGACTGCATGGCAAATTTTGCAATTGAATTTCCATTTAGGTATAGGCTGTTCTGTTCTTATTGAGTTTGATAAGGTTTCAGATCAACAGGACACTGACATGAAAGAGTAATGAAAGTAATTTCTTTTTCAAAGCCTATTGCAGACATGTGGCTGTGTCCAAGATATTCTATTTTTTTCTCCTTTATTTAGAAATGGAATGAGTTTCTTTCCTCTTGTGAAACAGACTGAGCCACCATGACACTCCAAACACACACACACTGACACAACCATGCAAAACCTTTTTAGCTGATGAGAATTTTCTTATTTCTCTCCATTTTCAACACCTGAAAGAACTTAAAGCTAAGCAGACCAAGCATAAGAGAAAAAAGGGGGATAGTTTCAAACTGTGTGTGGTTTTGTAGACCTAGATCTATGTGTGTGTGTGTGTGTGTGTTGACTTGGTTTTCATATTCGTCCACAGCCAGCCTTCCATAGACTGCCCTGCTCAGCAGTACTGTAATATCCACTCATTCCCTTTCCGATCCTTGCACTTCTGCACACACACGCATACTCCCATTCTTTCTATTCAGTTTCTCTGGCCAATGCTGAGTCAGCATATATGGAGACCAAAGGAACAGACAAAGAGCTGACAACACCAGGTCGTTTGGCTCACAGCTAAAGACTTGCATCAGTTGACAAAAAGCACAGCTATGAAGAGGCAACGCCTATAAGCACTTCATAGAGCGTTTTCTTCTTAGCATTTCTCCTCCGTCTGCACAACTACAAAGTTCTTTCACCTGTGCTTTCTTCTATCTTCACACCATGATTTTTTTTTGTTTTTGTTTTTTATTCAACACTTCACCCATCAAGTCTTCCTTTAGCTGTATTGTTGAGCTTAGTGTGCAAGACAGATGAATTAAATAGAACGAAAAAGCTATTTGCTTTATGCAAGCCACCCCGCGAGTCAGCGCCTCCTTATCTCACCATTGATTGGCTGCTGGATTAGCCACCCGCTTTGACCAGTGTGTGGTATCGACAGGCTGCCTGTCAGAGTCAAAAGAACCCTCCAAGCCAGTGAATAGATCTCAATGGACTCAGGGTGTGTGTTGTGTTTTTTTTTTTGTTTTTTTTTTGGGAGGGGGGGGGTTATCGACACCAGATGGGTCTTTTGGCTGTTACCACTGGGCGGTATCTGGTTCTGTGTGTTGGGGATTTTAGAGGTTGAGCTTATCACTGTAAGCATGCTAATCAATTCAGAAATAAGATTGTTTAAGTTAACTTTTCCCAGGAGGAGTCCATACATCACTCTGCTGAACGGATTACCTCTGATACCACTCAAAATTGGCAATTGCACCAAGATAATTTAATTTCTTACCCTGTGTTATATTGTTCAAATATGAAACAGCTTTAATCTCCAACTGAACCAGTCTTCCTGCTGATTTGTGTTTTGCACTCCGAAGCAAACCACACCATACAGTCTACCCTAAACTAAATCCATTTGAGCTGACTACAAAAGCAATAAGTTGTGGATGTATCACAGTTGGTACATAATGGATAGGGACAAAAATCCTTTGGGAAATAGTCAATGAGTCTCCAATGGAAATCAAATAGTTATTCTCCAATAAGACTTATATTTTCAACTTTGTTGAGTGATATAACCTGACAGTTTCAAGGGTAAGCATTTTTTTTTCTTGAGAGCTTTGTCAAAATCAAATTCAAACAGCCATGGTTTCATATAAAACAGATTTAAAGTAAAAATATGGTGGCTGAAACTGATTGGAGTTGGCCATTAGGAAAGATGACTATTTTATATAAACATATTATTGGGTGCTTTTTGAGTAAAATCAAAAGCCACATTCAGGTGAGTAGTGAAGGTGGTTCAAAAGCTAGTTTTCCTATTTACAAATTGATACATTTTAAATGACAAAAGGGGTAAAATATGTGAAACCAGGGACTGATAAGGTAATGGTAGTCTGAAAGAGGCCAACAGCAAAGCAGACATCTGCTAAATTAAAACATCTCAAGTTTTTTACATTCCATAGCGACCGATATAAATGCTATTTTATATCGGTGATATTTTCAAGATTGAAGTTGTAGTAATTTGTCATTAATCCATCTTGGTTCTGGTCCCCTTAAAAATAGCTTTTAGCTCGTCAGCCCCATCAGAATTAAACTGTATTTCTCTAAAGTGTGTTTTTTTATTTCATTTTTTTGAAAGCTATTTACAATATAAACTACGCTTCTGTGTATTTTTTTTTTTTTTATAAAAGTCTAAATGTCTTTTTGATGACATAGTAGTTTAATCAAATTGAGGAGAGAAAGAGTTTAGGTGTCTTAATCAAATTAATCTGTTGCTTTATGATTACAATATTTACACAGTTATCTGTGATTTACTGCATTGTAATCAAAAGAAATGGTACTAATTAAATGATAAACAGAGGTGTAAAGGTAGACCTGGTAACCGACACCAGTAAAACTAAAGTAATTACAGTAAGTGGTCTTCAGATCTATAGGTCTTGACACATAAGATTTGTGTAGAAAATGGTGTTTAAGTACAAAGCGGCACTCATGCAACATTTACACATATGATTCCACTGTGAGATATAAATTATTTTATAATCATAAAATCTTCTGATTATTTCCTTCTAAAAGAAACAAAAAAGTCCATCAAACAGGAGAACCCTTTTGCTAAAACTGAGCAAACGTTTCTTACTTTTTTTGTACTTGCATAGTTTTATTTTTCCTTTTTTTTTTTTTTGTCAAAACTTTGGGCCTTATTATAATGTAGAGTAAAAGCAGAATTTTATCAAATGAGTGGAACTGTGCTGTTAAATTGCACGCCACGTTTTATATCATTCTGTCTTTATCCTTATCTTCTTAGTGTGTAACAGTAAATAACATTTAATCACATTGATCCTCTGCCTGTACTTGCTTGGGAGTGTTATTTATTTTTTATTCTTTTGTAAGATTCAGTAAGTTTGTTGCAGTAAAACAGTATGTGTACTTCAGCTCATGTGTGAATCTGTACATAAGCGTTAGTGCTCATGCCGGTAGCTCTTCCCAGCCAACACTGTGTACTTACGGGCTCTGCCTGACTCCCTAATCACACTGCGTTTGTGGGGCTCTCCGGCATGTTGGTGCCAGTCTGGAGCTGCAGATAAAGTTCAGGCCTAAAAGATAGGCAGGCCACATCCACCATCCTTCCACTTAATCCGCCCTCCCTCCCTTATGTCCCCTCCCATGTTTCCTCTCTCCATCTCACTATCTCTCCCTGACCCTACCACCTGTCAGACCTATGTTCCTTCAATATGCCATACTCCATTTCATTGTGTTTCCTCCTTTCTTTTTTGTACCTTTGCTCCTGCTGCTTCTCCTTCTTTGGCTGTGTCTTCCAACATTTTATTTCTCTTACTCTGTCAATCCACCCCACCAGACAAATTCTGAGTCATTCTTCATCTTTGTTCGATATCTATATCCATCATAATTTCCCTTTTGTTCTTTTCTAGAACTGTGGCCTGAAGTCGTTTTGTTTGTTCAGTAGTTTGTTTTTGTGTGTGTTCTCTAAATGTTGTCAAAGGTTTAGAAGAAAAAAAAAGGTTACATAAATTGTCACAACTGAAGAAAAGGAGGAGATTTTTTTTTTCTTAATTTTAGAACGTGATATGAATTTCCATTTAGTACGGTAATCATCAATTGGGACTTATAATGTTGCAATAAAACAAATATAATTGAATAAAAGTACAATTTGTTTGACAAACTCTAAAGATTGAGAGTATAGCACAAAGATAAATGCAGGACAGAAATCTTCTGAAATTATTGTGAATGTTATCGTTGTCTTTGCAGCTGCAGTCAAGAACTTAAATAATGATGCTGAGTAACAGGAATTACAGGGGGACTCTGTGGGACAAAACTCCACTGCTAACTGTTCAATGTTTCTTTACAAAGAGGTATTCAAGATTACATCATAAGTTGTTAATGCTTTACTCTAGCCGATCTGCCTGCAGTCTGTTTGATTAGTCTGAAAGTCAGACGTCTAGACTATGTTCTTGCAGTCCTGTCTCTAAAACCCATAATAATACATTCTTATTATTCCATCTTTGTCCTTGTAAGTACTGAAACACATTTCATTTTATTTGACCTCATTACCAATGACAATTATGAAATAATTGTATAAATGCTTTCATCCTTATTCTTCCTTTTGATTCTGGCATTAGTATGTCAGGAACTAGGTGTCTTCCTTTTTTGGCATTAAGTCCAGCACGCGCTGTGCAGTTTTAACAATCATGAAGGACTTGTACGTGTCACACTGCACACGCTGTTTTATAAAATCTTTATAGGCACCTGTGTTTCACTGTACAATATACAATTTAATAAATGATTGTCTGTATGATTCGTTATCACAGCAGAATCAGGTATGTCACAAACATTCAACAGAAACAAGTGCTGGCATTGACATTTATTGTTAGATTCAGGCTATAGAGAAAATGAGACAGTCAGCTGCAGCAGAGAGACGAAGACCTCAGGAATCAGTCATTGCTTTTTGCAGATGATGTGGTCATGTTGGCATCATTGTGCCACGATCTCCAGCTCTCACTTGAGCGGTTTAACTGAAAGAACAATATTTCAAATACAATTTGTTGAAATGATACTCAACAACATCTCATCCACATCAAGAGAAGCCAGTTGACATCGAGAGGAGCCAGTTGAGAGAGTACCATCTGGTAAGGATGCCCCCTGGACTCCTTCTTCTGGGCATATCCGAATGGGAGGAGACCCTGAAAAAGACCCATGACCCGCAGGAGAGACTATCTTTCTTGGCTGGCCTGGGAACACCTTGGAATTTTCCTAGAAGAGCTGCAAGAGATGGCTGTGGAAAATGACATCTGGGCTGCCCTGCTCTAGCTGCTCTAGCCCAACTCCGGAATAAGCTCTAGATACTGAATGGATAGATGGATAGACAGACAGTAGCAGCAGGTGTCACAATGTACAATTTTTCAAAAAATATTCTGACACTGCTCAACATTAGTCAATGGTCATTTTTGCTTGTGAGATACATAAACCAGCTGTCAGTGTGCCCATCACACTGAACAACCTCACAAACCACTGACTCATGTTCACAACTAAAAACTTCAAATTTTTTCACAACAAAAAGTTTTGTCTTGACAACTGAAAATTCCATAATGTGAATGTAACTGCAGTTGAGCTTATCAGACAGACGACTGACCAGATGGTTTGACTGCATTACACAAAAACAAAACAAAACTGTGTATTCACTTTACAACCTGTCAAGAGAAAATTTTAGCATGTCTATGCAATTTTTGAACATGCATATTTTTGATCTGTGGAAGGAAACTGGAGTACCTGGAGAAAATCAGTGCACTGGGAGAACAAGCTCACATGAAAACACTCTTTTTTTTTTTCTTTAACAAAAGTAAACTGTAGCTTGTTCAAATATATCCCAGACCAGCCTCCATTTATGTTACAACCCCTGAACTGTATGTCTAGGGCAGCACAGGGTGTAAGACAAAATGTACAAATAAAGCCAAGAACTTTAACTCAAAACTCCAGAAAAAAAAAAAAAAAAAAACTGGCTTCAGAGCTAGAAGTGATTTCTTTACAATTTGTTGGTTTCAAAGACAAAAAGAAAAACAAACACAAGGAAGCAATGAATGTCAGGGTCTGAAAGGCCAAGACAAACAACAAAAAGAACCCTTCTAGCTGGAAATAATAATGAAAAACAACAATACTAATCTAAGTGAAAAGAAAACTACAAATCCTAAGCTGCCTGCCTGGACACAAAACAGGAAAATAAATAAATGAATGTTAAACAAAGTGACAGGGCACCCCTATCATTCTTTCAAAACAATAATAATAATAATAATAATAATAATAATAATAATAATAATAACCTGAACAAAACAGAATGGAAACCAAAGTTTATTCACAAAAATATCAGCTAGCTCACTAAAAATGATTTGGAACAGTTTTACATTCACAGAAAGGCCACCACATATCACACATATACAGGGAGGGAAGGGCGTGGCACGAGGTTATGGCAGCTACTATGCTGTGTTACTCATTACCAGGAACTCTGGTCTCAGCTGTGGCATCAGGATGTGGTAGCAGGTTGTGGCTGACCTAAAACACAGATAGGCAGCTCTTTTATAACAACAGGGCCCCTAGTGGTCAGTGTAGGTAACAGTTCTGATTTAAAAACACTTATAAGGGTCATATTCAATAAAATATCAAGCACCATATATTGTCTCTCAGTAGTTGTAGAGTGGCCTTGTTTCATTGTCCTTTTTTTCCTTTTCTTTTTGCATTACCTTTGTATAGGTATTTTAAGAGTTTAAAGAGATAACCTATAGATTTACGCACATTGTGGGCACTTATTGGTATTTACAAAGGCCTCCCCCAAACCTTCACTGAGCAGAGCAAATTGTGTTGCATTTTTTGGGTAATTTGAAACATATTAGAGATAAGTGATGATGTCAGATTGTTTGTTCGTGAGTCAAATTTATTTCATCCTTTTGTGTCCAGATTTTCAGACACAGATTATGTCTGCATGAGAATGATTTCCCTCATCCACCATCATTAACATTTGCATTTCAATAGTCTCTGCTTGATTGAACACCAATGAGTGCATAAAGTGGTTTAAGCAGGGCAATTTCCTTTTTTTTAATTTTCTCCAAAACAAACATGCATATTTTTTAATGCTTCTTGACATCACAATAAAATCTCCAATAAAATTGTTATTAGAATATATATTTTTTAATAATATTTCTTGTTTCCTTTTGGTTGTTCTTTTTGACTTAATAATTGTTGTTTCATACACTGTAAAATGTATTTGATGCATCTGTTCTTGTTAATACTACATCTCAAAATTGAATGTCAATTTTCTTTGGCTGTGGTTCCATTTCATTCAATGTGATGAATGTCAAAAGTTGTTGCAGAATGCAATTTTCCATGTTGTATTGTGCAAACATTAGTGATCTCTTCTCAGTAACTTTTAATGGTATTAAAAAAATAATTTAGTGAAGAAATGCAACACCTGTGACAGCTCCACAACTGTTTAAGAAAAAGTTTGTAGCACAAATTTTATGAACACATTTATAATTGAAACAACAAGCTTGCAAGCCTCTGTGAGTCAAGCAAGAAAACTGAAAACCTTCACGAATGTTACAAGACATTTTGGAGCCTCCCTCCCAAATGTGGCTCACAAACTAGTTGCCAACAGTCTAAACTCATCAATTTGTCTTTGTGTCTCTTCATCCAACCTGCATCAATGGTACCACGGCTGTGGGACAATATGTACAGACAGAATATGGTGTTAACAGTTGGTTGCTCGTGTTTTTCCTCAGAATGACTTTCAAGAATGCATGTGTTGAATGTCAGGTGCAGGTTTTTCTGCCTCCCTGTAGTTTCAAATTAACTTCATGCTAAGGGCTTGTCATTGTGTGTATAAAGTTGATATGTGTGGCGGCATGATGTAGCAGGCTCTTCCTTTATCATCATTCAGCATAAACACCTATGTGACTCCTCATTTATGCTGATGTTATCTTCATTATCAACGTTCTCCCAGCCCAGTGTCAGTAGTCCTGATGGAACAGTTCACCTTTGATATAAGATGGGATAAATACATATTGCATTTATTTATTTATTTCTTCCTTTTCTGCTCCCTTCTTTACATTTTAGGCTGTCCTTTCTGTCAGTTTCTCTATTTTTCTGACAGCGCACAAGGCAAAAAGATGAAGTGAAGCGGACAAGAAATATACCCCCCAGTGAAAGACAGGTCTGGATAAATAAAGAAGAAGTATACCCAGCCCTACCTGAGAGAGAGAGAGAAAGCTGGAGGGACATATGATGCTTCCCTTTTTTTTGTTTTTCTTTTTTTTTGTGGGCAGCTGTCAGACTTTTAGATTTTGAAAGGACAATGAGCAGGAAGGAGGAAAGATA
Source organism: Kryptolebias marmoratus (assembly GCF_001649575.2). Lineage (NCBI taxonomy): Eukaryota > Metazoa > Chordata > Actinopteri > Cyprinodontiformes > Rivulidae > Kryptolebias > Kryptolebias marmoratus. Next base: position 14,710,627 of record NC_051434.1, read on the forward strand.
AAAAAAATAAATAAAAAAAAGTTGAGGTGAGCAGAGATGTGAGCTGGATGGGTGATAATGAGAAATTGGGCAGAAAGTCGGTGTTGGTAAAGGAGATGAGGATGGATGTGATGTGGCATGTCCAGGTGTAAATAGAGACACCAAGTGCAGTGTGGGGGACATGTTGTGGCAGTGAGGATGTGTTCCTCAGTGTGACGGGACAGGCAAACAATCAGTGCCTCATGATAAGCTCTTGTACTGAACTAGGCATATACAGTTCCTTTACAATTAACAACCTAGCATTCATTGAAGAAATAAATATCACCTGCCAAGTTTGATGCCAGAATTTTGGTCAAAGATAACATTATGCGAGTTATCACAGAAAATTTGAAGATCTTGTTTAGTGAATTGCGTTCAGATTATGTGTAACACACTAGCACATCAAACTTTAGCGCAATGTCGGTGAAACCGGCTGAGTTACACCCATTTGTGTATTTGCTAAGGTTGCTTAAGTGTGGTGGACATTTTCAATTGAAATTACTCCAAAGGATAATTACTTTGTGATGCATGTGAATGCTTTATTGAAATCCATCCAGTGGTTCATGAGATATTTTGGTAACAAACAGATGCAGACATGCACAAACACAGACAAGGGTAAAAAAAAAAAAAAAAAACATCATTGTACCTTTTGTTTTGTGTTGGCAGGCAACATTAAAATGTCTGTCTTTTAGTTGCTGGGAAATGACACCTTGATTTCACTAATTTGTTTTGAAAATGGATTTTTAAACGTTTGCATTTTTTTTTCTTCCAACTTGAACACAGACTGACATGTGTCAAATTAGCAGTATTTTAAAAGGTCTCTGTTTACCTTCTGCACTTATTTCAATCTCAAATCTATTCCAAATTAAAACCCTAAACACAAAACAATTAATTTGAAAACATCACATCTGTAATTGAATTTTTCATCAAATTCAAGTGATTTCTTTAGATGACTGCAATAACTCTGTTCACATTTCTTTTGTTTGAATAAATTAAAAACTACTTTTATTTGCAAAACGTGAATGTAGTGAAGCAACTTTGATCCCCTTTCATTCCTCCTCTTTTTTTAGCGCCGGGCCATGTCTGTCTTTCACCCAAAAATGTCCCTGTGCGTTTTTTAATTATTAAAGTAATAACTCGTAATTATGGGGAAAAGATCATGGTTTTTAGGTCAGCTCCATGTGAAGAGTCAAAACAGGCACCCATGAATGTGATTGTGGTGTGGAACAAAGCTTGAAAAAAGAGAGACTTCTTTTCTTGGTTCTTGAAGATGTTTCCCCTCTTCCCCAAAAGGCTTCCTCAGGGGAATTTAGGCTGATAAATTGTTCACATTTTGAGAGTCATTGAGGTCACGCGTGTTTACCACCTGCCCATCATATAGGTCGTTTGGGTCATTGTCACTTGTGGGTTTGTAACCAATTCAACCAGTGTCAGATTTTTTTATCACAATTCAAAGTGTAAATGGTTGTGAAACACTCGGGGAGGAGAGTCAAGGCTGCATTGTCAGGGCAGAGTAAATGATGACTAGGACCACCTTTACTGTTTAATTTGTCCATCCACTTTCCTTACTCAGTTGTTTTTGTTCAGGGTTGCCATCTGCCTATATCTGGCTCCAATCATTGGATAAAGGAAACCACGCTTACTTTGCACCACACCTTGTAGGGGTATTAGCTTAGTGTACATTCCCATGGGTCAGAATTGAATTGAACTATAGGCTGAATAGACTGAACTGTGAACTGTTGTCCTACAAGAAACAGTTTCCACAAGTGCTTGTTGCCATTCAAACACTCTTCTAAACATCCACACCAGCATTGCTGTATACATCTAAGTATGTTTACAGTATCCCTTACATAATGCTGTGAATAAACAAGCATTAACTATATGTTAATTTCAATCCCATAAATTCCTGAAAACGTACACAGCAAATTCAAAAGTGTTAAATGTTTTGGTGTTAGCAGACTTTGTGCAAAAGCAGAGTTAATTTTACACTTATAGAGTCACATTCTGTTTATGTAACTCTGGGATGTATATTATTAGTAGTTAAAATCCAGTGTTAAAACAAAGTGTT
>NC_051434.1:14713931-14720094 GCF_001649575.2 Kryptolebias marmoratus
AATTTTTAAAAGTTCAAAACAAAGTACCTATTTAATATTAATTACAAATAACTCTTAAGAAGTTAAAAGAAGTACTCTGTGAGAGTTAATATTAAAATCTAACACTGAATTAGTGTTAGTAAGTGTTAAATTATTAACTCCAGGAGATTTGATATTTGACACTTTATAAGAGTTAAGGTACCAACTCTCCAAAAAGAGTTAAATTAACACTTTCTGGTGTGGATCCATATATACACTTTAAAAGTGTTGAAATCAAATCTGACAGTGTTCATCTGGGCCTCCTGGATTTGCTGTGTATTGTAGCTATTGAGCTTTAGTAAGAATAACTTTGAACATTTGAACAAGTGTATTAGTCCTTTGCCATTCAAATATATTGCATTTACACATGCTAATGCAGAGTTTTATCTGCTTACTTCCTTTGTAAATTAGTAGCTGTGAATTTTTTAGAAGCTTCTTGAGCTGCAACTCGGCTTAAAAATTTGCATTCCTGTCAATATTTTATTTTGCTATGCTTATATTTTAAAAGCAAATTAGCTTGGCAACAGCCAGAACCATGTTCTAGAGAGTGCACTGGCACATTGATGGCATTAGTTTTTCTAACTTTTTTTTATTTTCATAAAGCAGATTTTCTTCCTCCAATCTGTAGCAAGCAGCAAAGAGTTGAAGAACTGCCAAAACAAATGTGTGCTTTAAAGGCAATACATTTGCAGCTCTCACAACTGTACACATATGTTTATATTTAAACATGTTTTCATTTTTCAGTGTTGTTTTTGGCATTGCTTATGATGTGTTAAAATCTCATATCTCTTTCTGTTGTGGGGGGATTCCAATTACCATTCAACACAAAAAAACAATAAAATGCAAATTTTGTAGAACTCACAAGTGAGTTGCAGGTGCCACTTCACCATTTTCCCCATCATAACTGTGGCCTTAATAATAGTGTGCACTTTAATTACAGTGTGGGGGAGTATTGTTTCTTTATTTTATTTATTTATTTTACTTTAGTAGTATAAAACATTATTAGTGTGCTGAGGGAAAAAAAATGGAACTGGTTTAAAGCAAAGTTCATTAAGTTACTTTTTAAATTCCCTTTTTCAGTTATTAGTTATAAATATTTGTATTTAAATGATTAGCACTGCATTTTAATTTTTTTGGATTGGAAATGTTGCTCAGATGCTTCTGTGTTCAGAAACAGACTTGATTTGATTCTTGATTTGTTAAGAAGTCTGAAGGAAGTGCAATATATATATATATATATATTTTTTTTTGTTCAACGTGAAACTATTATTTCTGCATTTTACTACAAAAAATACATTTAACATATATTTAACATATTGGATCAACTCATTTAAAGATGGGATCTGGGAAAACGTTTTGAACAATAAATATTTTACCTGTTTCAGATAAATAGAGTTTGATTTTGACCAGACTGACAAGCTAATGGCTAGTCCAAGACAAATGTGGATTGCTGCCACCTTAAATCAACTAGAATCTAAAAAAAAACAGCAACCAAAAAAATAAAATAAAAAACAAACAAAACAGTGGAATCACACAGTGCACCATTTCCTGCTTCTATTTGCTTATACAAACTTTTATTTCTGTAGCCTTGGAGTTATCTACCTTCTATTTTTCCAATTAATGTGATGTTTGGATGCATTTCCACAGTTAGTAACACAACCAATGGAGGTGTTCTACATGCTGCAGCTCTTGTTATCTATCATGTTATTATTTTATAAAATTACTTCACCATTTGGATGAAGGTGACAGATTGATCACAATTGTGGAGTGATGAACTAAAAAAAAATATATGGAGTGATACTAAAACTGCACCGTTTTATCTTGCATTTGCTCAGAAAAATTGTGTGGTCTTTTAGAAGGTCAGCTTTCCAATCCTCTAGGTATTATGGCATAAGGAATGCTCACTAGAACAGAACATCTTCATGATCACCTTCCTTTTATGTCTTTAGGTAATCATGTAATTATCTGTATCAGCGTTTGTTTGTCTGCTTGTTAGCAAAATACCTCATCAACCACTGATTAGAAATTAAAGAAACTTTCTGAGAGTCATCACTGGATGTACAACTGCAACTGATAAACTTTTGAAGTCAACCCAATTCAAGATGCCACCTCAGGTAATAAACCATAGAAACAAACAAACAAAAAAGGCTGTAAAAAAGTCTTTTACATATATTGAGCTAAAATTTGGCATCATAGCAGCTGAGCATCATCCACAACATGCACTCTGAGTGCTGACAAATTACACAAGACCTTTGTTTAAAGTTCAATGAGGGGGGCGATATGCATTCACATGAATTTGCCAATTCATTATTGTCACCGCTAAATGGTACATTATTTATGTTACTGAATCACAAAGGCATGATATGCATCCACATGATTCACATTATCATTTCAGTCTAAAAGCAAAGAGCAAAAAAACTGAAACCCCAACAACAGATTTTTTTAATAAAAAAAAAAAGAAGAATTGAAATTCTTGGTCTTCTATTTTTTCTATGTCTGTGCAATTGTGTTCCCCGTGAAAGAGATGTCGTCCACAGGAAGATCAGTTTAATGCACAGAGTCTAGAGTTTTCAGGCCTGCACCTGCAGCGTCAGCTTTCTTTGCCTCGATTCCTGTCTTCTCCTTGATGCCGAGCCCTAAAAACAAGGAGAGGAAATAGAGAGGGAGAGGAGATAATGAAATAAATACTCAGGCTGGCAACACTTCAAAGAGAGAGGAGAGCCTGATCTGCTCCACTGCAGCTGGAGAGGGAAAAGATGTTACATAAAAGAAAGTAGATTGGGAGATAACAGTAACCAGCAGCTCCACAATCCTACCAAAACACAATAGGAAACTTTCAAAAGCCCTTACCTGCTTTATAAGAAAAAAAAAGAAAAAAGTCACTGAATGAATTTGAATCAGAATTAGTTTGTTATATCACACACATTCTTGTAAAAAAAAAACCATTATATTTTACAGTCCCTATATAAAATACCCCACAAGTTTATTTAACTAGGAAGTCCCTTGAGATTAACATCCCTTTTTCAATGGAGACCTGGTCAAGATGACACACTGTTACAATGTTACAAGCTAAAATGACAATTAATGCAGGTGCAAAATAATGTTTTAGTTTATAATATATAGTCATACACCCTAATATCATCTCAGTCTTTCCCTGTTGGGACTGTACAATGTGCACTCAATGCTGAAGTCTTGGCCAAATTTACACAAAGCATTGTAGACTCAACTGAGCCAAAAATATTTATCTTTGTCTTATTTGTTCAAGAAATGCGCTCCAGTAATTTTCCAAGCTTCTTTTCAATTGCTTTTTTTATTCCCTAATTGCAGAGTTAGGGTTGTTTTTATTCAATGTCTTTCCATACTGGATTTAAGTATAATAATTTGAATAAATAATGTGACTGTATTTTTGGTAAAAGACTAACAAGATGCTGTTAATACTAATAGGTTAAGGAAATGCACTGGATTGCATCAATCGACACTGTGCTTTTTTGGCACACAACCTGCCAAAAAAAAAAAACACTTGAAAAGATGATCATGTGTTTGTTTTTGCCATCAGTGCAGTTTTACTTGGAAAGGATTACAAAGTGGAAACTGGAAGTGGAGATCAGAATATATACACACCCTCAATACTGGTCCACAGGACTTGTGATACATGAAGGAATATGTCTATCTCCAACTAGCAGATTTAGCAAAGACATACTGTATGTTTGTGTACCTGCAATTTCTGTTCCATCACAGAGGATGTTTTCAGTGTTGATTCTTGAGGTAAATAAACTAAATTCAAAACATATTCATCCAGACTAAATTGACATTCTCATTCTTTTTATACAGGAAATTTGAATATGCAGTAGCTCTAAATCATAAAATGTTTTCTATACAGTAGTTCTTTTCAAGATGAACATAATAAATCACTGTTTATATGTGTTTAGACTTTCTATGTCCAGATTGATGAGTCCTAAGTTTTTTTACTCTGTGTGAAATTATGTGAAATGCCCATCTCTACTTCATTCTTTGAGCTCTCACAGAATTTTTGATTTCCACTGATACCACTTGTGTTTTGTTTGTTTTTTTCAAAACTACTTGTGCATATAGTGTTGCACCATAGTTTTGCACCTCCAACAATAGTTTCAATAGGGTTTTAGTTGGATTCACGTCTTCTAGTACTATCCAGTTCCTTTTTGCTACCATATTAATCTATAAAATATTAACCTTTCTTTTTCTTCACTGGACATTTTATAAGCTTGGTTTCTATGGTGTTGCAGTTGGTTTGGCACTGTTGAGCTGCAGCAAGAAGATCCTGGGTCAACTCCCAGCTCAAGCCTTTCTGCGTGGAGTTTGCACATTCTGCTTGTGCATGCGTGAGGTTTTCCCAAGTTCTCCTGCTTCCTCTCACAGTTTAAAAAACATCCATGTTAGGTTAATTGTCAACTCTAAATTGGTCCTAGGTATGAGCATGTGCAAGCTTGTTTTTTTGTTTTTTTGTTTTTTTTCTGTGGCCCAGTAATGAACTGACAAACTGTCCATTAACTGCACCTCTGGTCCAATGACAGGATAAGTGACCGCTCCCAGTGACTCTGCACAGGATCAAGCAGGTTAGGGGAAGGATGGATGAATTGTCTAACCATGTCAATTAAATAAGGTCAATTGTAAAGCACGTATATACCCATTTTATTTTCTGTGATCATTCTGTGCTTTTTTTTTTTTTACTTGTAAAACCTGTAATAACTTGTCAGTTTTAGAGACAATATAACTCATAAGAGTTTGAATAATTCATCATATAGGTAATAATGCCCTGGAATCTGTACTATTTGTACTGTTAAAAGACAAGAACAAGTTGTTTAACCACTTTAGCCACTTTCTGCATTTGAAAACTTTTACAGCTAAACAACTATAATGTTGAATTTTTTTCTAAATGTTTACATACATTTAGATTTATACCAGTACACTTATAAGTTACATATCCAGTATTTATTTATGGGCATGCATGCAAACATGTATACATTTTAAGACATTCAACAAGTGTGTGTATGTGTGTGTCTGTCTATGTGTGTCTTTGTATAGGAATATCTAAAACAGTATATGTAACCATGATTTACATTCACATTAAACATTTACACAGATGCATTCTGCACACACAGTTGGCACATACCTATTAACATAAACAGGTGTCATTTGTTTATATTTATGAAAAAGATGATGGAGGAATTTCCCATGATCAATGCACCCTTGATTTAAAAACAAACAAACAAAAAAAAAAATAGTTTCACATTTTAGTTGCATACAAGTAAAAATATGAACCTGCACATTAACCTGTCAAACAAGCAGAAACTTTCACACACACAACCAGGCATACCCAACGTCATGCCTTTTTTACTGCACTTTTCCCACTAACTGCAACATTTTTGCTAACATATACACTAAATTTAGCTTTGACTGTGTTTATTTTTCATCCCAGAGCCACAATTACACACAGGACATCATTGCTTGGTAAAAATAATCAATATACTGTAGATCACTTTGTGGGAGAAATGTTGTCTTTATTCTTTGACTATTTCAAGGATTCTGTGAAATATACAGAATCAGTAGTTATCAAAACACTTTTTTTTTAAAGACTGCATCAAAGCAAGAAAATAACTAACAGCCATTGTAAGTAAATATAGTAAATGTATTGTTTTTCAAATAATTTAAAACAGCATATATATATATATATATATATATATATATATATATATATATATATATATATATATATATATATATATATATACCTATACCTGAGAGAGATAAATATGAATCACATGCCGACTCAGACGTTGCCCGGCCAAACAAGGTCTGCGTCAGGTACTAGGGAACCAGAGCACCCTGATGAAAAATGGGCTACTGGAACAAAACGGAGGAAATGGATGAGAGGTGAAAACATGGATCTGTTGGAATGCTACTACTCAAGTAACCCTAGTCAGAGAGGTTATATGCAAAGAATGCTGGAACAATGGTTTCTTCGACATCCCCAGTCAACCCTGACTGCCAAACAACTAGTAGCTCAATGTTCCAATATCCACAAACGGCAACTACTATCACAACTTGAGATTGACGAGGTGCAACACAAATGCTATGGCAAGGGGGAGGAGCCAGGATGCCAGGTTAG
>NC_051434.1:14722994-14951699 GCF_001649575.2 Kryptolebias marmoratus
TATATATATATATATATATATATATATATGTACATAATTTTTAGAGCAAGATGGTTTATCATCATGGTGGCAGCATATCAGGGGCCTCAAGATGTGAAGCCTACATGCACATGACTTTTTTACTGAGTATTTGAAGCAGGACTGGTCACTCGGACCTTATGCCTAACCTAAACCTAAAAAGTCATTGAAAAAATCTTGCACAAATGTAATCCCCATGGTGGTTGTGTCATGTTAGCATGGCATGATCTTCTAGCACATAGTTGTATCTTGACATAGTTTGAGAGAGTCGTGCCAGTGTGGGTGTCATGGTGCAGGTACAGAAAAACATCTTAGAGATGCTGAAAATACTAGAAAACACCAATTTGGTGAGTACCAAGAGTGTAGAAGCATCAAAAGTTTATTCATGCTGAAAGAGGTTTTCCAGATTTGTTGCTATCACATTCTAAGGTTGTGAATATCATAGCTGGGTTGTCATCCAGTGTGATATTTCTTTCGAAAAGATGCAGGTTTTGCTAACTTTCAAGGTTTATTTTACATTCTCTTTTATTTTCATTTATTTTGTCTGTTTTGTCCAACAAGTTCAGGTTTCATATTCTGGTAGGGTTTTACATTCCTCACATTTTTATCCCTATCTTTGCTTCTCACTATATCATGCATATTTGTTGTATCAAAGGAAAATTGAAGGTAAGATGTGTGTGTGTGTGTGTGTGTGTGTGTTGGGGGGGAGTGAGAGAGGGTTTGGATGGGAGGTGGGGGGTGTTGCAAGCTGATTATTTTGGCGGGAATTCACAGAAAGGGAAAGACAAACACCCTCCTCTTCAGTCTGTGATTTTCAATCTCACAATGAGACCCAGCTTCCCTCCAGGCCCAACACAATACGTCAAGGCAAATATCCAGCTCCTTATTGGACACCGTTCCACCTCTCCCTCACTCAGTCACACACACACACACACACACACACACACACACACACACACACACACACACACACACACACCTACACACACACACACACACACACAGGCTTAGATTTATGCAGATGTACCAGTATATATGCACACACATGCCATTCTGCTGTGTGCACAAAGTGACTGTCTGCCTCACAGCCAGCTCAGTAAAAAAAGATGACTGTGTGTGCATGTCTGCAGCATCAGATTCTGTCCAAACACTCAACAGATGGTGACATTTAGTTGTATTTTTTTTCCTCCCTCTTCCATGACAGCAAGGTTAAGGGTGTGAAGATGCCTGACAGAGTGTGTTGGTGTTTGCTGGGTCAGTCCTGATACATGCTTCAGCATCTGTTCATTTTAACCCAGCTAAAGTATACTATAACTAGAAATGTACTAATAATGGAAGGTGTGATTATTTCCAAATAAATAATTTTCAAAAAGCACATATGATGCAATAAAAAAAACAGGACAACAAAATTCTGCTATTACTTGTTATTTAAACCATTTTGCTATATATTTCAAATGTGTTTTGTTTATATTGTGTCCGTGACTTAATTTTGAGTCCCCCAAAAAATACAGCAATGTGCTAGCCATAACACAGCGTGACAGACTAATCCTACACATCAACATTAGCTGTTCATGCTATTGTGTGTGATGTTTTACAGTTTAATATTAGAGTGTGTTACAAACAATGGTGTGCTTTCCAATAGAGCTGAGTCTGTTCCATGGTTCTTTTGAAAATAGAACAATTAACATATTGAATACAGTATGTTTGCTTCTGGACAAGGACCAGACTTGCGAGACTACAGCTGATCGTTGCATGAATCCTGTCCAGATAAGTAAAATCTGCTGAGCTCAGTCTACATTTGTTGCCATACTCACTGATATTAATTTACAATAGTAGCTGCACCTTGTTTGATCTTGCCAAGTAAGAGTTTATCACACTCTTGCCAGGATTCCCCCAAGGATTGTGCAGCTTTTACAAGTGAAAATAAAGACTTTGTGCTCTGTCCAATGTACAAACCCCTTGGCAAGGGAGATGAGTGCCTCAAACTGTGCTTCCAACCAGACAGTGTATGTCTGTTCTGAATTAATTTAGAGGAAACCTCCACCCTTACAAATGTGAATAACTGCCAGTGCAAAAGGAGCCAGAGTCCCAAAGATTAGTGCTGTTTGTGAACAGGATTTACCATGAACTATTTTTTTGACTCAAGAGTTATTAGTGTTTTGTGCTCTGTGACACTGAAATGCAGCAGATAGTGTGTAAAAATTATCTGTGAAAAATTGGAGCCAAATCCAGGCTGTGGATACTTTTGATGAATCTGGGGTTCTGTGCATAGGAATTGTTTAGAACTGTTTAGCAAACGTTTTCACTCTTAACAGACACACTGTAAGAGTGTGGTTTGTGTTATAGTATATATATATATATATATATATATATATATATATATATATATATATATATATTACAAAGAAAAAAAACAAATTGCTTTCCTTCATGTTGTCAGCTACATATAAAAACATTGAACATTGCATTGACATTGAACTGACACCTAATTGTGAGTAAAAAAAACCCAAAACAATATCAAAAAAGTTATATTGGTTGCAGTTTGAAAATATTGGAGTCCAGATTTAAAAAAAAATTAAAACAAACAAACAAACAAACAAACAAAAAGTTTTCACCTCATCTATTTTTTTTTCCTTCAGTTCTAACAATCGTTTGCTCACTCATGTGAAATAAATCAGGCTCATTATCAATATCTCCCTTGGAATACAACATTTGTCATGATTGAAAATCAGGTTTAGAATGTATTGAATTCAGGCTACATGCCAGTGAGGTGTTGTTTAAAAGCTAGCAGTGCAATAATTGGCTAAAGTATTTATTTTTTATTACTACATTTTTTAATTATTAACTATGTTTTTTATTTTTTCCTCAGTATAATACATGAGCTGCAGTTTATGTAAAGTTTTAGGACATAACATCAATCCATTTCCTTTTCACCTGCTTTTTCTTTTTCGGGCCCTAGACAGGTCTCAAGTCAAGACAAACGAGAGAAACAACCATTCACGCACTAACTCACACCTAGGGACAATTTTAGAGTGACCAATTAACCTAACATGCATGTTTTTAGTCAGTGGGAGGAAACCGGAGCACCTGGAGAAAACCCATGTATGCCCAAAGATAACATGCAAACTCCACACAGAAAGGATGAGGCAAACCTGTGACCTTCTTCCTGTTAGGGGACAGCACTAACCACTGAACTCCCATGCTGCCCATGACATAACATGATAGTGCATATTTTATGACAACACTGCTAAATGTAATTTTGTTAGTTTGTTTTGTTAGTACACCTGATAATACTAAAAGCCTTGTGGTTACATATGCAGTAATATTCTATCCTATGTGTTTGTTTGCTTGATTTCATAGTATCATTTTTATTATTAGAAATTATTCTTAGTTCATTATGTTTCAGACTACCAGTGTACTATGATCAAAAAAAAAAGTATTAGAAACTTGAATTGTTAAGCTAAATAGTTATATCCCTATTTGAAAAGATTGCATATGGAGCTTTGAGTTTATTCATTTATTTTAAGATAAATGCAACGGTTTCAGAATGTATTACTGTCCTGAGATTGCATGAGGATAATGAATCAATTTGTAATTTACTGAACAAGCATAAATGTCATCAGAAAAACACAGCTGGTGAGCCTGTTTTGTAGAAATAACTGTGGCATTCGTAATTATTTATTCACTAATTGTTGACAACTCTGTGGCACACAAAGTACTTCATGAACATATAGCTCCTGATAAAAAATATTAACAAATATCTTTTTTTTTAAATTTTTTGTCTGGCTGAAGTTTTTTTTTGGCACAGTGGCTATTGGTTCGGGAGTTTATGCATTTGTTTGTGGTAATTCAATTAGTATATAGTATTCAAAACCACAATTGTTTTGTTAAGATGCAGTGTTTCCAGTGTTTTCACCAGAGAATGCAGTCACTCCCCCTCAGTTTGTGTGTTATGTCCAGTATGTATAATTGTGCTGTGTTCTGCAGTTTGGTAATTGTAAATGCATGACTGTGCAACAGGTGTGAGCCCCTGCCGATACAGGACCTTGTAAAAAAAAGAGACCTACAAATACATTTTCTTCCTGGGTTTTCTAAAAAGAAGATGTAAGATCAGCTTTGACGACTCTAAGGCCCCATCAAGCCTTAGATACGTAATGTTTTGAAATGAAATGCAAGCTAGATTTCTAATTTTGGTTAAGAAATAAGATGCAAGTTAGGTTTAGATGTAGGATAGATCTCTAAATTAAGTTTAGGATTGAACTGTAAGTTGTGGTTATTTTTAGAAAAGTAGAAGCAGAAAGCTCCTTTTACATCCGTCTCTTCCCCTTCTTTTCTGATGTAGCAACATGCTGCACTGGGTTTCAATGCAAAAAAGTAAACAAAAGAAAAACAACACAAACTAGGCAATCGGGTACACAAAGATGAAGGTTTATGAAGTTTTTAACTGTGATTGTGGTGATATGTCATGGTAACTAATGTGGTTTAAACTGCCAGCCCTCTGTTTCTTACAAATACATCTTTTTTTTTTTTTCTTTCCTGAAACATGATATTAATCTTTGCAAAACTGATACATCAACCTATATAAAAGTATATTACCATTCGTGGAAACCATCTGTGAGCTCACATCTTACCTAAATTTATTTTTATACTAATCTTTTACTTAGATTCATGACCTGCGTTGATGATTTATGCTGTTTTCGTCAGTTGTGACCTGATGTCAGCTAAACATATGTGCTAAGTGGTTCTTGGGTGTACATCACATGCGTCGTAGCTGGGAGACTAAATAAATGCCCTTTCCTTTGATCGAGAGGTTTAGCGCTACCGTCTGTTTTCACAGCGTGAGATCCCCTCAGCTTGTCTGCCATTTGTGGAAAAACTGATAAGACAACGTGAAAAGCACAGCACTTGATGTTGTGCCGGAGTGAGCTTGATATAAGGAGCGGCTACTGACTACTGAAATGTCAACCAAACAAAATCAGATGAACCACACCACATTAGTTTATTTATTTATTTCATTTCCTACTGGTTTACAGACAGAAGATCTTATCAAGATAAAAGAGCAAAAGCAGAGCGGCTGTGGGCGTGTGTAGATTTGGGTAAATAAATGAGGTTTGACTTTGAGGGAAGCTGAGATCTCTAAGGGGCTGAAGCTAAAGATGAATGCTAGAGGCCAGGGAGAGAACAAAGGATGTTCCAAACACTTGCCACAAAAAATATAGATTGATTTTTTGATAACTTATTGTTAGCATTTAAACATCTGCAGCATATTTGCCTTTATGTGTGAATGCTGTTGGATTATTCTGTGTATGAGTATGAGATAGGCAGACTCACATTAGGGTCTCATGCTGATCTTTGCTGAAGGTTGCAAATGAGAGAATACTTTACATCTATGGATCACACAATGTCATTCTTCACCACTTTTCACTTAGATGTTTGCACTAAGAAAACGAGATTAGGTGGAAGCAGTGAAATTGGAAAGGAAGAAGACAGAGATAAGAAAGGGGGAGTCATGATTCTTAGTCGGAACACATTTCCAAACACACCTCTCTGGATATTGTTTGGTCTGCTCCCCGCAAGCTGCTACACTCCATTATTCTACCAGAACAAGGAAAGTTTTCTTGAGGAATATTTGTGGTTCAGCGTTTGAATATCTTTTCTTGAAGCGCACCTCATGGGATTCACTCTTTAGAAAAATGTGCATTTCAGACAGCTTTTAGCATAAAAACAAAAATCCAAATATAACTGCAAAAAACATCATCCAAGCTGAAAAACAAACAAACAAAGAAATCCTTTGCTTCTCAAAAATTAAATGTGAACTTTTAACAAGGAATTATGAATGTGATAAATACAATATAGTATGAGGTCGTCTCCAGTCTAGACTGCACACTGAACATATTCTGTATATCTTCAGCAATGCATGCACTTTGTTTCAAGTTTAAGGTCTTTAAACACAACATGTGCGTGTGTGTGTGGAGTTTAAGATTCAGCCATTTGTAGTGTGTCTCTATGTGGTTTTGCACCTGTTTAGCTTCCCTCTTAGTTTCTCTAATAGTTTGTGTTCAGAATATTTTATGGTATATTTATTCCTTGGCACCATGATGGGTGGGCAATCATGTAACCATGTTTGTGTGTGGTGTGTGTGTGTGTGTGTGTGTGTGTGGGGGGGGGGTATTTGTGTATCTGTTAACCCATTTCAAGATGCTTGCCACAGCTAATCAACCTTAGCAAACACAAATATTGATATAACTCAGTCAATGTTACACCTACTGAGGTAGAATGTAGTGCAGTGTAGCTAAGAGCTGTCAGCAACACATTCTTTGAGTGCAAAACGACTAAGCAAAATCTCTGTTCAAAAATCAACCTTGTCTGTTGGCCAAATAACTGATGAACCACTGAATAGATTTCAATGAAACTTCAGAAAGTATTCATCGGATGGACGACTGCAAGTGAATAAGTTTTGGAGCCAACTTGATTCAAAAAGGTCACTACAGCTAATCAACCATAGCACACTGAAAAAAGAAAAGTTATAATCCATAACTCAGTTTTAGAGATATTGAGACAGAAATCGGTGTGGTAATAGTTGTGAGTCATTCCAAACACATTTCAAGCTCTTTAAAATTAAACTCCAAATGGCAGTATGCTTTTTTCAATAAACTACTTTCAATGTATTCCTGTATTTATTGTCATCTGTTATAGGTATTTAGTATTCATTCAGTCCTTAGATCTCACCCATGCCCTCACACATATCCACCTTGTAATCAGCTTCACCTAATAATCACCCTTTCTAGTATTTATACTCCTCCCTATGTGTTCTAGTTTGGTTCAGTTGTAATTTTCATTTGGCTGCCTAACCAGTCTTTCACGTTTACTATAAAAGTTTGGTTTTGCACTCACCTCCTCTGTCTGAGTGCCTGCAATTTGGGTCCTCACTTTTTCATGTGACACCATCAGCCAGAAAATTCTGAATCCCAACTTTGTTGAAGCAATCACATTAATATTTTATCCTAGATTCTAGTCAAATACTGACTTAATTTAGTGGAGAATAATATCATGTAAAAAAAAGAACAAAAAAAAAAAAGAAATTGGTGTGTTCCCTCATGTGGAAAAAAATTAGGGAGAAAAAAAACCTTCCTACCTGTGGTGAAGCTACAACTCGGAAGAAACCAAAAGAAACTTTTGAGCAGACATTCAGATTTGACGCTGAATACAAATGCAAAATATTATCTCGACTGAACGAAGTGATACTTTCAGTGCCGCTAGTTTAAAATAGTGTCCCAGTGCTGCTGTGTCTTACATGAGTTTTGAGATGGGGATAAAAATAAGAATTGCTGAGTTGCCACCTCGCTACAATAAAAGATGAAGACAGACGCAAGAAGACAGGCAAAGCAAAGACAAAGAATGAGGGATATACATATCGTGCCATCCTTGGTGATAACATTAATGTCAAGGTGGAAGGGGGAAAGAAGACATCAAAGCTGATGAATATTTATGGATGCCCACAGTGAAGTGCTGTTTTAGAGTGAAGTGGGACAGAATGCCCTCATGAAGACAGCACTTTAGGGCCTACTCTTACACAGACTGTGACTCTATGAATATTCATTGTTCATTGTCCCAAAAACAATTTGCTTAACGCTTTTGACTTCTTTTCATCCGTAAAATATGTGTATTTTCATTTTTTTTCTTCTCTTCTGTGCACACATGGCTCAGTATATAGTACAGTCTAAAAGGTCTGTTACAGAATGCACCTTGACACTTGGCGCAACAAATGCCCAGGAACCAGAGATGCTTGTTGTCATATAGAAAAACTCATTGCATTAAAGCTTTTGTTCTGCATTGTTAGCATGACATGTCACCGGCTGTGCTACAGTCTGCATGATGTTGTCACACTGTGATTGTTTGAAAGTAGAACATATATGAAGGGCAGGGTCTGTAGTTCTTTAGCATACTTCACAATATGCCATAATAAACCTCCCTGCAAACTGTCACAGCAACTAGAGCAGAGCTAAAAAAAAAAACATTTTCTGTCATGAATTTGGTTTAATTATTGCCTGCCAATGTAAAAGGAAGGTGATAATGTAATTGCCTTTGCCTGGGTGTGTTTGTCTGATAGCAAAATACCTCATAAAACAGGAGGTAGTTTTTAATACAACTCTTTGAAAGTAATCATTGAATGTGCATCTACAACTGAATAAGTTTTCAAGTCAACCTTATCCAAGATGGCCGCCACAGCTAATCAATCTCAGCAAAAGCAAAAAATGGCTAAAACCCCAAATACTTTTACATATAAGCTGAGTCAACATCAAAATGTTTTGTAAGTGTTAGCAGATTAGGTAAGATCCTTGTGTAAAATTGTCAGGTTGTGGGGAGAGCGTGGCAAACCCAATTCGCAGACTCATGATATAAAAAACAAAAAGATTTATTTTTGAATAACAAACGTGGAAAACAAAAAGCTGACGTGGCAGCAAAAAATAACTATAACAAAAATTCCTAACAGAAATGGCAAGACGAGGCAAGGAAGAACCGTGGACAAAACAAACAACCAAACATCTAACCAGCAACAATGAATTGGCAGGGAGGTGGAGAGGAAGACCAAGTTTTAAACACTGGGGACAATCAGGTGAAGTGGGCACAGGTGAGTAATGAAGATTGACAACAGGTGGAGATGGGTGTGGCAGAAGGCAGGAGTAGACTGAGGAGGAGTGAATAGTGATGGCAAACATAAACAGGAAAACTAAACTGAAACAATAACATAAACTGAAACAAGACAATAATCAAAACAACAAACCGAAAATACCAAACTAAGACAGAGACAGACAGAACATGAGAACAAAACCAAAAGTCTAAAATAAAACTCAAAAGGAAAAAACAAAACTGAAGAAAGCAGGAAAAACAAGAACCCAAAACAAAACTAAGAACAAACCCAAAAATACTAGAAATCA
Organism: Kryptolebias marmoratus; assembly: GCF_001649575.2. Taxonomy (NCBI): domain Eukaryota; kingdom Metazoa; phylum Chordata; class Actinopteri; order Cyprinodontiformes; family Rivulidae; genus Kryptolebias; species Kryptolebias marmoratus. Next base: position 14,731,952 of record NC_051434.1, read on the forward strand.
TGACAAAAATGTTGGGATTCTAGGCTGCAGGTGATATGAATTATAGGACTGCCAGTATAATTCAATGAAAGTAAAAATGTTGTGATGTAACTCTGTTTAAACAGAGTAGGGGACTGAAAGGAAACCACACGCTATACAAAATACAGTAAAATGATTTACATTGACTGTAAATTGCAACAGTTTCCTACATATAAACTTTTTTCTATGTAGTATGGCTTTGATCTATAAAATAAACAGTGGATTGAATTTCATCTTAAATTAAAAACACATATATATATATATATATATATATATATATATATATATATATATTTACACACGCACTCTATACATCTTTGTTGGATATGAATAAAAAAAAAAACTTCCAATGACAGACATAAAGACATAAATAATTGTTGCATTTAAAAAGGTGAACTGTCTTTGAGCATAATAGTAAACCATTTTATTTTCCATACATCACCAAGAGTCAGTAAAATGCCTAAAACTCATGGAAGATTAATCTTTTTCATGGTGAGTGATTCAAATCATCTACATATTTTCATAGTTCATGTATAATTGTGATGCTTTTAATGCACTTATTTCTTCAAAGTCTCCTCACTCATCACTCCAGCTTTATTACAGATCACCCATTTGCTGTTCAGGCACTTTTAGCTCCAATTTACTCCTCCTAAAATGAAAGTGCCTTTAAATGTTCAGTCCTGTGGTATCACCTCTTGGCATGGTGATGTCTTTTTCCAGACCGTGTGTACCAGTGCTGAAGAGGCTTTGTAGACTTGTATAAATCCAAGAAAGTGCACCATATTTCATTAATCTAGACCTTGAGGAGGTTGTAAAGCCACAAGTGTCCTTCCTTAAGTGGGTCTCTTTGCAGGGATTACAAGTTTGATAACCTTGGTGCTTACTATTATGCTACAAACAAGTCATAAATAATTGGAAGAGCTGATATAAAGAGTCGTACAAAAGAGCTTTGGTCATAGCGTCAAACGAGAGCAACTTTAAGTGCAAGAGAATCAACTATTTTTGAAGGGTTAAAACACAAGCTATTGTAAAAATTTTTCTATTTGTGTATATGTTTAAAATAATCTGTATCCATTTGAATTCAAAGTTGAAATCTTTTCAATGCTAGAGCACATACTCATTAATTTCTAATCTCTTGTGACCTGTCAATGGGATTTTTCCTCATCAGGAAAGCATTGTTTAATCCAAGAATAACAGTGAATAATTTTATTATTTTAGCATGTTAGCACAAGGTGCTTACATGAAAAAAAGAAATTAACTGGTCTTCTTTGCTAGCTCCCGAAATTGGTTTTACCTCTCATTTCTCAATTCTTCTGTTCAGTTCTTTAAACCTGAAGAATTCTTTGAAATTAGAGGTGAATTGTGTTCAATGACAAAGTTAGTCTGCTTCACTACTATGTTTAGGCATTTAGGAAATCCAAAATATAAAGGACTGGCAATCTGAATAAACATATGATCCAATCAGACCAGGAAAAAGAGCTCAAAGTCAGGGAATTTATATATATAATTTTCAATGAAGACCAAACTGGTGCAAGAATACCTAAATCACATTTCAACTAATAGTCATAATCTAGAGAAATTTGATTATCATTATCATAAAAAGCTATTGATGTATCAAGACAAACATTTCCCATTTCACACACAACATCCTCAAACTGCGTTTTTTTTTTTTTGCTGAGCCACTTGGAAGTCTCATGCGATCGAGCAGACACGGCGACTACTGAAGCAGTTGCAAGCAAAACACTGTATATGGAGTTTTCTTTATTTATTTATGTCAGTAGTTTGTGTGTGTGTGTGTGTGTGTGTGCTGTGTGAGTCAAAATCAGGCTGTTGGCGGACCCTTACTGTGTCAGTGATGGTAATAGTTTGCCAGAACCTTAGGGGAGCTGCTCAGCAGGATGCTGTGTGTGTTTGTGCGCACATATCAGCAGGAAAGGGTAGAGCAGGCCCCACAGTGCATGTCTCAACAGCCAAGTCATCAACCCTTTTAATCCAGCCCAGCAGGGATGTGTTTGTGTTTTTGACAGTTCTTGTGTGTGTCTGTGCGTTTGAAGAACTTCAGGAGAACTGCTGTCACAAAGTTGGTTTTGTTATCCTCTGAGGCGATACAGAAAGCATTCTAAAAACATTTTCCTACCAGGCAAGGTTCTTCAGAATTGACTTGGATAGTAAGATGAAGCCTTTCTTTTGTCAGAGTCATGTTGATTTTGTTGAGTTTATTTAAAGATGTTTCCAAATATATTTAATGCTCAGCCCAATCTCACCACATTGTCTCTCTTTATTTTTTTCTTCTCTCTCTGCAGGACGAATGTCATAGGATGAACACTGCTGGTGGGGTGTGTCTGTCTGTGCTGTCCTTCCTCCTGGCTCTGGCTGGGGCCCTGGCTGCTCTGTCTGCCCTCGCTCTAGCTCCTCTCTCTGCCCTAGGTGAGGCTGCCCATGGGGCTGCCGATAGCATCCCCATCACCAGGGCAGATGGGGGCCCCTCACCCATCTCTTCTCCATGCTCCAGCCTCGTAGCAGGAGTGCTCTACGGCTCTTTCTCCCTAAGGGAGCTCTTTCCCACCAGAACACCTGGTTGTTCGTGGTCTCTGGAAAATCCAGATCCAACAAAGTACTCCCTCTACCTCCGTTTCTCCCGCCATCCTGTCATCTGCCAGACACACTCCCCCATGCTCCTTTCCCTTGACCACCACCAGGCCAATCAAAGCTGCCCCCTTCATTTACAAACAGCCACAGCCAGGGATCAGGAAGTAATTGATCTCTGCGGCAGCCACTCCAACTCAGACAGACCCTACTCCTTCCTTCAGTTTGACAAAAACTTTGTCCAGCTGTGTCTAACGAGACATCCAGCTGCAGAAGAGCCTCAGGTAACCAAGGAATTGTTAGAGCAGCGACTGGTTGAGGTGTTACTCATAAACAACGAGAACTCCAGTCAGTTCACCTGTGGTGTGCTCTGCCGATGGTTTGAGGAGTGCTTGCGGACAGATCACAATGGTGACTGGGAAGTTTCTGATGGGGACGGTTGCGGAATGACCCAAACAGGCTGTATTTGTCCAAATCACAACATTATGGTACCGCCCATTCCATTACTCCCAGAGACACCACACAGTTTCAGCAATGGTTCACTGGTTCCTGATGACTGCTGCGTCACTGAACTTCATTCCAACGATGCAATCGCCATAGCACCCAGAGATGTTCGACAAGGTAGGACTACATTCCTAACAATGACATGTATTTTCTGTGCTGCTTTGCAATTTTCATTATATTACATATGAACTCATTTCTCTGTAGCATTATTTATATATATGTCGTGTAACACAACATGCAAAGGCATACATTTCCAAGGCACGTTGTAATCTATAGATTGTTAAAATTCAAGAGGGAATTTTATCTCATATGCACAGTTGTGTATTCAGCTTAGAGTGACAAACAGACACAAAGAGTTATTCTTGTTATCCTGGTTTTTCACCAGGGAGGTCACAATTCTTGGCTTGACAGAGAATTTATGATTTGAATTTTTGTCTTTTGAGTGTTGCCCTTTAATTAAAAAATAAAAAATAAAAAAACACTCAAGCAGTTCAAAGGAAGCCTTTTAAACCTTCCATCAAAAGATTTGTTATGCCCGACAGAAACTCAGCCTTTTGATCTATATTTTAGAGATTCCCCCTTGTGGGCAAGAGGTGTGGCTCCAAGGAGATTGGTCCACAGGCTGCACACTATTGTGTGTTTACTTCATGCGCACACTAGAGAGTCTGTTTACAGAGTTAGGACAGAATCAGATGTGACACCAAAGCACAAATATATAAATATCTTAATAACTTGAACATAAAGCGGTTAATCCATTTACACTCCATATGTTTGCATGGATGCATACCATATTAATCCTTTTATGGCTGTAAGCTATGCAGATAAATGCTGTATCAAAACAGAAAAGTGACAAGAGCTTGCACTTAAGCTTTCTCGATAATTTCCTTTCATCATTGCCACCAGGTATTTTTTTTATAATGCAATTACATTTGAATAATGCAGAAGTGAACTGTTGTATACAGTGATATAATGTAGTTTCTCATTTACTTTTCAAAATGACACACATTGCTAATTTTCCCATAGGGAGCTAATAGGCACATAGAGGCTACATACTTGGTCTGAGAGACTTGCCCTGACTACAATACACATAAGTATTCTAGGGAGACTCCAGCCTTGCTGACAGAAAAAAAAAAAAAAAAAATTATCTGGAATTTTAGTCAACTGGGGCTTGGAATAACGATCTAATAACCTTACGGGGGAAATGAATCAAAGGGCAAAAAAGAAGTAGTGGATGGAGTTTGTTGATTTTTTTTTTTTAATATATATATTTTAATAGCAGAAAAAGACAACTCAATAAAAAAAATAATGTCCTTAGTGCTTTTGTGATACCAAACCAATTGGGTCAGCTGTTTGATCAAACTGTTGGCTTTTCAACTCAAAGGTGATGGATTTTTTTACATGTTGGTTTGCAGTTGTTTATGTCTTTTTTGTTGTTGTTGTTGTTTGTTTTTACAAATGCTAGGGATTGTCTTTTTTTTTTCATGTCACCTCAAACCAAATTTAATACAGTGGTATCATGCATGAACATACCAAGGTAGACGGGATGGTGAAAGTTCACTGACTGATACTCCACTGATCCAAAAACAAAGTTTGTCACCAGGTCAAATTGGTGTGTGTTTGTGAAGTGGGGTCAATTTAACAAACAAAGCCATTGTCTCTCAGCTGATTCTGTGATGCCAACTTGATGCATGAAAGCACACACCAACTAACAACCTTAAGTTTGTGAGTAGTACCAAAAGGGTACAGTGTCTGCTTCATTAGGTTTGTTTTTATGCTGATAACCTGGAGGTGGGAGGTAAAAAGGGCTGAAGTCTTCTGATACACCTGGGAATCCTCAAGTGATCGCTGGCAACTAACTAGCTGTTGTTACATTTACTGGTTTATACACTACATTTAGCATTAATGACAAGGGGTTAATGTGATGAACTGTACAAAAGAAAAACACATAGACATAATAGGGCATGTTTTTGTTTGTTTGTTTTGGATCTGTTTTTAAACTTGGAAGGTAAAATTTGAGTTAGTATCTCACTGAGGTGTGACTGTTGGCAACTAGTTGGAGAACCAAGATTATGAGAAAATAAACCAAATTTTGCTTGGGATCACACTGAATTGGTACCTAAAACATGTTTGCCTATGTAGATAATTGTTAATAAGTTGGAAAATATGTGTGACATTCCTGCAAATGACACAAAATTGTGTATTGTTTCAATTTAGTCGCATAAGGGCCTAAATTTCTAAATGTCTAAATTTGGTTACAGTTTTTACTCTTTTCTGTCTCCAATCAATTATTTTTTTTAATAGGTTACCAACCCCTCCCAAAGTTGTCTCCTATTTCTGATACTCTTTGACACACAAAAACTAAATTAAGAAGGGTTCATGACAGTTTCCAGGTGACTCTGTGACTATTTTGAGAGAAATCTTTTTTTTTTTACTCAAATTCTTTTTAACATGATCCAATTCTCTATGACACAAGAGTGAAGACCTACAACTCATGCAAGGAAATTGAGAAACCTTGCAGACATTTTGGAAACTCCCTTGCAAATGCTGTTGGTGATGTACAAAGTGGTAGTATGCTAGGCTAGAATTAGCTTGTTAGCATATAAAGAAAAATAGGGTAATTCTTTAGGAAACTGAGAAATAAATTGATTCTGGTGAAAATTATTCATTTTTTAAAGGTTTTTAAACCAGTAGTTGTAAACCCTCACACCGTTATTGCAACATTTACTTTAAAACATCAAGCATGGCTTGATTAACTTGTAGGATGTTTATCAAATTTGATTTAAATTAAATAAAAAAAAAGATATAAAACTAAATATTAGCTTGCAGAAATCTTATTCACAATCTTTCCACCCAGCTGGAGGAGATGGAGATAAAAGAGAGAAAGAAAAAAACAAAAACAAAACAAACAAACAAAAAAACAACAACAAAATCAAACATGTAATTAAATAATTGCTAAAAGTTGGCTCTAAAGTGACTTTAAATCTCCAATTCATTTGAACAGTCTATATTTATTTTTTTATTTTTTTTCACTTGAGCAGAAGATGTCATGGGTCTCTGTCCGTCAAAGTGACGAGTGTATTACTTTGACACGGAATCATGTATCCCTTTAAAATATAGATAAACAAATATTTTCTCATTTCCATATAAATTACATATTAAGGGAAATGCTGCCCTAAAATGTAATGCAAATCAACTTTGCTATTTTCGTCCTACTGATAGATAACTATGGGATTATGTTGGCATCAATTCTTGTTTTTATTTACCTCAGGAAGATCTCACATGCACATTTATCTGTTTTTAATGCATGCATGTACATGGCTTTCTGAATAAAGAGTTCAGTCAGAAATATCAAAAGGCTCTAACCAGTATTCCTTTCTCTTTAATTATGCATGCTTCATCAAATATAACAAATAGGTGAAAGAAACTCAATCAGCCTTGTACAGACCCAGCTAGACTTGAAAATGTGTGCAGGCAGAACACCAGAATGCATAAATGTTTCATACAACAGAAAGCACATAAGGTGAAAGACAAAGTGTTGTTTCACGTTTGTTGAACAGTTTTCTAAAAAAAAATTTTCTCTAAAACTTTATGCAGATTTTTTTTTGCATAGCAGATCAAATGAAAATACAAAGGCCGACATATAGCACATACTGGTCCCAAAAAGAATTATGGCAAATTCTTGCATTTATGTGTGACTTCTCTGTTTATGATGCAAGATTTAGAAACCATATGTAACCCCACTGACTGACACTTTTTTTCCCGAGATGTCTTGTGGTTCAGTTTTAAATGTGCTTAAAAGATGGGAAGGGGTTAGAAATAAAACTGATAATTCAGAAATCCTAGTCTTTTTGTCAATCAATGGCCTATCTCAAACATCTATTTGACACAGTAACACATCATAATTCACACAGACTGAGTTTGGCACAGAAATAAATCAACCACTGTGGATCATTTGCACACATTTTCCTCACATTGTCAGAATTACAAAGTTATGATTTTTTTTCTTCTCCCAGTTATAAACTCTGATTCAAAATGGCCAACTCATATAATCAGCATGCCATAGCATTATAAGGTATTATACATTCCTTCAAGAGATGCTAGTTTCTTTGTTGTCCTGTATTTTTTGACATGTGTTATAGTTTTTCAGTATTTAGTGTTTTCATGCAATATTATACGTGTTGCCAATGGCAAAATGGCAGGATTCTTGCAAGAATGTGTTCAGTATACTATAGATTTCGGTTTAAAAAGAGATAACTTTAAATGGAAAATGACATTCCTCCTATTCACAGAAGTTGTTTCTCATTCTGCTTAAGGATTCCCCAAGGTTGTGCTGAATTTTAACAGATTTTCTAACTCTAAACATTTCGGATTTGTGAATCATACATTAAGAACTTTGTAGCAGTGACGAAATAAATCACATCAATAAGTGCTCCACCCAGACTGTAAACCTGTTGAGTGCACTAATAGTTTTCTCATGAATGCAATGGTTTACATTTATACAACAATTTCTATTTTTTTACAGTCTAATTCATAGTTATCTATTTTTTTTGTTTGTATTAAGACATACTGCTCAAGAGTTGAAATGGATGCACTTCTGTGACATTTGTGGAAACACCAGCCCTGCTGCTGTCACAGTGATGGATGATGGATGCCATACTTCCCCTTTTTTGTCGTAATGATTGAGAACCGCGGGATATACAAGGTTAAAGCTGCGATCTGAATCAAGATACAGAGCATTTCTTATTATTTGTTTATTTATTTATTTTATCTGACATTGTGGTTTCTATTTCTATTGCTATTGGGAGAAGGGTAGAAAGATATAAAGCTTATTTTTTTTCTTTGATGGTCTATGTAGCCTATTATGCTCATAAATTTCCAGTGTTATGAATTGTAAAGACACAAGAATGTCCCAGTGTGCAAGAATTATCTTTATACAAAAGTATGCGGGAGACATGATTGTTCTCAATCACTCATCAGTCACACAGAGGGAAATTACACCATCCTGGATGTATTAGCTCATTCATCAAACTGCAGTAGCTATAGCTGTCCTTTCATTTAATTACTTGGCTTCCACACTTTAACTTGGAACTAAAATGGGAAATGCAAACAAGTGTGTGACTTTTATTTTTCAATCATTGTAAAAATTATCATTTTAAACAATGATTACATAAGCTTTAGCATGAAGCAAACACATGGAAAGTGATAATTTAAACTATCTAATCAGCAAATTTAATAAATGCCAACAACTGCAATTACTTTGAACTTGCCTGTGGGTTCTTTGGAAAGTAATGAACAAAAAAAAACATTGTACCTGCTGTAAATGAATGATCTCAGTTTGGAGAGAAATAAAAAAAAAAGTTTAGTTTGGAACAAATTTCATAGTTTTCTATACTTTTAACCTTTACATTGCCATCACTGTTGTATTACACATAAATCTGTTTCTTTATGAGTACAAACAGCAGCAGTAACAATTGCCTGTAGCAGTTTGCCAGCAGCATGGGGCATTTTTAGTGGGAATATCATTTTTGCTGGATTAACCATGTAATCTGAAACTGATGGGGATGTAATGGTTTCTGAAATAGTGTATGCATTAACCACAATGAATTATTTAAAACTGGAATTGGGTTAATACAGGAACAAATCACTTTGGTTTTGGCCTCACTGACACTAGCCAATAACTTGTCAGTCTTTTAGAATTTAACTATATTTCCCCAAACCCAGGTTCTTAAAAGAGCTATCTACAACATGGAAAATAATAAATGCTCAAACCCAAATAAAAGTTACTGTTGCCTCACATACCACCATTTTCTTTTGCCATTTCTTTATACATAGAAATTATTTTCCAATGGAATGTAGCTGTTCAGCAGTTAAATGTGAAAAGAAAAATGAAAGTCCATACTTATGCTACACCTTTATACTCGTTTCAGGTTCTGAAACACACGCACACACACACACTCATGCAGTGCTTTTTATTATAGTCTGTATTTTACATTCTATAAAGAGTACTTTTACATCTCAGTCATACACTTATAAGCATATCAGGGCCAGTGGGGGCTTTAGTTTCTTGCCCAAAGAGACTTTAGCATGCTAAAGGGGCTCAGGCTCCATCAAACCCCTAACCCTCCGCTTATAGGACACCTCCTGCCCCAAGCTGTGCATTAGTTCAAATGGTTGTAAACATTTTTTTTTTTTGCCAATTGCTCAATGAATAGACATGTGACGTTGACGAATGATCAACGGTTCTTTAACTCTAACGAAGGGAGTCAAGTCACAGACAGTGAAGAGCTGTTCATACCCCCACCCCACTCCCACACACCCCACCCCCGCTTGTGTTGTCCTCCTCAGATCCAAACACACATGCACTCCTCCTTTGCTATTCTACTGAGACGAAGAACAGGCAAAGGGGAGGAGCGCAGCAGTTGTTATAATCAGTGAACATGCGCTCAGGAGAGGAGGTGGGGTTGCACACTTGACAAGTCATGTGGTACTGCTATAGGCCATACACCACTAAGTACAGCTGTGCGTAGTAATGTACGGCCGTACAAAGTGGCGTATGTCGTACTGGCAGTACCATTCGACTAACCATTCAAAAGACTGGCTCTTTGAAAGAAACGGATCTGCAAGATCCGTATCTCTTCAAAGAGCCATAAATCCCATCTCTATCGTTGAATCAGCATAAGGAATGCATTGTTGTAGGCTATTTTAGAAGAGTATTTATTTCATTAGACATCATTTGAACTTAAGGCTGCAATGCAAATGCAGTACATGTGACAAGTGGCATCTACAGTATTTTCACTTGCTTGAATAAATATCTGTCTGTGCTCTATTGCATTATCAGCTAAATGACAGGCTGTTCCAAGTTATCTCTTAGCAAGTTTGTGTGATTAAAACTTAAATTTGTAACTTATTTTGATTTAAACATCGTTTTCCATGTTTTGCTGTTTAATAAAATTTATGGTGCAATATCCATCCATCCATCCATCCATTTTCTTTAACCGCTTCTCCATTCCGGGTTGCGGGTAGCTGGTGCCTAATGGTGCAATATCTAAATGTCAAAAGAACTTTCAGCTGAAAATCCTAAGGTCCACACTAGTTTCACGTCCACCACCAGCACTTCCACAGCTCCCACTGGGAATGTTCATTAGCCCAAACAGAGGGGGTACATTTTCCACGTGTAGGCACATGATAGACCTGGCAGACTGGGGGCTGTGGAAAAAAAAAAAAAACAAAAAAAAAACATAGAGAGTGGACTGGGACTGCTTGGAGTCTTGGGAGCCAAATCACTCCAACACTGAGCAAAAGCCAGTACTCCTTTACTTCCAAACCCTTACACAAACTCACTTACTCACACACATACAGTCAGCTCATCTTCTCCGCTTGGAATACTATCAGCTTCTTTGTTAATTAGAGCAGAGAGAATTGTGTGATTTTTTTTGTCTCCTCCACTGAGTGTGTAGTTAGCAGCATGGGTGAGAAGTGTTTATTTTCACACAGTGCTAGGTACATACAGGTGTTTTGATAACCCTTAACTCTACCAAAACACGTGCAGACACAATGAAAAAAAGCACAAACACACACATATGTCATTGGTTTTTGACAGAGAATAATTGCAGGCTGTAAAATGCAGTTGCTGTGGAGATTTTTACTAAAAATAATGTAGCAAAATTGTGTGTGTCAAAAACAAAAAAAACAAAAACTCTGGTTGACTGTGGCAACAGAATTAGTATTCTGTGCTCCTCAGCTATAGCTCCCTCACCCAGCACTGAGCCCCTTTATGCTCCAGAAGAGGTCTTTAGACACACACACAAACACACATCCATTCCTGGTTTCTCCACAGATCAGTTTTTATCACACTGGATTGGTTTTCAGCACATGAGCCAACTTCCTGTTGATGCCATTAAAAATGTCATAAATCAAGGTAAACTGAAAATATGGGGTGTATCTTCCAATAAGTACACGTGTTTGTCCAGCTGCATTGTGAACTGCCAACATTTCAGCTGGAAGTTATTTCTTTTTTAAAGTCTTGTGATATATATATATATATATCACCTAACTGGGTCTGTTCTGACAGTTTACCACAGTTAAGTGGCTTCAATCATCAAAATGATATCAAAGTTTGATTCAAAGAGCAATTGGAATTCTTGAGTAAAAAGCAAAGGTGCATTGCCCTCTGGAGTTTGCGGATGACTCTATAATACAAGTAGAGGAATTTTATTATCTCAATATTATGTTCACAACTGATGCTTAGATGAAGACGATTCAACACATTGAGGCATTGTCTGGGGTGAAGAGGGTGACACTCCTGCCTGTGATGACAAAGGAGCCTAGCTGAAAGACAAGGCATTCTATTTACTGGTCCATCTATGTTCTAACCCTCATTTGTAGTAATGAGAAATAAATTATGGCAGAAAGAATATGAATCAGGTACAAGCAGTTAAAATGAAAATTCTTTGTAGTACGGCTGGGCTCTTCCCTAGACATGAGATGAGAATATCCAGAGTAAGATTGGAATAGAACTGCTGCTCCTCTGCATAAAAAGGCATCAGCTGAGATGGTTCAGGTGTCGGACCATGATAGCTCCTGGCTGCCTTCATTTGGAGGTGTTTCAGGCACATCTGTTTAGAAGAGAACTAAGACACTGTACATGCTGGAAGGATTAAATATTCTTTATGTGGTAGAAAAATATTCTGCCACATGTTTGGTTAAAATCTCTCACAACAAAATTCTAACAGAATAGGATTTTGTAATTACTTGATGATTCTTTAATTCTGATAAGGACTGCCTTTGTGAACTGTGGTCATATGTTGTGTAAATTTTAAATTGTGCAGGACTTTTCTTAACGGCCCAATGTGAAGTGAGCACTGCTCATTTTCACTACACTGAACAATGCTCTTTTCCTGAGAGACGTGCTTCTGGGAAAAAAAAAAAAAAAAGAACTTTGGAGAAAGGGGACGAGACCAAAGTCAACTTATTGAGAATCTGAACAGATCTGAGCTACGTAAGACTTTTGAAGATTTAACTGAGCCCAAAAGAAGGCAGTAAGGTCACTCTTACTTTGCAAGCTGCCAAAAACACCTCAATGAAATAAAAGAAGTAGAGCTGTTGTAAAATGAATTTTCTTCACGTTCTTAAAAGAAAGCAGTCTAACTAAGGTTAGAGTACTAGCAGAAGGATATAAGACAGCACTCTAAATGTGATGGAACAAAGTAACAGTCTGAGTACACGCTCCTAGTCTCCTAGTTACCTGCAGTCATGTTATTTAAGTTGTTCTTGTTTCAAACCTGTCCAAGCAGAGCACACGATAGCAAAATATTATGACAAGATAAAGGGTAAGTTTGATAAAGTGGTTAAAAGAAGAAAGAAGGATGGACTTCTTCAAGTAAGTGTGAGTCATGTTTACCCTTCCAATCCAATATGTTACAAAAAATAACATCCAAGTCATGACTCCAGTTCGATTAAAGTCTGTTCAGTGCAATCATAATACAATACAGTCAGAGTCAGTATTTTACTTAAATAAAAATAAGTTTAAGGCAGCCTCAATTTGATGATTATATCATGCAGTGGGTGGATATACATAGAACATATTTAAAGAGGATTCTGCACAGTCAGGTATGGTATTCATGCTCTACATGCCTTCCACCCCTCAGGGGACTGAACTGGTTTAGGGTATGAGATGATGAAGTTGGCACACTGGCCTGTCTTCATTTAATGAAAGTTGTATGATGTTAAGTGGTGGATGGCAGCATAGGCAGAAAGGAAGGGCATTTTTTTAAATAGAGTGGATGTCTGGAATGACATGTGAGGAGATGAATCGAAGGAGATGTGGTTAAGGTACCAGTGGACCAAATTAGATAACCTTAGAGAAAATTCCCTAAACACGGCAGACGTTTGAGAGTATGTGCATTTGTGTTTGTATGTGGAAAGAGGGAGCAATTGTGAGTGTATATGACGTGTGTGAATGAGTGGATGACAGAAAGCCTCAGAGCCACAATGTGTCTCCAAAGGCTTTTGCAGCTCTAGAGCAATTCAGTGATAATGGAATACTGAGATATATTACCACACACACACAAACACACACACACACAAACACTCACATGCTAACATACTCTATATCACACTCTGGCCCACTGACTCCCAGTCAAGCTTCACTGACTTTATGTGATCGATTAACTGCAGAAAATAGACAGGCATCCCACAGTGCACCTGTGCCCTCAGTGATGTGACACTGTTGCTGCAGGCCTGATTTTTAATATGTGTGTGTGTGTGTGTCTGTGAGAGAGAGACTGGGATGCCTTTGTTTTAAAACCCAGTTGTGTTCAAGTGTCAGAATCAGAACACATAAATCTCTGTGACTGATTTGACATTTTGTGTGAACCTTTGTCTGACCCGGTTAAAAGAAAAAAACAAACTAAAAAAAATCATTTTTATGACACTGCTTCCTGATTTCAAAGCCCTGCATCAGTGTTTTGGCAAGGATGAAATTCAGTGTGAACAAAGTGGGGACATCCAGTTGGGAGCAAGCATTTGATTTATGCAGCCATGTGTGGGGAGTGAGCAAAGGTTCACCTGAATGAAAATCTAAATATTTTTCTTTGCGTCATTGCTTTGCACAGGCAGACAGCTGTGAATCACTGTGCAATTCTGGATCCAAACTGGAAGAAAGACTACAAACCTCCTGCCAACAGGCTGGATCTATGGACTCTGGGCTTTTGGATTATTGAACCCATCAAATAGATGCCTCCATGTTTTTGCCAATTACCATTCAAGACATCAAACAGACTCAAAGACGCTTTGTAAATCAGTGGCATATGTACACTGGCTTTGGAGATTCAAAGTAAAACCAGAAGCATGTGGACACAAAGTCCCCTTTCTGCAAGTCAACTTCTGTATGACAAATAGTAGGAGGGATTGCAAGAAAAATGCAGTAGTTATAGCTGCTCAGCTGTCTCACTGACAAACCCACCCTGTGAAGATTCTTGTGAGTAAATGCAATAAATGCAACGTCTCCAGCTGAAATGAGGCCTACCAAAAGCAATAAATGCATTATACTTTCTCAAAAAACAAAAACATGTTAATACAAAACTATTTATTCGCATTGTTATCTACAACAACGACTAGGAGTCTTCATCTATTCTAATCTTTGGTGATGCATTGCTGTAATCATAAATATAACAGCAGGAAACTGTTCAAAGTTTGTGCTCTGGTGCTTTTGTGTGCACACAATGTCCTTGCAAATGTGATAGTAGTAAGGAATTCAAACATAAAGTCAGTCCTGTAGGGGCTGTTCAATGCGGTCACAGTCTTAAAAATCCATGAGTAGCTGAGCACAGCCGAAATAGACAGTACTTTTAAAATGACTAAATTTAATTTAGCATTTCTTTGTCTTTAAGAATTCACTCATTATTTGGTACTGTGGAAATGTAAATGAGTAAATAGCACTACTCCTATGACAAAGATAGTTGCGAGTGCATATGGTGTTCTTATGATTCACTCATGCAAAGTTCCATGCGCTAAGCCACTGGCCACCTGAGCCCACAGCAGTGGGTCCTTGTGTGCATTTGCTTCTGCATGAGCATGTTCATCATGGCTGCTTCCCTGACACTAAACATGCCACCTGGATCTAACTCACCGGAGCCATAGAGAAGACTTACGGCAGCAGTGTAATCACCTCTCAGTATAGGGCTGTGACTTGGTGCATGTGGAACCTGTCACCTTAGAGGTGGAATGATACTGAAGTGTCATCCTGGCTGACAATCAGCAGTTATATAATGCCCATCTGAATGTGCCATAGGTGCAGCTTCCATCCATTTTCAGAAGTGAGCTGATGGTATTGTCACCAGCAGAGACATAGAGAGACAGACAAGACGGAGGTTATTGATACCAAGCAGCAAGGGGTATGACGGATTGCCTGCCATTATGTAAATGATTTTTTATACATTGCAGTATGAAGGCAAGATACATTTCCATGCTGTCGCCTCAGCGCATTTAAGTTCAGTGAACATGCAGGGCTATGCATTTATGTAGCTCTTCTTGATGCGTGATAGATCCTTGCTTTACTTTCTGGCTGTCACCCATACCTCCAGTAAGTGTCCTTACAATGTCCTTCATGATAAGTGCCACAGGGACACTCTTTCCCCTGAAATGTCTTCTCTTGGGACCTCATTTGTGTTCATCTGGCTTGACGTGAGGGGAATCTGTTTGCCAGACCTAGCCGTATATGACAGACAGGGCTATTTATTCTAATACAGGAAGGGAAGCTTCCCAAAAGCACACTTACATATGCATGTCTACTGACTTTACCAACTGTGGAACATTACTGACCACTGGTCTGGAGAAGATACATTGACTGATGTTTTTTTGGCCAATTTAAAAAAAAAAGAATTATCAAAGTAATTGGAATCCAGTCTTTTAAGATTTACTTTTCTCTAACATAACAGTATTTTTAATCAATAATTTGATTTTGCCAAGAGGGGACCTACAGTTCTGACTAATGTCCACTAACTTTACAGCTTCTAATGCATTTCTGTTTTTTTTTATTTTTTTGATAATAAATCATTGTACAGTTAGACAGATATTTTGAAAGTAGCCCCATTCATCAATAGAATTAGAGTAATTTTCATTTTTTTTTATTTATTTATTGGGAATTGGTTGTCTTGGCAGTGGTAACAACTTGCTCTCTTGCATTTGTAAAAAGGGTTGCATTAGGAAAACCCTACATTCCAAAAATGTATTGTATCTACTAATAGCCCATTCATTGCCTGACAAAGAAAATCACAAAAACAAAAACAACAACAAAAAAATAATAATAATAATTGTCACGCCACCTTACAAAATACCTTTATTTTAGCCATTTGTATCTGGGGCCTTATTATTTTGGTGATGATTGACATCTTATAACCATAAGTGAGGGTTGGAATGTAAAAGTACCAATAAATTAAGAGCTATGCCTTCTGGCTCAGCTTCCACTTCATTATGACAGACCAGAGCAATACTCTCATCATTGCAGACAAAACCCCCATCTGTTGTTCCATCTCCTGTTTCATCCTACAGAACATGACTTACATATGTGGTGAGCTCAACATATGAACAGCCCCAATGAAAAAATAATAATAATATTAAAATTATTGTTATCAGTTTGATATGTACATATGTATTGGCCCATTGTGTTGTTAAAATGGAACATTAGTCATGTTCAAACCAATATGGTTCTTTGATATTTTTTATGTTCTGTTTTACTGGTATATTTTAATGATACATTTATAAATACTATATTATTTTACAATTTATTTTATTTTATTTTTATTTATTTATTTTATTTTACATTTTTATGTACTAACAAAGTAAATGTAATTGCAGATTTAGACATTGACCTTGTGACGTTTACATAAAAGTATAAAAAGTTATTTATCACAAAATCACACTGAATCATAAAGTATAATGTTTTGTTGTTTGCTGTTACCTTCCTGCTATTGTTTCAGTATCTAGCTAGCTATTTATCCTATTTATTCATTAAACAAATGCCCATGATCCATCACACACAAAAGCCACAAATGAGCATGAACAAGGATCTTTGATTCATTGTCCTTTGCCTAAAAACCCATCCGTGTCTGTCTGCATGTGTTTGCACTGTAGCTACTGTGTATTTTCGGCCTGTCTACTGCGTAGGGTAACAAAAAGAGGTAAAAATGAGAAATAACTGGTCGTGCTCCTGAGGCTATAGTGACGACACTTAGTGAAATACAACATGAGAAGGACTCAAACACAAAAGGACACACTTGCATACAAGAATACACTCTCTCAAGCAAGCACTCGCAATGTAACTCACAAATTTGCAGCAGTGAGGGCAACATTGTATTAGCAGAATTATTAGCGGAATAGAGCCCCCTCCCATCCAGACCCCAAACAGCTGTGTCATGCTGACCGGTGAGTGACAGTCACTTGTGCCCTTGCTAAGTCAAAGTTATACTTTAAAAAACAAGTGTGACTACCTCATCCTCCCCTCTCTTCCTGCTTCTTTCTCTCATTTGTCAGGATACATTAGCATCACCAGCCAGTGTGTGTGGCAATTAAGTATATCCCTGGGCGAGGAGGCCCTATTTAGAAATTATTACAAGACAATGAAATCATTATAAGGTTAGCAGAAAACATGTGGGAAAGTGTACCTATGAGTCTGTCTGTATATATGTGTGGGTGTCTGCAATCCGTCATTCTTTCCTACTCATCCATGGCTCTTACTTTTAAGATAAGTCTCTTCCTCAGACAGTCACCAGCAGGCTGTGAATCCTCCCCTTCCTCCTTCCATCCCTCCTTCAATCCTTCCCTCATGAGATGGTATCATCTGCATGGGAGTAATGGAGCAGTAAGCAGACACTGTGGTCAACAACTTTTTTGGCGTGTTGTGTGTATTTGAGTGTTAAAAAATATGGCTGTCACCTTGTACAATTAAAAAAAGGGTAGTCTGCTCTGCTTTCATATGCTCCTTACGAATGCCCTTGACAGGTGCTGTGTGTGTATATTGTGCATGTGTGTGTGTGTGCCTATGCAATGTTTAGAATTAGTGGGATTATTGACCTCCCAGAGGTAGATATTCTTGCATCAGTTTCCAACTGTTTGCAATATCTGCTCTTATTGATGTTATCACTTTTTTGGGACACATACTATAAAAATGAACTATAGTGCAAATCCAATAGTACTATAAGCACTATTTTGTTTTTCTTTTTAAGTGTATTATACATTGTTTTAGACTGAATAAATTTTTACAACACTTATTCATGATGACAGAGCAAAAGGGACTAATACCATTAATGTTCAGATCATATTTTACAAAAAAGTAGCATTTTTTGAAGGAATGCATATTGCCTGCTGCCTGGCATGCCAAAGTTTTAAACATTGATCTTACAAAATCTGTTAGTACTCAAAGTAAGTGAAGGAAATACCTCTCAGATACTAACACACCAAATTTTACAATTCCAGTTTTTGTAGAGGAAAAGGGATATTCATGTCGTATGTCTTAGCTTTTAGGACCATTTGAGTGAAGACTTAAAGCTGTCATTGTTGCCAACAGTGCTTTTACTAAAATTTAATTGAAGGGTTTGAATATTTATGTAAATTGGATCCCTGCCTCCCCTCTTTTTTTATATAAAACTGAATTGCAAAACCTGTTTCTTTTGTCTTTGTGGAGACTTGTGTGTTGGCTGATAAGGCAAAAAAAAAAAGCAATTCAATTCAAAATAAGTCCGAAACACAAGAAAATGAGGAAAACCTGAGTGGTACTGGAAACATTCCATTGGCACTGTTAAGAGTTGTAACAGGCACTTTAAAATACTTAATTTTGATAGAGCGTTCTGTGTGGTTTGATTAGTGTGACAGTGAAAAAGAAGTTAGAAACACCAGAACAAAAAAGGTGATTGAAAAAGTCTTCACAATCACAGGTTTGCCACTAATTACAGACTTTTCCATTAGAGAGGTTGTGTTGAGTCAAAAGTTTCTTTCACTTTTTTTTTTTTGCACTTCAAATACATATGTAAATGCCTAATTGTCTGAGCAACTTTGAATAATGATCCCATTAGCCTTTTAAAATAAATAATTGTTAGTGGACCATTAGTGTTTTATTGCCTTTTCTATGGGGAGGAGGAGGTAGGATAGAGGGATACTGTAATCTGCATATCTAATATGATGTTTGGAGAAGTGAACTTAATCACCAACATTTCTGCCTAATGTTTTATTTAACCAATGTGGCACTTACATGCAAATGAAGAAGATTTTTATCTAACCGACACTCGACAAAGACAGATATTCAGAGGGGAGGAAAAGTTAAGCCGGCCGACAATATTTCGGCTCACAGTTCCCAGGCGCTGACTTGTATAAAAAGTTTATGATGCATGAAGCCATTAATATATAAATAACTGGTGAAATAAGTGGATAAAAAATCACCTTGCCTTTTTGTTCTGCGAGGGACATAAAGCGAGGTATGCTTTCCTGGTCTTGCAGGAAATGAATGCGCCTGGGATTTATCGACACACTGGCGGTTATAAGCCTACTGTCACAGTCCAGCAGTTACCCATGGCGGATTTAAGACTCAAGGAAGAAGAAACACTCATAGTCTCCATCTCTTTCTCGTTTTCCTTTGCTTTCACACCCTGCTGCAAGTACTTTCATGTCACTCGAGCCAATTCTTACTCAACTTTGGTCAAGTGGAACTATGTGGGAATTTTGGAAACCAAATTTTGCAAAATGTTTTGATGAAAGAATCAACTTTTTATTTTATTTTTTTTGCCTGCACCCTTACCAATACTGATCTATAATTTGTGTTGTTGGCAACACACACTTGGCACAAAGCCACGGCTCGTTCTTTGTCTATCACAGCTGCTTTGAAATTGTGTTTTGTTTATTTGATGGTAAAATATTCGAAGAAAAATATCTGTGAGAGCTGTCCATATAATCTCCCCATAAACTGATATCTAAATCCATCACATGCATGTGTGCCCACACAAGCGTGCACTCGTTCAATGAGAGCCTACAACCTCAAGGGCACTGGGAAATGAATGACAGCAGCAGCTGCAGGTGTTTGTGTCGGGTGCCAAACATCTTGCTCAGACACCAACAGATATGCAAGCACGGACTCCCATAGCGGACATGTATAGACACATTCACACACACACCTGCAGCTTGCAGACTGATGCTGTGGTTTGGGAGTTAGTATCGATCGCCACTCGTCAGCATGTCCTCTATAACAAGCACTGTCCCCAAAAGGACTGCAGCAAACCTATCAGGGAGAGACACAGAACGAGATTGTAGGAGACAGGTGAAACCTTCTGTACGCACAGATCATGAAAAAAATAAAAAGGCTACTGTCCTTATCTAAAAAATTCTATGTAAAAGCATAATTCCTGTTTTTTATTATTATTATTTTAGTGCGTGAGTCTTCTGCAAAAAGTACCTGAAGATTATAAGCAAGGGCAGAATGGCTGGAACCAGAGCACAAGCCTGATGATAATGATGAAGTATCTAGCCACCCGGCTAACGAGAGCCCAGATCTGCCCCAAGTCTGCCTGCTATGCAAATTTTTCTCACACCAGCAATGAATCAAAGGCATTGCAAACCAATGTTTCTTTTCACAGCACTTTAGCAAAGCTATCATTCACAAAGGACATGCCAAAGGCACTCACACACTGAGAGTATACACTAACTTCAGCACACTCTTAACAGCCTCACAACCTTTTTTTACATTGCTGTAGAAAAAGAAAAAAATTAAATACATTTCTAATGCTTACATTAGCTAACTGACTCCCAAGTTCATGGCCATTGTACGCTTTTTTGTGGATGTGACACTTCCGAGCACAATGGCCTTAAACTTTAAATCAACAGTGATGTGACTTCAGAGACAAAGTCCTATAAGTATATAATTGTGGGAACAGAAAAAAAAAAAAAACAGCATAGGTTGCCATCTCTGACGTTTCTGCACACAGGTATTACAGCAGCATGGATTTTTAACAATTAAATTGCTTCTTTGTTGCAAGAATGAAAAGTGGGAGAGCCTTGGAGTTGGGACATTAATTGATGGATAGAGGTAGAAGAGAATGCGTAGATACAAATTTGTTCAAAAGAGAGAATGCCTTTTGTTCTTTTGTCACTTCATGTGGCTCACTGTCTTGATTTGCTCATTATGTTATTGCTCTGCCAGGCTTGTAGATTTGCCTCTGGGGAGTTGAAGTGGCAGAAGAAACAGAATGATGCTAATTTGCTCAAATGGAGGGTTACAAGGCTCACCTTCTGTTGTCGGAGGTGACACATGGGCCAAAAGGTGACACCCCAGCTAATTATGTAATGCATGTTGAGGAGTTTTGCTTATTTTTCTGAGCAGATTTCTTTTTTTTCTGTCCTAATCGAATAACTTCAGAGTAAACTTATACAAAAGTATGCATAAGAAAATGAATAAATAAAGGCACACAATTGTCACATTCAAGCATAGACGAGTATCAGTAACCTTTTCAATATTAGGCCATGGGCAAGATGTGACACCTCATGTCATAACAGTGAGCGCACAGAAGAAACCATGGCAGACTTTTAAGCTTTTGTCAGATTAATAGGCACTTTCTCTCTGTGGTCAATAAATGCTTTAGGGGGTTCCCTCAAAGATGCAGGAGGGATCCCTGTGTGTATGTGTGTGTGGAGCATCTAACTGGCCTCATGGGTCAAACTGTCACCGCAAAGATGGTTAAGCAGTTGGTTGGCCAGTGGGAAATCAATATTAGGTGATGAAGCTACAGTGTGTGCACATATGATGTGGATGCCTGTTTGTGTTTTTATGTGTCATTGTGAAGTAGTGTGGTTTGGGGCTTAACGTTCATTTAGAAAGAACAGAACACCAATTCAGGGGTTGAGAGGAATTAATATAATTTGGATCAGTACTATTCAGCTCTTGTGGTGTAATAAGGCATCATGACAGCACAATATGAGGTTTTCCTATCTTACTATTACTCTTTATCAGAACTTATTTCAGGTACTTTAAAGATGCAAAACATAGCATACAATTGGCTCTCAGGCAGAGAAAACTTGGATCTTGATGTCACGATGTGGAGGTGGGAAGATGATAGAACCTCTATCTCTCACACCCACAGGGTTGAACTCTTTCCCTTAGATGTCTAAAAGCAGTGGGCCTGAAGTGGGGGTTGAGGGGTCAGCGTGCTGGTTTTGAGACACGCAGCTGAGTCCCAGTGCAAATACGGGCTAGAGATCACAAGACTGGAAAGCATTGAAGCTGCTGTGCCTTTCCCCGAGCTTCGGGGAGTGTTGAAGCTCCAGCTCGCTTCTCTGCTAGTGAACCCTGGTTGTTTAAACTAGCCCCAGCGGTCCTCATTACCCTCTCCCCAGGCACATTCATGCACACAGATGTAGGTGAGTGTAGATATACAGTAAAGGAAAAGAAGCACAACACGCAGACATCTGTTGGCTTTAATGATGTGTAACAGAGCTGTTTGCTTTCCCTTGGACCGTACCCCATCTTTTTTTTTTTTTTTTACATTGTGGCTTGAGGGGCCGTTACCACGGTGATGGTTCTAACGATCCTTGGACTACCCAAGGGTGAGAGTCGACCCGCCAACACTGCATATATAAATCCCTTTAAAGCTGATGTTGATCCCACAATATCATGTTGCAGTTGATAAAAGTTTAAGTGATAAACTCTCAACTGCACTTAGCCTAGCATGGTAATTGCACGCAATGATTTCAGATGCTGCTCGTGTGTTATTTTTATGCAAACGTCATTACAGCACATTCAGTGTTTCAAGTACTTAAGTGCAGCTATTTGAGCTCTCTACGCTCTCAGCCTCCAGAGTGTTTAATCACTGCTTTGGCTGAGCTCAGTTAAGCATGCATCCCCCCTCCCACCAGTTTATTTACTGCTTTTTTTTTTCTCATCAGTGTGTTTGATCACAACTTATGTGTGATCTTATGACTAATCGTGGTCTAAGTCATATACCTCATCTCTACAAGTATAACCTAAACCTATGTAGCAGCTCTGTTATAGAAAGGTGTGACTTGTCTCACCTTCTAGTGCATCATCTTTTCCATTTGTCTCTGTTTTCTTTTCACTTACACTCACTTGTTCCAATAGGTACCATCGTTGCAACTAGAGACAAATCGACTGCTATATTGCATCTGTTGATGTGTGTAACTGTGTGTCCCCATGTGAGATATTGAGCTCAGGATGAACATTTCAAGTGCAGTTTTAGTGGCTGGATTCAATGACAGTGAGAGAACAGGGGCCCTCAATGTTTCTTGATGTGGCAGCATATTGCAAACAGATGATTTCTTTCTTTTCTGTCTCTTTAATATGAAGCTCACACTTCTCCAAAACATGGGCTTAAACGTGTATCTGGGGCATCAAATTCTCTTTTTTTATGCAGTTCAAGTTAAAAAGGGACAACGGAAACATCAGAGCAAAAACAAACAAAACCGTGTCTAGAGTTTTAGGATTCTGTAACCATAAAGAGAGAGTTCAAATATTTTAACGTGGAGGTCACTGGATAGATTGTGAATATTAAGTTTACTACATCTGTGTACAGCTCCTTGAATGGCCTCAGTTTGGAGAAATAACGTTTCTGGATTGACGAGCTAACAGCCACTCCAAGAGGAGTCAAAACCTAAGTGTATTGTTGCCATCTTAAAATAATTATGAACACAAAAAATTGATTCATCTGATGCTATTTAAAAAAAGAAAAAAAAAAAGAAAAAAATTTCATATGGCTGTGAGTTGAACGATTCCTGGTTAATATTACAGAAGTACTCCACGCTGTAACAGAAGTGCTATAGCTACATGATGTTGCTACTATTTTTTATTAGCAAGTAAGTAGATGTGTTTATCTAATGTCAGTCTAATCAGATTCATTTTTTTTTTTTTTTTTTCCAAACTGGGGCTGTAAAAAAAAAAAAACTACAACAGGTAAGATAATACAGATCCAAGTAAGTTAGAATTAAATATTTTCTGATACCATGTCTCAACCTGATGATTGCAAAAACAGATTACATACCATAAGTACAATAAATTAGAATTAGAATCAGTGCCATCGTGCATGACACCTCAGTAACTCTACATTGCTGTAAAAAACAATTGTGTTCATGTTGTTCTGAAAATGTTTTTTTTTTGTTATTATCATTGAAATTAATGCTATGTATTGTCTTTCACATCCACATAGCACATAATGTCAAAATAAATAAATAAAAAAGGTCTTTGTGCTTGCAGTACAGCATGGTTTTGATCAAATACATTTATCCTGTGTGCCCTGATTTTGAGCAGTGACATCAGACAAACATCTGAACTCCAAATGTCTGTTGTAAGACAGCAGTGGTCATTTTTGATAAAAGACCTTGCAGATAATGACAAACATTTTTATTCACTGTGTTGGTTGTGTAGTGTCAAAAAGTAGGACATACTGTGGTTCCGACTGCTCTAAAAAATATTTTCTCTGCTATAGCAATGGGTTGGAGCAATAAAATCAGTTACCTGTTTTGTATTATTTCTGCCTTGTCAGAGTCTTGTGGAAACTTGTCTTTCCTCTTTAGTTTCCTCTAAAGTTCATTGCTTAGCCGTGGTAGCTTTAAGAGATAGCTGGGTGGACTCACTGAGTGTTTGGATTTTAAATGTCTAATTAAATTGGTGATACTCAAACTGCACATGTTGCAAGTAGATGCTGATTTTTCTTCATTTACTGTTTTAAAATACTAACATACTGCAGTCATTTACATATTGCATCACAATGATTCACAGTAGCTGTTTTCCAGCAGCCATATTGGAGGGTGGCTGGTGTGAAATCACAGACAGAAGACCCAAAACAGAGTTTCAAAGCTGAGTGTCTTGATCAGGACCTCAATGTGATACTTGATACTGACTTGGAAAATTCTTAAAATTAACCCTTCAAAACTTTTTTCACAAAACTCCACTTCAAAACATTTGAACTACTGCTATATCATCCACTCAAATGGAAGGATTGTATTTTTTTTTTTTTTTTACTATTTTTGTGGCAAAGGAGGTTTCAATGTCTTATAGTAGCTGACCAGACACAGGTGTCTTATGTCTGTGACTTCCTTCTTGTTAAAGGTGTACACATACAGGTTTTCTTTTTGGTGAATTGACCAGAATGCAGCAAAGTTAATCAGTGTGGCAATAGGCTCAAAGTAATCAAGTGATTAATTAGCATGGAATTTCACTGTCATAAAATAAACTTGAGAAAAATGAAGCTTATGGTAGAGTAAATGAGAGAGGCATCAAGAATAACAGAAAAAAAAAAAAAAACAATGGGGGCACTGGAGGTTTGTGAACTTGGAAGGTTTGGAATGTCCCCTCTAAGTTTTATTCAATACAAAACAGAGCTGTTTTTTTTTCTGTTTTCAGATGTACATAGCTGCTTGTTAAGTCCATGATTCTCAGATTATCAAAACACATGCACAGGAAGTGCACACCCAAAAGAACATGTCAATCACGGGCCAAAAAAACCCCCCAAAAATGTCTGTTGACGTAACAGAAGGAAGAAGCTACAGAGTGTGCTGCGATAAGGCAGCCTGAAGCTTATTTATTTGGGGTACTAGTGTGAATTTTCATGAGATGATGCAATGTGGTGATGGCAAATTCAGCAGCTTGCATTTCCCCAATTCCCAGCTGTCTTTAAGACATCATTAAAAGAAATGAAACAATTGACGACCTGTTCACATAGCAGTAGATGACAGCCACGAATGTGTGCACTGCAATTTAAATTGGCTTAGACTATCTCTGTCAGTTTAACCAGAAAACAAACAGAATAGCATGCAATTCTGTTGAAACATGGTTAAATATTTTGACCTACGTATCCATCATCTGTGCAATACATTGCTGGACAGCAACAGTGAGTTGCAAAAGTATTCACCTCCTTTGTATTATTTGGTTTGGTGCCTTACAACTTGAAATGTATTTGGATTTTTATTAAATTAGTCATAGACCTTATAAAAACAAAACAAAACAAACAAAAAACAAACAAACAAAAACTAAAACAAAATATAAATCTGATTCAGTGGTTAAATTACCTCTTCAAGTTCTGCAGACACCTGATAATCACCCATTGATTCAAATCAGGTGTGTTAGAGCAGAGAAACAAATAAAACCTGCAGGATAGTGGCCCTCGAGGACCATGATTGGCCACCACTGCTCTAGAAGGTATTAACTTCATGAGTGGGGGAACATTTTTATTTTGTTTCATTTCTGTTGTCCTATTTCAAGTTTGTTTTTTAAAAACAAAAATCTTTTACATCTTCATTGTAATAGGTTGTATAAATCAAAAGATAAAAACTTATTTTTCCTTTTTTTTTTAAATTTTAGCTTGTAAGGCAACAAAACAGATAATGCCATTGGGTGAATACTTTCGCAACCCACTGCACAAAGGATAACTATTTTATGCACTTCTTTTAAAGCAGAGTGTTTTTTTCTCAGACATGTCTGCTTGATAATTTCTCTAACATTTATCAGTTTGCAAATCCTCTGTTAATTTATTCTTTTTTTTTATTATTGTCTTGCACGTTGTTCCTCTAATTTTTCAACACAAGCATAAAGGCTTTTGATATTATCGGATTTGCTAAAATCAAAAACTAGAAAAAAGTCCTACAAATTTAGATACTCTTGTGACTCATTTTAATATTATTTTGTGCTGTATGCACTTTTATCTTGCTATATAAAAGACAATGTCTGTATTTGTGCCATAATCAGCGGTGTAGTGACAATCCTTTGAACTGGTCCCTTTTTTTAAGCTTCAGAAGTGGAAAACTGTGAGTCAAGTACAAGCAAGGAGACAAGACAAGGAAGGATCAGAGAAAGAAATATTTGAACATTTTTTACATTTGTTTTGCACAGAAAGTGATGGCAGAAGAAGATATATTTGAGAAGTGATGGGATAATGAAGACATAAAAGAGGCTGTGCTTAGAGAGTTTACTTACATGTGATAGCAGCCAGATGATTCTTTTTTTCCAGCTTTCCATCAATAAAAAAATAGATTTTTTTTAAATACTAGCATATAGTAACACAACTATCATCACGCATATCTGCTTTCAGGTCTATTTACAAAATATTGTCAAATTTGGGATATATATTCAATTTTGTTGCAGGAAATTTAAAAAAAGGGGAAAAAAATGGGGTTAAAAAAAAAGAAGAAGAAAAAAAAGAAATATATTTCCATTTGATGTATATTCCACAGGAGACAGCTCACGGAGTGTATTCATACAACATGTAATCATGCGAGTAGCGACTGGCACTCGCTCTGCAGGGCTCAGACTTCACCTCCCACTGGGACGCACTAAAAAAAAAGTCTCATGGTACCACAAGGCTTTGTGGAGGCGAGGAAAACTTTAAATATTTTGATCTTTTACTTCACTAGGTGTGCCTTTGTGTGACTCTTAATCCCATAGGATATCTACTTTCTGGAAAGTAGAAAGATTTTAACTCTGTTTTTCTGAACCACTTTGTGTCTGCAGATCAACCGTCTTTGCACCATATTCTTTCTTAAATTGTAACATGCTGTCATGGTCAAAGGGTATACTATTACCCCTTTCTGTTTCCTGTCTTTTGGAGAATGGTGATAATATTTTCGCTTTGTTTGTGTGTGTTTGTTTGTCTGTTGTGTTAGCAACATTGACATTGTACATAACATTGTTTTCACGGTTTGATTAAAATGGCTATAATTCTATTATTTTTCAGCATAAAATGATCTTAATTCAAAACTCTGGCATAAACATGGTGGGCGTTATGCATTCTTCCAAGGCATGATAGGTCTTTAATTTATTAAAGTACTGAAGACAACGTGACACCTGGTTCGCAGGGGCTACCAGCTTATGATTCTACATTCTATGGTGTTTAGCAAAATAAAAGGAAGAAGTGTTTACTTTTTCCTTACTGTTACAGAACCCAATTAGTTCTGAGAAGAATTTGTGCAGTGTTGTACTCTTTGCTAAAAATCTGGGTTCTTGAGAACAACTTTCTCCTTTTTTCCTTGTGTGAAAATAAAATTGTTAGGAGAGTACAGCTTTACACTATATTTTTAGACTGTGCATTTGTACACTTAACTGTCATCCCGGAGGCTGATTTTCTGGTTTAAACCAGTGCTCATAATTTATTTTCATAACACAGTTGTGTTTTCATCCGATGTTGCTAGTGTTTTGAAATCTAAAACAGAAGACTGATTTTAGATTTTTTTTCCAGATATGTATATTAATTTTGGTAATTGACTCATCTGTCTCAGTGTGATATCCCTAATTACTTAAAGTTTTAAGCAATGTGATTTAGTTACCAAAGTTAGTAGTTGTCATTTATTTCTTTTCATATATGTGGAACCCAGCTGGACAACTTTATTGGTATATTAAATATAATGTAGAGTAATGACACAGATTTAGAAACCTGTTGAAAGGCCAGCAGCACCACTGCACTGTGAAGGCATACCCAATTGAAATGCATTACTCCAAAAGGGATTTGGGGTATCAAAAAAGGCCACTTGCCATTATTTGTGCCAGCTTCAACCAGGAGAACAGGATCTAAAGCTAGATGGTTTATACATTTAAATTTTATCTGACATCGTTCTGTGTGAAGATTTTTTTACCTCTTCTCCTTTTACCTTTGTTGTTTTGCTTGTTTGGCTACTGACAACTTGTTTGGGGTTTTCCTCACTTTTTTTCTGAAATGAGTTCAAGCTTTCATCCACTTAAACCACTGTTAGTATAGCTAATGAGTGGAAGGAAAACATTGAGCTCTATCCCAGCTGTCAATGAGCATCAAACACCCACATTGATCAATTAACCCTAACCACACAGAAGGCTGGAGTTTTCATTAAATAGGGCATGCTGTTGGCAAAAATTAGGCAGCATTTATCCTTGGGAATAATGCATCTCTTTAGCATGGCACTCCTCTTATGCTGCATGACTGCACTGCTCTCTCGATTAGCCTTTGTGGCTCAACTGCTCTCAGCTATTTATCCAGACACTGTTTCTACACAACACCTTTTCTCTCCTTGGAATAAATTACCTGCAACACTTTTAGAGCAGGGAACAAGAAGGAAACAACAAACGTGCAAGCTTTGTCTCGAAAGCTGATGAGGCCCAGCTGGTCCTTGAGCTCTGGAAAGAGAAAGTGTTAGCACCGCAATGCACATATGTCTGTGTGTGTGTGTTTGCTGCATCTGGACTGCTGCACACCAAGGGGAACAGAAGGCATATTTCACTCAAGGTCATAGAATCAGT
This sequence comes from Kryptolebias marmoratus, assembly GCF_001649575.2. Lineage (NCBI taxonomy): Eukaryota > Metazoa > Chordata > Actinopteri > Cyprinodontiformes > Rivulidae > Kryptolebias > Kryptolebias marmoratus. The sequence continues at coordinate 14,760,810 of NC_051434.1, forward strand.
TTATTTGTTACTTTTTTTTTCTTTTTTGTTGTTTAACTTTCCCAGGAAACAGAGAGACTGAGACAGGAAAAAAGAAAAAAAGAAAAAAAAAAGTTGATAGTCAGTACTTATGGAGCACAAGGGACAATTTCACAGTCCTTATAACCATTTGATGTAGTTTTCGTTTTTGTTGTGTTATTTTTGTTTTGGCAGTACTTTATTAGTTCAATAGGGACTCTCAACTGATTTAAAAGGATATGATTGCTCCTTACATAAATGTTTGTTGCTTGCTGGCATAATACAAATACATAATAAGTTCAACTTATTGACATTTTCAAAGCCAGGAAATTGAACATTCTTCCAGCACCTGTACTATTAGGATTGGATTTGCATTGCTTTTCTTTGGGTGTGTGCAGCACAAAGTAGAATGAGTTGTTGTATGACTCTTGGTTCCGATAACTCCTTCTTTTAAACTCTGCTTAAAAAAAATACTATGGAGACCCACAACACACAGCTCCAACAATGGAGTCTCGCATTGTTGTTGTTGTTGAAAGTCATGCGCATAAGTGGCCTGGCTACATGGACCAAAGGGTGAATGTTGCACAATCACCAGTGCAAACGTTCCTGTAGCTGCTCCAGAATGGAACTTATAAACCTTACATCCCTCAAACTAATATCTCACTGGGCTACTAATATTGGCAACAATTTGGAAACAAAAACAATTACTACAGAATGCACCTTTTTTTTTCCTTGGAATCACTGAATTGACACCTTTATCTACATTGCACCAATGTTGCACAAACTCTTGGTGAAATTTGAGCCAAAATTTGCAGTGGGTAACTATTGCACCACTGTTGCACAACATACTTGCAGCAAGATAACAAATTTTAGAGATTTGCAAATATCTCTTGACATTCAAGAGAATGTTGTGTAACAGTAGTGTGATAGTTATGTGTGACATTTGAGAAATGTGATTCATCAGAGGCCTTTGCCCAATCCAACAATCCTTTTCTCATCAGATCTCAAGCAGCATACCTCAGAGAAGAAGTGCAGAAGCTGCTGGATGAGGACCAGGCTATTATGCTGAAGACTGTAGCTGTGCTCAAGAATGGCTGGGTTTGGCCATGACGTGGTGCCCATAATGTCCGCTTTTCACTGTTGTCTCTAATGACTAGCAATTTAGTTTCATAGGTTACAAACGACTCACAAAGTTGACTTACATTTATCACAATTTCTGATCCATAGAAACTAAACGATAAAAGATTTGAGACATGTTCCAAATGCTCACAGCAACTGACTACTGTGAGAGAAAATTTTGTTCACAGAGTTTTTTTAACTTGTTTGAAATTTCTGACGGAAAAGTGACTATGACTCACTTGAGAAAATTGAAAAATTCACAAACATTTTGTACAATTTCACAATTTGTTGCCAACAATCACAGCCCAGTGAGATACTAGCTTCAAAGACTACTTATAAATGTTTGATCAAAAGCTCCTATATTTGGAAGCTCGGCGGGTAGAACATGAAAGTGTAAAAGGAGTTCTAGAAACCAGAATTAGTTTTACAAAACCTTAGCCAGTAGTTTTTGTACTGTACACCAAATAAAACTATATAATTTTGTATTTTATTGAGAGAAAAACAAGGCATACTTCAAAAAGGACAAAGACACAGATTTCATGTAGCCTGCAAAAGGTTCTGAGTGACAGCTTTGGCATGAGCCCAAACAGAGAGGAAAATCAAACTTACCAGAATTTTTTGTTGAACAAAAAAAAGTACTTTTTGTCTATCATCTGTAGTTCCCCTTGTCACTTGTGTCAAGGTTATCTCTACATCGTAGCTGCTCCTTTCTTCCCTTCCACTACCCATAAAGCCTATACGGATTCAAAGTTATAACTGCTGGTTTTAAAGAATGTTTACTTCTGCAGGTACATAAACAGTTATTTTTCCACAGGGGAAAGTTTGGAGCTGGCAGTGTCGGAGTCACACGTGGTAATGCCAGATAATAATCAGTACAGTAATTAACAGTACATGTAAATTGTTTGGTTTTTTTTTAGAAAAACCTACATTTTTTTTTAAATATTTTAAAATACATTTTAGTTAAGATTCCTAAGAAGGTACAATCAAATGCTTAGCCCTGAACAGAGGCATAATTTCTATTCAGATTATCCTCCACTGTCCAAGTGCAGCTTATGCTAATCACTCAAAGTTATGCAACATATGCAGGTAAACCTCTTTTAAAAGGGCAAAAAAGAGTGGATGTCTCAGGTTGCTCAAACAAATACTGTTCAAAGTATTCAATAGTGTGAATAGTGTGCATGAATATGGCTGGATGTTATGAGGCAGCTGGCAGCCATTATTCATGTGCTTGAAGCAGCTAATGCTTGGTGTTGGAGCATAACCTACTATGCACAATTAAAAGAAAAAAAGGAAAAGTTACCATTATCGAGAGGGAAATAAGTCATAAAATGCTGTTACAGATTAAAATTTCGGTGAACACAGTAGAAGGTACATAATATGTTAGGCCCACTCCACACTGAATGTTGACACATCTAAAACACAAGTTATTAGAACATGGCTGGATCATGGAAAATTTGGAAAACCTCATTTAGTGTGAAGGTGACCATGACACTGCAGTGCTTTTAGTACTCACCAAATAGTTTTTTTTTTTTTTTTGTTAATTTTTGCATCCCCAAGATGCTCTTCTCCACCCCCACCATGTTATATCATGGTCATAGCCTATAGGCACAAGATCAGCATGACCAGTCTTGTTTAAAAACCTGGATGACCAAGATACACAGCCAGCACCACAACAACCTTGCTGCAAAGGTTTTTGCTCATGTGTAAAACCATCACGGACTCCCCATTATCACACATAATGGGGAGCCCGCTGAAGATGTCACCGACCTCTTGCAAACAACATCCACTTGCTGGCTCTGATTTTTTATTTTCATGTTGCAGTTATGTTGTCATCCAGCATGGAGGCACCCCCATTATATGTCATACACTAATTTGTGAACTACTATTTCAAAGCCTTATACGTGCCATTTGGTAGTGACCACAAAACAGATGTTCAAGGTGGATACTCAAAATAGGTCAGCAAAGTGACAAATTAGTTTTCTCCAATTAAAATACATTCTGGAACAAAAATAAAATTTATTTTATTTATTCCTAAAATTCCAATAAGCATAGTATAAAGGTAAAAAGGCTAAAGAAAGTGCTCATAAAATATGCTCTTTTTCAACATCGATAAGGCTCTATTTATGTATGGACCAGTCATCATTAAAAGTACACTCTCTGTACTAAATCTCAGCTAAAACTTTCGTTTTCTCTACAAAAAGTAGGGAAAGCTTTTGAAATTGTAAGCTGTTAAAGATTTGACTTCATTTTATGGATTTGTACTGCTGGTTTGAAAAACTGAGCTGAAGGTCAGTTATAATAAGTTCTCCACATCTGATTCCTGAGCACAAGCCATTGAGATCACTCTACAGGCAGACGTAAGCAACGTGTGGGTGGATGTGAGCGTGCAAAAGCCTTTCACTGAAGCATAAAGTCACGGTTGTGTCTTAGTGCGAACAAGTACACGGACTGCACTTAGAGTTTGCGGAACATAGTTTTTCTAAATCTGTATCTCCTCCTGGAAAATTACAGACAGTGAGAGAAATAGCATGTTTGTGGCATCATAATCTGAGCAGCCCTAACAAAAGAATAGTCAGAAAACCACTGGAACACATGCATCTGAACACACAAAAAGAACAGACTGTACCTGGATATTCAAAGCTAAATCTAATATTAACACAACTAAGTAGAACAGAAAGTACATTGAGAGGTATGTCAGACTCTACAGCATTACAGTACTTGGCAAACAAGCCCATTATAGAATATACACAACAGGGATGATAAAAGCAAAGAAACTACAATGATACACCAAATAATCAAAAAAAAAGAAAGATGAAAAGATTGCAGGACACAATCCCATTTTTTGATGAGTCACAGGATGGTTATCGGTTTCTTGCTGTGCCACCAACGTCTTCACCTACCAACACAGTTTTGGATTTGATTCCTTTTATAATCTATTTCTTTTTCTTCATATGAGCTCACCTGTTATGTCATATATATATATATATATGCTGTAAATATAGACACACACATACATAAAGCTCAAGAAAAGAATGAATAATTCAGCTCCCTCTCTTACTATGGACTGGAGAAATTTCTTGTTTCTGCTAAGTGCCTCCTAAGCTGTGACTGACTTTTTGTACATTTAGAAGGGCGGGCAATAAAGTTCATAAATGTCATCACTTTGTCCTCATATCATAACATACAATTAATTCAGTGTAAGTCTACAACTGTTTAACTTTTGAAATCAACAGGTTTCAAGATGACAACATCAAACTGACTAAAATCAACACAAAATGGCTTTAACTCAGTGAATTAATCTGGTGTGGTAGTAGCTGAGAGTCATCCTTAACACAAATTCTGAGTAGTAACACATTGTGCAAAATCTGTATCTAAAATATTAGAATTAACTTTTTAGAGTAAAATATTTCACATACTGTTGCATTGTATTTTCTTGTTTTAAACGTTGAGGATTTTTTTTTTTGAATGTTCATCCATATATTATTAAGGTATGGGACCAAGCAAGCTTCAGCAGACACAAAAATGTGTCAAAAAAGTTAACCAGTTTCACAGATTTTACTGTGTTAAAATTGTGTATGGCTGTAGCTAAGTCATTCACAACATATAGTCTAAGCTGAACATCTCATAAATTTGAATGAAGTTGTGTATAACTTTATTCTTAAGTTTTAACTGAAAAGGCCTTTAATATTTTTTTAAACAAAACTTGGACTAATATATGTCATTAAAAGTATTATTTTTGTATTCATTACAGTCACAAAAAAACTGAAAAAATAACTTAAAGTATTTTAAAAAAGTAAGAAAAAAAATAGATAAGAACACCTTAAAATTAGGAATAAAAAAGGCTGTAAAAAAGAATTGAAAATGCCAGAAAGAAAATTACCAGCGTGAGTTATAGTGACTGGCCAGCAGCTGCCCTTCATTGCAGCTGAGAACGACCGTCTGCCGACTTCATTCACCTTTCTCAGATGCAGGTCCGGCGAATGAGTCTGGACACTGATTTATAATCCACTTATCTCACTTCTCTCCCAGCCGCTGCCTTTCTTCTCCTCCTGTTCATATGTGGCGTCAGCATGACGGTGTTGCTATGGCAACAGCATGCCACTGCAGAGGCAAATGTGAGCAGTAATCTATCTTTTTTTTCCCCACTGGCTGCATCATGTACGTACATACCACTGATGTCACCTAAGAACTGCATGTGATAGTTATCTCTGTAAGCATTTAAAATCATTAGCTGTTCAATAATAACTTTATTACTTCTTGACCATAGAACAATGCATTAGTGTACCTGGAAAAGTGACTAATTATTTTGATTTGCACTTAGGACTACATAGAAGAGCTTTTGCTCAAAGGTTAAACTGCATTTGCAAACATGGATAAATTAAAATGGCTAAGTACCAGCATGTTAGTATTGCCATTGTTAACATCTTGGTACTCAGAACTAAATCAAAGCTCTTCTGTGTCTAAGCACAGACACAGAGAGCCTCTAGCATGCCTTGTAGACTTTTAAATGGTATCTACTAACTGGCACCATTTTCTTGTCTGTTGCAATTTAATAATTAAATTACATTTATACTCATTACATAATTCATTGTGGCACAAAGAAGAGTTCTTAAGCACAATCAAAGGCCTACAGAAACAGTTGCTGTAGTCAAAATTTAATACATCTGGTTCAGTTAATTTGTAGGGATATAAACATTAAAGCTGGTTGGTATATTTGTGTAGAATATTATAGAGAAAAATAGCAAGTGTGCAAGTGTTTCAACTTGACTGAATAAAGACCGAGACACAGTGGACTCAAGAATCTGAAATTATCTACATAAAAGGCCTAAACATGTATTCCATGTCTGCATGTACAAACTGTTGGGACCTCTCTGACTTAGACCTGCTTTTAGTCACACTTTTATTGACCAATTGCACCACAGTGTTTGACAGACAAACCTAATAGGTGGCAATAAAATGTGTTGTTTTGTCAACTGTCTATTCAAAAAAAAAGAAGGGGGGGGTTGCGATTTCTCTCCAGAAATCTGACACAGTCTTTAAATATTTGTGGTCCATAACTGCAAATTTCCTTCCACAGTATTTCCTCAACAATTACCCTTGTTGATGTAACCCGCCTCTCGCACAGTGATTGTTGGGGTAAGGCACCGGCGGCCCCATGACCTGGAAAGGAAAAGTGGGCAAATCAAAATAGATTGAAGTAACCTTGTTGTTTTTCTTCCTCTGCTTGTGCTTTTACTCAAGGTCTTCTTTGTTGTGTTTGGCGCCACCTTTTGAATGAAAGCTCTATTGTCTGCCATTGAATTGTCAGTGTGAATTTTTTGCAAAGTCACAAAATTTGAGCTGCAAACTATGATATGTGGAGTACTGATAAAGGTTCTCAATCATCCAGGGCGTGATTCTTTGAAATTCAATCAAGGCAAATGGACTTTTTTTTTTTAGTTTCTTATTTGAAAATCTTTCTTAATTCAATCTGAAAAGTGTGGAGTCTCAAGCTTCTAAACTAGAACTCACATTTGACTAACTGTGTAATTGTCAGTGTCTGTATGCATGGGTTTGTCTGTTTATTTGCAAAATATTCAATAAATCACTTGATGGATTTTAATGAAGTTCTTAGAAAATAATCACTGGATGTATAATTGCAACTGGTTACCATTTGAACTCCACCCAATTCAAGATGGTTGCCACAGCTAATCAATCTTAGCAAACACATAAAAAATCTATAACTTGAAATTTTTTCCAGCTACTGAGCTAAAATTTTGTGTGATAGTAGCAGAGATTCATATCCACCACATACTCTGAATGCTAAAAGACGGCACAAGATCCTTGTTTAAAATGTTGCCATGCAAAGTAGTGGGTGATATGCATTCCTGCAATGAATGCTGGTACTCATTATCACTCAAGCCAGGGGCACATAGATCAAGAGTATTACTTGAGTTATGAAAACCATCAATCCCTGTACTCAACTCAACCCAGACCAAAAAAAAACTGCTTACAATTCCTATTAGATCAACAGACTGTAAAGTGTTAAAATGGATAACAGATTTTAACCTACAATAGTGATAATGTTTGATAGGCTGAATCAAATGGACAAAATATGACACCGCTAGTTTTGTATCAAGCAGATCAGGGGTTTTAACATCCATTTAACATGCTTCCAGCCGTGACTGTCAACACGACACTGACCTATTGTAAAGGGACAATACAGCAGTTCCAGCACACATGCTAAGCCATTGTTTGTAATTGGAGAGTGTGATGCAGTAATCTTTCCTGGCAATGCTTTGAATGAATTGTTGTTGTGCTTGCTGCTTTCACTGTATTGATTCCTGTTAGACTGCAGCACTGTTTAGAGCCTGCTCAACTATAAATCCATGTAAATTGTCTTCTTAATATGAAACTGAAAAAAAAAAGAAAAAAATCTAAACTCCTTGGTAGGTTTTGCTTTTATGGCTTAGATTCTCTCAAATAAATCATATGTTTCTGATTGTTTGAAGTTGTTCTTTACGTAACCTGATATATGAATTCTTAGAACTGAAAGAGTGTGCACTTTTGTTTTACTTTAATCGTGTGAAAGTGTCCAAAACAAAAAACACTAGTCAGCTGCCAGCCAGTGGGGCCAAGTAAACTAGATTCTGAATCCATTTTGAAGGCATGCAATAACCTTCGGGCCCCCACAGTCACACCGCACAGTGTCCTGCACCGACCAGATTTAACTTCTCTCTTCATATCTGCTACTGAGAGGCAAAAGAGGTTGGAGGAGAGTGAAAAAGAGCGAAAGATAGAGTGGGTCTGTCTGTCCAGTGGCTTATAAAAAGTCCATTATGGTGCACTTCTATCAGTTTGGACTCTCCCAGATGGACCCTGGAGTAAATGGACAGCACCAGAGAGCTATAAGCTCAGATTTGATATACAGTTGAGAAATAGCTCTGTTTGTGTTTGTGTGATTGTATGTGTTCAGAGAGGGTGCATTCAATCATATGCGCCGCCGCAGCAAAAGTGCTAACGGCAGTCAACAGCAAACATTTTCTCTTCACTGTTTTTTTTTTTTTTTTTTTTGTGTGTGTATGTGTGTGTGCATGCCACTTACTTAACACGGCTGTTTTACAATATTACAGTTATGTGCACCCCAGCCACACACACTCACACAACCAAACACACACACCAAACACACAAACGCACACATGCTCTTCCCAGCAGGCCTAAATCCCGGCTCAGTCTGACAAAGGAGCCTATGGCTCTAACTGGCTCTGGCCCAATCCCCTTCCCCAGTCTGCTGCTTTATACAGGCTAAAAACTGCCTCACCACATGAGGTTTATTTATTAGATTTATTTACTTCCTATTGTGTAGATGCACGTGTGTCACAGTGTGTGTGTGTGCCACATCCAGATAAGTTTAGGCTTTGGCACTGTGCAAGTATTTATGCTTGTGTGTGCTTCCTGAAGGTCTTTGCGTTTTGTCGAAGCCACTGGCAAAAGCCTCTGTCTGTGAAAAATGAGAGAATGATAGTTGACAGCTATTGCTTGATTCTCAGTGGTGAGGGTCTGTCTTGGTAAACAATCACAGTTGGTTGTCCTTAAATAACCAGAGAACTGTTAACACTTTGGGGAACAGTTTTTTTTTTATTTTTTTATTTTATTTTTCTCTGCTCATGTAAAAATAGAACAATAATTGGACTCAAACTGTGTTGATTTTTCACAATTATTTTTCATTTGATTAACATGGTTTACAGGGTTGCTTCTGTTAAAGGTCACTGGGTAAGTGGAAAGAGACAAAACCCAAATGTGTTTGAACAAAATGTCAAAGGTTATCAAAGCAAGAGCACTTTTTCTGATAAATATTGTTATCAGGTATCTCATATGATACTGGGAGATGTAACACTCAAAGTATATGATGAGAATGACTTTCAGCTACTACCGCATTTTTTTTTAACTAAACTGCAAAATTGATTGAGTTACAGCCATTTCTGTGGCTAATGCTGATTAGCTGGGTCATCCATCTTGAAAGGACTGATTCTAAAAGTTAGACTGTGCTGAGGCTGCTGAGTATATCAGTTGGCTTGGTCAGTGCATCTAGTCAGTCAAAAGTTTACTGACTGACTAGTTTACGGACTGATACATCCAGCCACCTTAGTATTTTCTGCATATACACACTCTATCTATACTTTGCATACATACATTCACAGAGTAACACTAAAAGTGACAAACTAAACAGTGTCATGCAACAGAGTAGAGGTTTATATTATCTGATGGAGCATTCTTTCACACCTGTATGTTGTTTTTGAGAAACAGTTGCTTTATAAGCCTGGAAAAATAATAAAATTCAGGCCCTAATCTGGCTTGCCATTAGCCTAACCTGAAGGGAGACTTTTGCTTCTTTCTCCATTCTCTATGACTCATGTCACAACTGATAAGGTACAAACTACTGATAATTATTCAACAGAACATTGCTTCAAATGGGACTGGACTATGCCTTTAATGTCCACCTTTGCCTTTTGGTGACAAGCAATAATCATCTTTGGATTATATCTCCAATCAAACTGTAAAAAGGAAAACACAATGTTTGTAAACAAGTGTTCCTTGTTTTACAAACTTGAAAATAAATTCACATAATTTAAGACTGCTGCCATTTGAGAAAACACTAAAGGACTGGAAATGTATAGGCCATTTGAAAGTATCTTTGCCCAGGAAGGTCCGACATGTCGTCATTTTCCAGGATAAATAAATATAAGCTTTCGGCTTTGTCTGGTTCACCAACTATTACCTTGTGTCGAGATGCAACCAGATCATTGCATGAAAGGATCAGGATCACAGGAGAAAACTCAATGCCAGGCTCTGTGTTTGCAGTCAATCCATCTTACTTTGAAGCCCCAACTACAGGTGGGTTTTGTTCTGACGACAGACAGCAACAGCGGCTTCAAAAGAGGTTGACGTAGATGCATGTAGGACAGCTTATGTCAGGACTAGAGAGAATGTCTTCTTGAAAGAAGAGGAGAAAAAAACACAAGTGCATTTTTTTAAGATAATAAAAGTGAAATAAATTCCAATAAAATAAAGGCCCATAGTATTCCTGAAGGAATCACTCACTGCCTTTGATGCCAAAAGGTTCAGTTAATACCATCTTAAGATAGGAGGAGTCAGAGTTTTACTAATTTTGGTCAAACCTAATAAATTACATTATGCTTGATCTCATGCAAAATTGTGAGATCTCATGATGTATTCGAGCTTAGGTATGTGTTGGGGATGACTCTCAGCTACTAGCACACCAAAATCTTTAGCTCAATACCTGTAAGATAGGCTAAGTTATAGCCATTTTTATTTTGACTAAAGTCAATTAGCTTTGGTGGCTATCTTGAATTAAGTTGATTCCATAAGTTAATAAGTTGTTAAACTTCATGATTACTTTCTGAAAGTTTTAATAACATCCATTAAATGGTTTATGAGTTATTTTGTGAAAATAAATAGATATAAGCTTTCAAATTTGTCTGGTTCACCAAAAATTATCTTGTGTTGACTGCAAGAGTTAAAGAAGTGAATAGTTAGTTCTCAGAGTATGTGTGGCGGATGACTCTCAGTCAAAACACAACAAAGTTTAGCTCAAAATCTGTCAAATTGGCTGAGTTGTAGGCATTTTTGTGTTTGCCAAAGTTGCTTAGCTGTGGCAGTCATTTTGAATGGAGTTGACTTCAAAAGATAGACAGTTGTAGATGTATATCCAGTGAATAAATTCTTAAAGTTTCATTGAGCATTAGATATTTTTCTAAAATTACAGATTAACAAACACACACACAGACAAAACATGATTCCCTTTGCCATTGGCAGCGGGCCATAAAGAGTACTGATTTAATTACAGTTCTATCAGCATCAAGGTTATATCTTAAAATCATTTGCATAAAAACAGACTTGTGTGTATTATTTTTAGCACACTCCCATATACCTAAACATGTTAATCATTGTAAAACAAACAATCAAAAAAAAAAACAAACAAACAAAAAAAAAAAACCTAACAATAGATTTTTGCATCTCTAAAATTTCAGCTAGTTGTCACTAAGGTATTGCAGAGCTATATACACAGTATCTTCATCATCTCTAGACCAAACCAAGAATTACCAGCCTTATTTATAACTTCAAGTGGGTATTACTTCCAGCTATAGGTAAAAGATAAATCCCCCTGGAGATGTGGACAAAAAAAGCAAAATTGCTGTAAAGTACATAAAGTAGGTGTGTGAGGAGGCAGGAGAATTTGATGAAGTGTGTGATGATGTGTCCATTAAAGTGCAGTTCAGAACATTAAACAGTATAGTGGAGTTTGTAAAGGTCATTGCTCCAAAGGGTTTATAAATATTGATCTCCTTTTTCAGTTGTGGTGAACTCTGCACTGGTGTCCATCTAAATCCTCTCCTGTGCCGCCAAGAGAAAGAGACAAACACAAGACAGAGAAAGAGAAACAATGAGATGGAAAAGTAGTTCTCACAGGTCATTTTATGTGAGACATTACTTGCCTGTACTGCTTCACTGAACTCTATCTCTCAGGAGCATCGAGTTTACTCCTGCACAAAGACTTAATTTAAGTCAGAGTCTGCTGGAAAATGATTCAGCAGCTCCAGCATCACAAAAACTCAGCATCATACAACTTGGCCTAAAAAAGTCACTTGACTGGAAGGGGATTTTCTTACAAATTATATTTCATTTACAAGTTAAAGAGCCAGATTCAATCATTCCAGGCCACTTAGGAAATACAATTTACATTAGATTAATAAAGCCAGTAAGGGTAAAGTAAAAAGGCTTTTTATATATTAGTTGTTTTGCTTTCTAAAAATGCCTTGTCATTTAACGTTCTAAAACTGAATTTTCAAATATAGCATGTCACGTTAAAAAATACGTTTTTTATATGTGTTGGTTAAGCTGTTCGTTTGCCAAGTTGTTCACCCACTTCATTCTTAGCATTTGCCATTACATTCAAAGCAATTGCCGTTTTCTATGCAGGAGTTTCTTTTTTGTACCAGTGGTGTGCAAAACGGTTCATATTTCACACTCATGCACTTATCATATGCAGCTATTACGGGCAACAGTTACCCACTTCTATTTTTATTTCAAAAGTGTACTCAATTAGATTAAATAATATGCATTAGAGCAGCAGCCAAGGCAGGTAAAAAGCAAAGATAAAGTAAGTTTGAATCGGGAGTACAAAGAAACCTGTGGCAGTGGCTTTGTTTTTGTACCTACAAAATGACGGATGGACAGTGACCAAAGCTACAAAACTACAAATTTGGAAAATTACAAATTGACCTAGAGGCATCACGTGTCTAAAACTAAAATAAATAAATAAATAAACAAAAAACAAACATAAATCACTTTCACTTGCCTTTAAAACATAGCTCTCTGTAGCTTGATAAAAACTGAACAGTCAAATTCAAAAAAATTGAAAATGGCTTTCAAATAAATATATTTGGCCATTTTGTGAGAGTTACAGAGAAATCCATTTTAAGAAGATATTTAGGTAGTAAAGCTATATCGTCTGCAAAACTGGTTTATTTAGTTTAGAATAAGACGGAAATAAGACTTTCTACGTTTTATGAACATGTTGGTTCATTTATATCAATTCTGGTAAACTGTTTGGATGAGTGTTGAATTATAAGTAAGATCAGTAGTGTTACGTTAATGGTGATGATAATAGTAAAATATATTAGGCAAAAAAATGTAGATATGGATTCATAAATATAGGGATGTTTTAGGTGCAAAATCTTACTGTGAAACCTATATCTCAGCAAGTTGGTATGTGCACTGTATTCTGAACTGAATGTGCTTGTCTAATGAAAATTTATTCAAGACACAATTCTGCTGGCTTGTGGGTCTGTACTTTACTCTGGATCATCACAACCAATGCAATGGTATTTTGCTGTCTTAAAGAAAATGAGGCAATTAGGCACAACTGACTTGATGTTGCACCATTTCATTTTACGTTGTTCCAAAAACAGAGTGAAACCAGCAAGCACATGGTAGTTATTTCTTTCCCAAAGAAGTGCAGCAGTTGTAGATATCTGAAACAACACAAAAACAAAATTATGACATTCCTCCTGTGGTAGAATAACATTGGCCCAGTGGTCCTGTTGAGAACAATGTGCAAAACAAGTAAATGGAAAAGAGAGCTGGATGTATGAATCACAAAAAAAAGCACAAAAGAACTAAAGACAAAAAAAAAAAAAATCTCCTGACAAAGAGTTGATTTTATAAGAGGGTAAATTAGAGGGTCTGTTTGTAAGTGTTGTTGGTGTCAGAACACTTTCCAAGAGTTAATGTAAGTGTGTGTCAGTGTGAGTGTGTTTATTTGCAGGCAAATGAGAGTGTTGTTTGTGTTTGTTTTCTTCCTTAGGTCAACTCTTTAACGAAGGCTAATGCTAGAAAATTTCACTGTCAATCATACATAAACACTCTCCGTAATCTAATACAAAAACAAGTATTTCACCTGGGCCAAGTACCTCAGACACTGTGCATATCTCAGCTCCTTTTCATAAATACAACTTCTGCAAAAGGTTTTTACCGGTGCAAGGCAACAAAGTTAAAAAAAGAAAAACGAAAAAAGATCTACTCAATCAAGAATCGTTTCCCCTGCTGTGAAAGTTGATTAAGTCTTGTGCTATTGAAACTAAGCCTACAAATCTGTTTGCACTGAACAGAAGAGCCTGGACTCCTGCCTGTACTACCTCCATATGTTTGTACCAACTGAGGCAAAACTGACTTTTCTTTTTTAAATGCATATTATGCCTTTCTACAAATCTTCACCATTTGTATTGTGGGTCTGATGTGACAGTTACAGATATGTATTCACTAATGCGCCATGCTCCTTTTAAAACAATAATTTCCATTTCAATTTTTACATTGTTGTAACCAAAGCAAAACTTTATTTCACTTACTGAATTATCACCAGTGTTGTGTGCATTCCACATCTTTTCTCAAAGCTATTGAGTTTTGCAGCTATTGAGTTTAGGCTTCTAATTGTTTTGTGATCATACCCATTTGACATTCTGTTATCTGGTTCTGCACATTTTGTGTCTAACTGTATTAGCATGTTCTTTAAATGTTCTGCAACAAGGAGCAAGCCAAGAAAATGTAGGCATATCTATTTTATTTTGCCAAGTCTTGATTTGGATGTTGTGAAATGTACCTTTTTGATGTCCCCAAATGTAAAAATGGTCTTAAATGCTCAAAGCTTTAAAAACTTGAATTTTAATTCTTGACTCACACCTCATCTGTTCCCAATATGTTAACATTTAATATAAGATAAACATGGAAATACATAAGAACTTATAGAGTAATAATGCTCACTTCGTGTTTGTTTCAGACTCGTATGATGATGATCTGAAGGTGAAGACCCAAAGACCACGATCAGCTGACCTGCCAGGTGTGTTTCAGGCACAAACAGGTGAGTGTTGGGAGTGTGAGGTAGTGTCCACCTCCTGCAGCTGCGTGATGAGTCACATGCGTGGATGTGAGAAACAGTGTGTGACTTTAAAATCTTAAATAAAAAATAGCATCGGAAGAGACAAACTGAAAAAATAATCACAAGATTCATTAAAGACCTTGTGAATTTCCCAGTTACAGAAATCTGTCAAAGACAAAGAAAAAAAAAATACAGGTTGACTAGAAAGCTCAGATTTATTGTTGAGTTTAGAACCTATGTATTTGCTTATGTTTTCATGTTAACAGCCACCACTGTGTGGAGGAGGGAGTCCCTACCGAGAGGAAAACCCCTGGCTGTGTTATGTCCTTCTCCACTGCTCTCCTCCTTCCTTGCTTCTCCCCATTCTTCCATCCCTCCAGGCATGTGTGATGAGCTTAAGCCCTGACTCACGGCATGTTAATGAAGATGTAATGCGATTAACGGACATGCAATTAATTTGATTTCCTTCTTTGCCGTGTGACGACGCCTCCATCAAAGGACATGGAGCTCATAAACAATTTAGAAGGAGAGAATTTGAATGTCTTCAGTTGCTGATTTCAAGGGCATAACTGAGAGGAAACAATGGGAGACTCTTCACAGCTGCCTGGAGAACTCAAAATCACCAGCAAGCATGTCTGCACACCCCCGTCTTGTACGGGTGCTTGCATTCATCCAGACACAGATGTTAGGACTTAAACGCCTTCATTGGGATTTTTTTTTTTCTATAAATATTTTCATATTTTGAACACTCCATTGAAACACATGACATAAACATTATCCTTTTAGACTATTAAGTCAAAATCTCTTTACATTAAGAGGCTTAAACACATTAATGACCTCCACCAATCATTTATTTATTTATTTATTTCGGTTTGTATTCATAAAAAAATAATAATAATGCAACATAATGCTTTTAGTTTTGAATGCAACATGAGAGTCACCAGTAATCCAGGCTGAGTTTGTAGCATAACTTTGTATGTCATGAGGAATAAGTAATTTGCTGTATCTGACAAAGGTTTGTTTTACGTTTTTTTTTTTTTTTGATAACCCCTTTTGAAACTATGATTACAAGATACAGCCACAATCTCTTTTTTAAGCCACCTGTACTTATTCACAGATGAATCAATGAAGCTAGCCGAGTTCCAGAACAATTCATGCTTATAGGCTCATAGCCAGCTTTGTGGAAATAGCGGAGAGACATCTGCGGTGTTAGTTAGAGTGGGGTACTACATCTGCTACCCTTGACTTCACACATACTCACCAAATTGGCTCTGTGACTACCTCTTTTGCTAGCAGGAGATATAGACCAGCTTGTCAATCCTCACATCCTGGTAGTTTGACACTGATGAAAGAGCAGGAAAGATAGATTTCTGACAGATTTAAAATTCTGTCTAAAATGGGTTTGTGTGACATTCAAAAATGTTAGTCAAACTGAGAAAAAAACAACACTCATTAACAAAACTAGTTAAAAGAATTGTTTAACCAGGTAACAACTATATTAATAATGTTGAGTGAGGGCAAACTACATATCAGGAGGGATGAGTAAACAAGAATAGATAGATAGATAGATAGATAGATAGATAGATAGATAGATAGATAGATAGATAGATAGATAGATAGATAGATAGATAGATAGATAGATAGATAGAGAGATAGATAGATAGATAGATAGATAGATAGATAGATAGATAGATAGATAGAGAGAAAGAGAGAGAATTTTCTTTAGATTCCACTAATATTTACACTGTATATATTATAAAACAGAGCACATTGGAGGCCAAACAGAGGCAATGCTGTTGAGAATTTTGCAAATGTTCAGTGTTGTTTAGGTGAACAAATTTGATCTCATTTACCTCTCAGTGTATTATAGTGTTTTATTTTCTTTCTTATTTTTTTCTTTAGAGAATATGAAAACTGCTGTCTAATGTCATCTAGTCATATTTCACATATTCCCTAGCAGGCCTCTGTTTTTTTAATTTTAATTTTTTTTTTGAAAGTAGTTGATAACATTGCCTAGAAACCAGATTAACACGATTAGCAGCCAGCTATAATCTCCTAACAACACATGCTAATTAGCTTTTAGCAAAACATAGCACTTGGCTACTTAACATATCATTACACATGCACATTCCCAAGCTAATTCTCAACTATTATGCCCATGTTGTTTACACCAACTAAAGACTACTTTTATACCTGTGGACAGTACAAGAGGTTATTTCTGCCCCGACTTCAGTTAGGTTAGTCAAACGGTAAATAAATTCTTCTGTCAGAGCCTGATTTTTAGTTGTAAAACTAAGATCCTATTATTGTATTTAAACCCACTGGAAAAAAAAAGCAACATAGAGAGAAATTTAGTGCTGCAGGTCAAAGATTATTTAATTGGTCTTTGTATTAAATTAATTTGGCGTCAGATTAAACCTGTGACTGCAGGGTAAAAGCCGTAATTCAATATAAATTCAAATTCATAATATATTAATAATATAAAGAACTTGGTCTCTCGAAACATGTATTTTGTGTGTTTGGTCACAGCAGTAACAAAGTGTTTTTAGTAATCTCTTTGGATGGTAGCATATAGAGATATTGCAGTTTTATCTTTGCTTTATTACAAGAAAATGGCTTTACTTTCTCTCCAATCCAAATAAAAGTTGTACAAAGTAATATCTTATTTTATATAAGTAAAAAAAGAGAAGAGCAGAGAGATGTGAACAATCAATACAGCCAGCAGTTTTTAATATCTTGCGTTCTGTTCGAATTGGTAGGTGAAATTTATCTCCAGTAACAGTTTTCTTTTTTTAACATTTTTATTACTAGTAATGTTCTATAATACCGCCATATAGTTGATGTAGTTATCCTTTATAAATATGTTTTTTGCAATATATTTACGCTTAGCCTATTTTTATATATTTATGACCCGAATTGCTGGGAAACATGAACGGGGAGTGTTATCTCCTGTTTACTTGCTGTTATTTTGGATTCATATAAATCCAGTTACGATAAATTAAATATGCAAGGAAGTATCTTCCTATTCTACATTTTGATCTTTAGGTGATCCCGCAGCAGAGGAGTGGTCACCGTGGACTGTGTGTTCCTTGACATGTGGGCAAGGGTGGCAAGTGAGGACGCGGTCGTGTGTTTCTTCTCCCTATGGTACACTGTGCAGTGGTGCTTTGCGGGAAACACGCATGTGCAACAACACTGTGTCCTGTCCAGGAGGACCCGAAATCATAAGCTCAGGTATGTCTAGCCAGTATCTATTGGCAGCATTTTACCGTTGCAGTAATATATTCAATAATATTTTCTGGTTGCTTGTGGTTTCTCAGTTCGTTTGATAGGGATGTTTACATCATGCATATGACTCTACAGAACACCCCCATTCTGCAATGCATACTGGGATGTCTCACGTCTTTGGTATTGTGGTTTGTGTTTTGGTTTTATTTATTTATTTTTTTTAATCAAACCACACAGTTTCTGTTCACCTCTCCCAGCTCTGCTGCAATCAACTGTCTGTTTTTTTTATTTGTTAAGTAAACTGAAGGAAATGATTACACTCTGAATGTGTGTTACTTTTGGAGAAGGTAGGTGGACAAACATGCACTCGTATGCGGATTCTGCTCATTCAAAATTTAATACATCCATAGTGGAGGAGAAAACCATTTAAGTTCACTCTGCTGGCCAGCTGAGAAAGATAGAGACTAACACCTGAGCTTGATGTCAGCAAGTCTATTAGATGTGACACAGCTCTGACGTACGTAGATGGTTCCTGTCTCCTGCATTTACCAATCCTTGGCTCTTTCACTCTAAGCATTTTTCTTTCATTGTTTGTAACTGTCATAGTGTTTACTTCTAGATGTACATGTATTATTGAGCATCATAAACACAAATACAGTACTTTTAAGTCTAGTCGCCAGTGCAAAGATGGAGATTGTTGAGTGAACAATGATCAGTCTACAGAGAACAGCTTTAAAAGCATAAAAAGTCATAACGACAGCTACTTTCTTTTCTTCAATTTTATTATAATCAGTCTCATTTTAGATGCAGCGACAGCTCCAAAATTTATTCAGCTAGTCAGATTTTTTATGTTCATATATGCTCTGCCAATCAGGCTAAGTGCAGTTAATCATATCTGCTTGCTACAAAATTGCAGCAACAAGCTGATAGTGCCTCATTCATCTTTTTTTTCCACTTTCTTTTTCTCTCTTCAGAAACACAATCAAGTCACTGAGAGGACTTTGTATAGAGCATCCTGAGTAATGCCAGGTCTGCTCAACTTTGATTACAAACATGCGTAGATCTGTTCTAAATGAAATATTGGAGTGCTTTCTGTTGGACACTTGTTTGATTGGCCTGATTGCAATGGTAATCTTCTGTTGTCCAGACTTTACCAGATGATAAAACAAAAACAAAAATAAAAAAAAAAAAGAGTCAAAATTTGATTGCCAATGTTGTTGCTGACTTTTGACATTCCTTTTCCCCAGTGGTGCTACCAGTCTGAGTTGCCTGACTTACCCCATTACCACTCGCCCCTCCTTTTAAACGAAAACCTTTGTCATTATCGCCTTAAAGATTCTAGAGTCAATAAAACCAGCACTGGACAAGATAATGTTGTTTTATCATGACAATTTCTGGCCATCAGTTTTCCACTGTAGAAAAAAAGATCTGCAGCATTTAGTCTTGGGGACTTCTTCATGGCAGTGGGGAATAAATAAATAAAAATAAAAAAGACAGACCTGTTTTAAACCACATATTATGCTTTGTGTTGTTTGTTTGTTTTTACTTAGCTTTCAAAGACTGTTATTTTCTTGTGTAAGGTTTTCTTTTACTTTTTTTAAGAAAAAATATCACTGCTTTTTACCTGCTTGATCCTGTTCTTGTGATTATCCAAGCAGTCATTGGGTGAAAGGCAAGGTGCAGCCAGGTCCGTTAACTAGTCCATTGAAGGACCAACAGAAAGACAAAAAAAGTCAAACAACCATACAGGCACACACTTACACTTGAGTAAATTAAGAATTGCCATTTCACATAGCATGCATGTTTTCAAACTGGGAGAAGAAACCAGAGTACCTGGAGAGAACCCCACATACAACAAAGAGAACAAGCAGAATATACATTATTCAACACTCCTGAACAAGGCTTTAAATAGGAATTTTCTTGTCTTTGTATTGTTTTCATAGGGATTTTTGTTTGGTCATTACAGAATTACAAAGTTTTCTAGCACACTTACAGAGATTTAAATATCCTGTATTGCCATAAAGTATTTATTGAAATTAGTCTAAACATATCCATTTGCCTTGTTCCCTGGCTGAATTATTTTTTTTTTAAACAAAATAAATTTGAGTATTTATTTATTTTGGTCTGTATACTACATATCACCTGTAGTTTTGGGAACATTTGGCTGTGCACATATCATGTGCACATATCAAACATATCATTGGATTTTGTATCTTTATATAAAGACTGTACAAATGCATTTGTGACATCAATATCTATTTTTGTCTTGTTTTCAAATTAATGCGTTGTTCGGTCATTCTTTTGGTGTTGATGATTTTTATTTTTTTTGATATGCTATGCTTTTCCAAAATGAAGTTTGCATTTTCAAAAGCTGATTTAGCATAATTTAGGAGTTTCACATGCGTGTTGAAAGTCTTTACTCATTCAACTTCCTCCCTACAAAAAGTGAGAAGGAAAATTTTCCTTCCTTGTCAGTGCATATGCTAATCTTGTCTTTATGCAAATGTGCCAGCTCGATTTGTATGTCTAAGTGCCTCATTTTCCATTCTGTGTCTATATTAATATCCTCAGCTGCTCCTTTGATGGGATATTGGTTGCTCTGTTATGTTCTGTTTATTATTTCATTTTGCCCTCCATTCCTCTGATGTTTTCTGACATGGTTCTGGAGGGGGTTTATGGGCACTCCAGGGATTGCCTGAATGGGATCACACCAAATCTTAGTAGAGTAGGACTGTGCGGAAAGTCACATAAAGACCAAAAATTCTAAGGGAACTTGAATTGGACTTTTAAATTAAAGATGCGGCAGAATCTGTCAGCTTGCTTTACTTAATAATCTCTTTAACAATGGATTCAAGGGGTTTCTATTTTTGCATGAAGTATTAACAAATATAAAAAAGCAAAGAGGAGCACACAATTATAGATCTACTAGTCACCACTATTAAATTTGATGCCAGATTGATTGAAATTGCTATTTTAACAATCTAATAAATCTACATTTATCATGTTTGCTATACTGCATTGGCACTAGATTTCATCATTGCACCAGTAAAATTAATAAATTATGTGCCATTCTTAAATTAGTGTCCCTTTGTACCTCTTGGCATTTTTCTTAGAGAATTATCACCGACTTTGATCACTGGTTACCAAAAAGCAACCTAGACTACACTAATAAATTTTAAACACAAATGTGCAGGCAACATTTTTGAGTCATAATGTTAGCTGGAAGGACCCAAGTGCATGCAAGCAAGCTGAAGAGCTGAAAACACTAATACATTCTTTATAAAACTGAAGGGAAAAAAGGTACCGTATTTTCCACACTAGAGGGCGCACTGGATTATAAGACGCACTGTCACTGCCGCGCTCCATTCAAAATGGATGATTTTCTTCCTCTAGCGGAGCTGGTTCGCCTGTATCAGCATTTATATGATCCCTTTATGAGAGATCACAAAGATAATTAAACAATTGAAAACTCACGGAAGAATACTGGACCGACGTAAGCGTTACGTATAAACGCCTGCACCATGCACGGAGCCCTGCGCAACACGGCTATAACTGAGCCTTAATGCTGCAAGCGGTGCAGCTTTGTAGTTTACCAAAGTTGTACTAAAACATTACAACTTCCTACATATATAAGGAAATCTGGATTATATGGTGCACTGTCATTTTTTTGAGAAAATTGAAGGCTTTTAAGTGTGCCTTATAGTCCGAAAAATATGATAAAAGGAAAACATTTTCACACCACATGACATAAGATAATGTAGGATCTGACCATGAAAGAACTAAGATAAGAAATGTATTTACACATGGAGGAGTGATTACCAGTAGAGACAGGTGTGTGGGTTACAAATGTAAGACGAGTGAGTGTGAATCTTGAAACATGCATAACTGATACCTTACAATGGAACAAAAGAACTAAGTACACAAACAAAACACATGATAAAGCCGCAAACTGTGACACTTTGCTTATATGTAAATGTTGAAATGTATCCAAACTATGATATTTCCTAATGCAAACTAAATAATTTCATTACTCAGATCTAAGAAAGCAATTTTCTGGACACAACTTGAGCAAAAACTAATTCAGGAAGAAAATGTTAAAAGAAGAAAAAAAAAAATACTTATAATGATGTATGAAATAAATAAATAATTACTTTTTTGATTTTATATAATTGGATTTTTACATCACATACATACCATCACAGGTTTTGCCTTAAAAACAACCATATATTCTTCGTTTATTTTCAAGTATTCTGAGGTCGTATTCCTTCTCTTCCTTTCTTGTTATTTCTTTGCTTTTATGTGTTTAATGAGCACTGGTGGGTGTCTACAGAAGTATGGAAACATCAATGTAAGAAAACCAATGGTGTGAATTATTTCTTCTCTCAAAATGTCGTGAGCAAAACTTCTGAATTGTTAGGAGGCCAGTAAAGAATTTTAAGTATAACTCTGTCTTTTAACAAAGCAAATTAGACAGTAATTGGTTCGTCAAGATAACTTTTTTGTTGTTGTTTCCATGTTATGAAGTATAAAGTTTACATGCTTTAATCATGCATGTGAACTAGTTCTACAACTTTTGTTCTAATAAAACTACTGCTCATTTAGCACAGATTCAGTGACATTTAAAGTATGAGAGAGGAGAGGCGGGGTGCAATGGTGTGCTGTGAATACTGTCTGGGTCAGTGCACAGTTAAATGGTGTAACATGATCACACTTCCAGTAATCATTCAAGCAAGACACTGAGGGTGTATGCACAGATGCAGCGATGAACTCATTACAGATTCATTAGGGTGGCATTCAAGCTTATACACAGGCATATAGACTTCCCAGTGTTGTTTTTTGCTGTTGTTGTTTTTTTCTAACCCCACATTCTGCCCCGTAGCTAATGCAAGTGCAGGTAACTGTGGTAATCCTCCACATCAATATGATGCATGTGTCCAATTACAGTGTGCACATTCCAAAGGTAAATAAGGGAAACACAGAATGAAGTGTATTTAAATGCTGCACAGATGTTTTTTTGTTTAAAGACATATTTAGGAGACATGCATTCTTGATTTGCTTGGCCTTATTTTTTGTGAAAATGTGTAAATGTGGATACTGCATTTTGGGTGAGTGCTTGTTGTTTATTTATACAAAGCTTACTTGCATTTGCATCAGATTTCTAGGTCAAAAAACAAGAAAAAAACACGAGTTGACTTCACAAACTAGATTATTGACCAGATTTTATGAAATGTGTATGTTACATTGTTGTTTGTTGTTGTTGTCATTGTAATCATATTATTCTTTTCTTTTTTTTTTTGTAACCCTTTTGATAAACCCGGAGGCACTGTACCCCCTTTAAAGTAAATGTTTTACTAAACCTTGAAGCAAAGAAATGCATTATTTTTGATGCAAGTGCTCTTTGTTGTTCTGTTTAGAGCAAAGCAGAAGTTTGATGGCTAATAGTGATATTTATTACCCCATGTTTCCCCATGGCATTCACTGATTTGCCTTTCCATTCATTCATTGCTTCATTTAAGTTTTTTTTTTTTTTTTTTTTTTTTTTTTTTTTTTTTTTTTTTTTTCATGTTTTAGTCCAAAACCTTCAAGCTTGATTTTATAGGGCAATTGATCGGCTTTCACGCAGACTTCACATACTTTTCCACTGAGTATGAGAGANTAGATAGATAGATAGATAGATAGATAGATAGAGAGAAAGAGAGAGAATTTTCTTTAGATTCCACTAATATTTACACTGTATATATTATAAAACAGAGCACATTGGAGGCCAAACAGAGGCAATGCTGTTGAGAATTTTGCAAATGTTCAGTGTTGTTTAGGTGAACAAATTTGATCTCATTTACCTCTCAGTGTATTATAGTGTTTTATTTTCTTTCTTATTTTTTTCTTTAGAGAATATGAAAACTGCTGTCTAATGTCATCTAGTCATATTTCACATATTCCCTAGCAGGCCTCTGTTTTTTTAATTTTAATTTTTTTTTTGAAAGTAGTTGATAACATTGCCTAGAAACCAGATTAACACGATTAGCAGCCAGCTATAATCTCCTAACAACACATGCTAATTAGCTTTTAGCAAAACATAGCACTTGGCTACTTAACATATCATTACACATGCACATTCCCAAGCTAATTCTCAACTATTATGCCCATGTTGTTTACACCAACTAAAGACTACTTTTATACCTGTGGACAGTACAAGAGGTTATTTCTGCCCCGACTTCAGTTAGGTTAGTCAAACGGTAAATAAATTCTTCTGTCAGAGCCTGATTTTTAGTTGTAAAACTAAGATCCTATTATTGTATTTAAACCCACTGGAAAAAAAAAGCAACATAGAGAGAAATTTAGTGCTGCAGGTCAAAGATTATTTAATTGGTCTTTGTATTAAATTAATTTGGCGTCAGATTAAACCTGTGACTGCAGGGTAAAAGCCGTAATTCAATATAAATTCAAATTCATAATATATTAATAATATAAAGAACTTGGTCTCTCGAAACATGTATTTTGTGTGTTTGGTCACAGCAGTAACAAAGTGTTTTTAGTAATCTCTTTGGATGGTAGCATATAGAGATATTGCAGTTTTATCTTTGCTTTATTACAAGAAAATGGCTTTACTTTCTCTCCAATCCAAATAAAAGTTGTACAAAGTAATATCTTATTTTATATAAGTAAAAAAAGAGAAGAGCAGAGAGATGTGAACAATCAATACAGCCAGCAGTTTTTAATATCTTGCGTTCTGTTCGAATTGGTAGGTGAAATTTATCTCCAGTAACAGTTTTCTTTTTTTAACATTTTTATTACTAGTAATGTTCTATAATACCGCCATATAGTTGATGTAGTTATCCTTTATAAATATGTTTTTTGCAATATATTTACGCTTAGCCTATTTTTATATATTTATGACCCGAATTGCTGGGAAACATGAACGGGGAGTGTTATCTCCTGTTTACTTGCTGTTATTTTGGATTCATATAAATCCAGTTACGATAAATTAAATATGCAAGGAAGTATCTTCCTATTCTACATTTTGATCTTTAGGTGATCCCGCAGCAGAGGAGTGGTCACCGTGGACTGTGTGTTCCT
Organism: Kryptolebias marmoratus; assembly: GCF_001649575.2. Taxonomy (NCBI): domain Eukaryota; kingdom Metazoa; phylum Chordata; class Actinopteri; order Cyprinodontiformes; family Rivulidae; genus Kryptolebias; species Kryptolebias marmoratus. The sequence continues at coordinate 14,785,666 of NC_051434.1, forward strand.
TGACATGTGGGCAAGGGTGGCAAGTGAGGACGCGGTCGTGTGTTTCTTCTCCCTATGGTACACTGTGCAGTGGTGCTTTGCGGGAAACACGCATGTGCAACAACACTGTGTCCTGTCCAGGAGGACCCGAAATCATAAGCTCAGGTATGTCTAGCCAGTATCTATTGGCAGCATTTTACCGTTGCAGTAATATATTCAATAATATTTTCTGGTTGCTTGTGGTTTCTCAGTTCGTTTGATAGGGATGTTTACATCATGCATATGACTCTACAGAACACCCCCATTCTGCAATGCATACTGGGATGTCTCACGTCTTTGGTATTGTGGTTTGTGTTTTGGTTTTATTTATTTATTTTTTTTAATCAAACCACACAGTTTCTGTTCACCTCTCCCAGCTCTGCTGCAATCAACTGTCTGTTTTTTTTATTTGTTAAGTAAACTGAAGGAAATGATTACACTCTGAATGTGTGTTACTTTTGGAGAAGGTAGGTGGACAAACATGCACTCGTATGCGGATTCTGCTCATTCAAAATTTAATACATCCATAGTGGAGGAGAAAACCATTTAAGTTCACTCTGCTGGCCAGCTGAGAAAGATAGAGACTAACACCTGAGCTTGATGTCAGCAAGTCTATTAGATGTGACACAGCTCTGACGTACGTAGATGGTTCCTGTCTCCTGCATTTACCAATCCTTGGCTCTTTCACTCTAAGCATTTTTCTTTCATTGTTTGTAACTGTCATAGTGTTTACTTCTAGATGTACATGTATTATTGAGCATCATAAACACAAATACAGTACTTTTAAGTCTAGTCGCCAGTGCAAAGATGGAGATTGTTGAGTGAACAATGATCAGTCTACAGAGAACAGCTTTAAAAGCATAAAAAGTCATAACGACAGCTACTTTCTTTTCTTCAATTTTATTATAATCAGTCTCATTTTAGATGCAGCGACAGCTCCAAAATTTATTCAGCTAGTCAGATTTTTTATGTTCATATATGCTCTGCCAATCAGGCTAAGTGCAGTTAATCATATCTGCTTGCTACAAAATTGCAGCAACAAGCTGATAGTGCCTCATTCATCTTTTTTTTCCACTTTCTTTTTCTCTCTTCAGAAACACAATCAAGTCACTGAGAGGACTTTGTATAGAGCATCCTGAGTAATGCCAGGTCTGCTCAACTTTGATTACAAACATGCGTAGATCTGTTCTAAATGAAATATTGGAGTGCTTTCTGTTGGACACTTGTTTGATTGGCCTGATTGCAATGGTAATCTTCTGTTGTCCAGACTTTACCAGATGATAAAACAAAAACAAAAATAAAAAAAAAAAAGAGTCAAAATTTGATTGCCAATGTTGTTGCTGACTTTTGACATTCCTTTTCCCCAGTGGTGCTACCAGTCTGAGTTGCCTGACTTACCCCATTACCACTCGCCCCTCCTTTTAAACGAAAACCTTTGTCATTATCGCCTTAAAGATTCTAGAGTCAATAAAACCAGCACTGGACAAGATAATGTTGTTTTATCATGACAATTTCTGGCCATCAGTTTTCCACTGTAGAAAAAAAGATCTGCAGCATTTAGTCTTGGGGACTTCTTCATGGCAGTGGGGAATAAATAAATAAAAATAAAAAAGACAGACCTGTTTTAAACCACATATTATGCTTTGTGTTGTTTGTTTGTTTTTACTTAGCTTTCAAAGACTGTTATTTTCTTGTGTAAGGTTTTCTTTTACTTTTTTTAAGAAAAAATATCACTGCTTTTTACCTGCTTGATCCTGTTCTTGTGATTATCCAAGCAGTCATTGGGTGAAAGGCAAGGTGCAGCCAGGTCCGTTAACTAGTCCATTGAAGGACCAACAGAAAGACAAAAAAAGTCAAACAACCATACAGGCACACACTTACACTTGAGTAAATTAAGAATTGCCATTTCACATAGCATGCATGTTTTCAAACTGGGAGAAGAAACCAGAGTACCTGGAGAGAACCCCACATACAACAAAGAGAACAAGCAGAATATACATTATTCAACACTCCTGAACAAGGCTTTAAATAGGAATTTTCTTGTCTTTGTATTGTTTTCATAGGGATTTTTGTTTGGTCATTACAGAATTACAAAGTTTTCTAGCACACTTACAGAGATTTAAATATCCTGTATTGCCATAAAGTATTTATTGAAATTAGTCTAAACATATCCATTTGCCTTGTTCCCTGGCTGAATTATTTTTTTTTTAAACAAAATAAATTTGAGTATTTATTTATTTTGGTCTGTATACTACATATCACCTGTAGTTTTGGGAACATTTGGCTGTGCACATATCATGTGCACATATCAAACATATCATTGGATTTTGTATCTTTATATAAAGACTGTACAAATGCATTTGTGACATCAATATCTATTTTTGTCTTGTTTTCAAATTAATGCGTTGTTCGGTCATTCTTTTGGTGTTGATGATTTTTATTTTTTTTGATATGCTATGCTTTTCCAAAATGAAGTTTGCATTTTCAAAAGCTGATTTAGCATAATTTAGGAGTTTCACATGCGTGTTGAAAGTCTTTACTCATTCAACTTCCTCCCTACAAAAAGTGAGAAGGAAAATTTTCCTTCCTTGTCAGTGCATATGCTAATCTTGTCTTTATGCAAATGTGCCAGCTCGATTTGTATGTCTAAGTGCCTCATTTTCCATTCTGTGTCTATATTAATATCCTCAGCTGCTCCTTTGATGGGATATTGGTTGCTCTGTTATGTTCTGTTTATTATTTCATTTTGCCCTCCATTCCTCTGATGTTTTCTGACATGGTTCTGGAGGGGGTTTATGGGCACTCCAGGGATTGCCTGAATGGGATCACACCAAATCTTAGTAGAGTAGGACTGTGCGGAAAGTCACATAAAGACCAAAAATTCTAAGGGAACTTGAATTGGACTTTTAAATTAAAGATGCGGCAGAATCTGTCAGCTTGCTTTACTTAATAATCTCTTTAACAATGGATTCAAGGGGTTTCTATTTTTGCATGAAGTATTAACAAATATAAAAAAGCAAAGAGGAGCACACAATTATAGATCTACTAGTCACCACTATTAAATTTGATGCCAGATTGATTGAAATTGCTATTTTAACAATCTAATAAATCTACATTTATCATGTTTGCTATACTGCATTGGCACTAGATTTCATCATTGCACCAGTAAAATTAATAAATTATGTGCCATTCTTAAATTAGTGTCCCTTTGTACCTCTTGGCATTTTTCTTAGAGAATTATCACCGACTTTGATCACTGGTTACCAAAAAGCAACCTAGACTACACTAATAAATTTTAAACACAAATGTGCAGGCAACATTTTTGAGTCATAATGTTAGCTGGAAGGACCCAAGTGCATGCAAGCAAGCTGAAGAGCTGAAAACACTAATACATTCTTTATAAAACTGAAGGGAAAAAAGGTACCGTATTTTCCACACTAGAGGGCGCACTGGATTATAAGACGCACTGTCACTGCCGCGCTCCATTCAAAATGGATGATTTTCTTCCTCTAGCGGAGCTGGTTCGCCTGTATCAGCATTTATATGATCCCTTTATGAGAGATCACAAAGATAATTAAACAATTGAAAACTCACGGAAGAATACTGGACCGACGTAAGCGTTACGTATAAACGCCTGCACCATGCACGGAGCCCTGCGCAACACGGCTATAACTGAGCCTTAATGCTGCAAGCGGTGCAGCTTTGTAGTTTACCAAAGTTGTACTAAAACATTACAACTTCCTACATATATAAGGAAATCTGGATTATATGGTGCACTGTCATTTTTTTGAGAAAATTGAAGGCTTTTAAGTGTGCCTTATAGTCCGAAAAATATGATAAAAGGAAAACATTTTCACACCACATGACATAAGATAATGTAGGATCTGACCATGAAAGAACTAAGATAAGAAATGTATTTACACATGGAGGAGTGATTACCAGTAGAGACAGGTGTGTGGGTTACAAATGTAAGACGAGTGAGTGTGAATCTTGAAACATGCATAACTGATACCTTACAATGGAACAAAAGAACTAAGTACACAAACAAAACACATGATAAAGCCGCAAACTGTGACACTTTGCTTATATGTAAATGTTGAAATGTATCCAAACTATGATATTTCCTAATGCAAACTAAATAATTTCATTACTCAGATCTAAGAAAGCAATTTTCTGGACACAACTTGAGCAAAAACTAATTCAGGAAGAAAATGTTAAAAGAAGAAAAAAAAAAATACTTATAATGATGTATGAAATAAATAAATAATTACTTTTTTGATTTTATATAATTGGATTTTTACATCACATACATACCATCACAGGTTTTGCCTTAAAAACAACCATATATTCTTCGTTTATTTTCAAGTATTCTGAGGTCGTATTCCTTCTCTTCCTTTCTTGTTATTTCTTTGCTTTTATGTGTTTAATGAGCACTGGTGGGTGTCTACAGAAGTATGGAAACATCAATGTAAGAAAACCAATGGTGTGAATTATTTCTTCTCTCAAAATGTCGTGAGCAAAACTTCTGAATTGTTAGGAGGCCAGTAAAGAATTTTAAGTATAACTCTGTCTTTTAACAAAGCAAATTAGACAGTAATTGGTTCGTCAAGATAACTTTTTTGTTGTTGTTTCCATGTTATGAAGTATAAAGTTTACATGCTTTAATCATGCATGTGAACTAGTTCTACAACTTTTGTTCTAATAAAACTACTGCTCATTTAGCACAGATTCAGTGACATTTAAAGTATGAGAGAGGAGAGGCGGGGTGCAATGGTGTGCTGTGAATACTGTCTGGGTCAGTGCACAGTTAAATGGTGTAACATGATCACACTTCCAGTAATCATTCAAGCAAGACACTGAGGGTGTATGCACAGATGCAGCGATGAACTCATTACAGATTCATTAGGGTGGCATTCAAGCTTATACACAGGCATATAGACTTCCCAGTGTTGTTTTTTGCTGTTGTTGTTTTTTTCTAACCCCACATTCTGCCCCGTAGCTAATGCAAGTGCAGGTAACTGTGGTAATCCTCCACATCAATATGATGCATGTGTCCAATTACAGTGTGCACATTCCAAAGGTAAATAAGGGAAACACAGAATGAAGTGTATTTAAATGCTGCACAGATGTTTTTTTGTTTAAAGACATATTTAGGAGACATGCATTCTTGATTTGCTTGGCCTTATTTTTTGTGAAAATGTGTAAATGTGGATACTGCATTTTGGGTGAGTGCTTGTTGTTTATTTATACAAAGCTTACTTGCATTTGCATCAGATTTCTAGGTCAAAAAACAAGAAAAAAACACGAGTTGACTTCACAAACTAGATTATTGACCAGATTTTATGAAATGTGTATGTTACATTGTTGTTTGTTGTTGTTGTCATTGTAATCATATTATTCTTTTCTTTTTTTTTTTGTAACCCTTTTGATAAACCCGGAGGCACTGTACCCCCTTTAAAGTAAATGTTTTACTAAACCTTGAAGCAAAGAAATGCATTATTTTTGATGCAAGTGCTCTTTGTTGTTCTGTTTAGAGCAAAGCAGAAGTTTGATGGCTAATAGTGATATTTATTACCCCATGTTTCCCGATTGAACAAACTGTTTCAGTCATTTCCAGATCCTGAGGGAAAATGTCTTATAAAGCAGGATTTTTTTTTTTTTTTTTTTTTTTTATCATGTTTTAGTCCAAAACCTTCAAGCTTGATTTTATAGGGCAATTGATCGGCTTTCACGCAGACTTCACATACTTTTCCACTGAGTATGAGAGATGGAGATTCAATTCAGATGAATAAATAATGACTAACATCTTACGAGCTATGCTGTGGAGTTTTAAAATGCTTAATGTGCAAATGCAGGATGTGAGATATGTTTTGTTTGTTTAGATTTGTTTTTAGAGTTTCCAAATTAGTTTTTGCATTTTCCACAGACTGCACCATAATCACTTCCAACATGCTAATGCTGTGATTTAAACAAGAAGAAAAAATAATCCGTGAAATATTGTTTAAACGTGATTTAAACATTTTACTTTACTTTACTTAAAATAAAGATCAGCATTGACCAATACCAACTATTTGGAAATCTACTGTGTAGATCATTTTCACAAATGAACAGGAGAGGAATGGCTTAATGAGACTAGCTCCAAGAGGAAGTCAGTTTCATCAATACCCATCAGTGTTCAACCAAGCCACATGCTGCTAGTTAAAACAAGGTGCTGAATTATATGTATTTAAAGTCTTTACATTTTGTATAGTTATGACCAAGACTGCTTTGTGTGATGGGTGAATGTTGCTGCAAATGATTTCTTTTTGTTTTTTATTTACTGTGCTTGGATTTGTAGTCAGATACATCTTTTTTGTCTCCATGTCTGCTCCTATACCTTACAAAAGATATGGCCAAAAGCCACAAGTTGTCAACGCTGTTGTTCTCAAATTATTGGTTAGGTGCTAAACGTCTGAAACACTCTCTAATGAAAACACTCAGTAGTAAAAACAAGAAAGCTGTTTGACAAGCTTAGAGTTGCAACACTTTATTTTCAGCAGCTTATTGTCAATGATATTATTTCCTTATTTTTAAATGTAGCGATTTTGGTTCTTTCCCCTGGTTGGTAAAATATTTAAATGTAGCCTATATCAAAACATCTTTTGATAATGCTGTTGCAAAATAAAATAAAATATAATTGCAATTGCTTAGGTATTCCAAAATACTTTTATTTTAGTCTCTTAAATCTCATTAAAATCTCTTAAATTTTACTTAGTTACTGTCTTCCATCCATTCATTTTTCTTCAGCCTTTTTGTGGTCAGGTCACAGAGTCAGCAAATCCAGGAAGGAGATCCAAACATCACTCTTCCCATCAACACTCTTCAGCTCCTCCTGGGGGATTCCATGGTGTTCACAGGTCAGAGAGGATACATAATCCCTCCAGCAAGTTGTGGGTCTGCCTTGGGTTCTCTTCTTAGTGGAACTTGCCTGGAAAACCTCCAGAGGGAGGCACCCAGGAGACTTCCTAATCAAATGCTTGAACTGCATCAGCTGACTCCTTTCAATTTCCATTTGCAGTGGCTCTACGCCAAACTACCCCTATATAAGAGAACTCCCACCCAAACTCTAAGACTGAGCCCAGCCCATGGATCTTGTTCTTTTGGTAATAACTTGTGCCCCTAGGTGAGACATGGAACGTAGATGGGCCAGTAAATTGAGGGTGTTGGCTTTCAGCTAAGCTGCTTCTTCGTTACAATCAACCAGTGCAAATCCACCATTACTGCAGATGAAGCCGTGATCCATCAGTCCATCTCAGGCTCCAACTTGCCATTATTTGTGAACAAGACCCCCAGTCACATTAAGTGGAAAGTTAACTTTAGGGAACACAGATTTTCACAATCAGAATGCACTTGCCAGGTCTATTACATGACTGTGTATTCGTGGGGCGAAGGTTTGATTCAGTGACATCCAGGTGAGCACTGCTGAGGCACTTTTACCAACAATCAAAATGGTTACTACTGCTGTGTAATAGTCTTGTGGCCTGTCTCTTGTGTCATTTTCCTCAGAAGCACAGAGTTGTTTACTTGTATTATTTTGTGTCTTGAGGCTGAAAACACTTCTCAGAAATCAAAGGTTATTAAAGAGGTTTCATAACAATTCTTGTGTATCACTCCGTTCCAATTTATTAGTGTTATTTACCAAAGTATGCACTTTCAATTGGTCTGCTTTAACAAGGCCCACGGATTCAGTTACTTTAAAATGCATTTCATTAAATTTGTAGTAGAAGCAACTCAAATGCTCTCCAAAGATCTCCCCATATTTTGCAACACACTGTACTTTGGTTAAGTAGCACAGAGATACACTGATCCCATGTTTCTCTGACTTTAAGGACATCTCACTATTTATCAGCTCAACATATCTCCAAACTTTTTAATACCACCATCCTCTCTTTCTCTCCGCCTTCTGCTGCTGCTCCTCAGAGCGTTCCTTTACAGAGCAGCTTTAATTATTTATTGCCATGATTTATTTAGCTTTGCTCAACACAGAACCAGCAATCTCCATCCTCCTGTCTCTTAAGTTTTTCTTGCTCGGTCCTGCCCTCCCTTTGGCCCTCCCCCTCCTCTTTCCACATCCTGCTTTCTGTCTCTTTCTTTCTTGCTCCAGCATTTCCCAAAATCTGCTTTCTTTTCTTTCGCCAGCTTCTTTCCATCCCAGTGCAGCTTCCTCTGGTCTCTCTCTAAATATTTCAAAATGTTCTCCTTTTTTAATGACTTTTGTTTTTTTTTACCATGCTATTATGATTCAAACTTTTTAAACCTAGTTTTTTTTCTTGTGCTGGTTCTATTTTTCTTTCAAATTCTCATATTTTACTCCTATAATCTTGTTTTTCATTCTTCCACACAGTTATATGTTTTGTCATTGAGTTGTTTTGTAATGAGCCAGTATATGTAGATCATTTTTAAATCTTTAAAATCGGTGTTTCCACTAATACTGATTAGTGGAAATACTGAGTAATTGTAGGTCAGACATCCTTATTTGGTTTAACAAATAAAATGTATGACAGTGTGCAAATTGATGTGTATATGTGTGTATTCTTGCGTGCAAGTATCTGCTAGTGCTGCAAAACAATAACATGTATCAAGAAGATAAATCTGGTATGCTCATTTATTCAGTTTTGATATAACTTTAGTTGTTGAAATGGGAGGGTATAAAAAACGATGGAGAAAGAAGAAGAAACAAATAGGGGATGAATTGGATTGCTGGAGTGACTGAAAAATATAATGATTTCCATGCAGTAGTCCCATTTTTTCCGTTGCCTTAACTCAAACTTTATAACCGCATGACTTCAAATACCACTGTCCATTCTTAACCTTAATTTTCTTTCATGTAATAACATGCAAGTGCAGCCTCATACTCACAGAGCCTTTTCCTCTGTAATTGGAATTTATCCTGGAGGTCAGAACGCCACCTCCATTAGGTATTTTAAGGAATGTGCTCATACTCATAAAATCTCTCGTTTTCTCCCGTTCTCTAACCCTTTTGCCTGTTATGGGACGCTCAACCCTCTCCCCTCCCTTCCTTCGTCATTCCTCATCCCCATTTGTGTGTGTATCTGTGACGTTCATGGGTACTTGCAGTGCATGGGCAGTGGGAAGAGTGGTCGTCATGGAGTCTGTGCTCTGTGACCTGTGGGAGGGGCTCCAGGATGCGTACCAGGAAGTGCATGGATGGAGGCGAGGCCGAGGCTTGTGGACGGCCTGAGATTCAGACCAAACTCTGCAACATAGCAGTTTGTCCTGGTTAGTACCATCCCCATTAACATACTACACCAAGCCTTTTTCTCTGTCTCCAATGCATGCATTTTTCTTATAATAACCATATCAGTAACATGTCATTTTCACAGATTTAGAATTTGCAAGCATTGCATTAATATTTTGCTTTATATTATATATGGATGTTGCATGTTTGTTTTATTTTATTTTAATTTTATTCATTTTAATTAAATGTCCTTCTATCCCAACTACTAGCTTAATATTGTTTTGTTTTTTTTATTTATTTTATAATATTTGAATGGGAAAATATTTAGCTAACCTAATGCTCTCCATCCATTCTAAACCTTTAGGCCTTGTCGTTTACACTCAGAGATTTCTACAGATTCTTAAAATCTTTTGATGATAATATGAACTGTGAATGATAGGCTATTCAAAGTTTTTTTCCAATCTTCCATTGAGGAACATTATTCTGAAATTGTTCGAATTTCTTTCTGTCTTTTTTTTTTCTAACTTGGAACTTGGAGGTTCAGACTTTGGAGAAAATAAATAAGTTTATAAAATTTTATTTAGTATAACTGTTTTCACTGTTCGTATATTGTATAATACAAGTAGTACATTATGTTTACTCAAACAGAATAATGTTTACAGAGTAGTGTTTTTTTCAACATGACACTTGACATGTCAAAAATACATAAATGACACATAACCCAAATTTACCTTCAGCTGTTGCATCTTGTACATATTTACAACTTGTTGATTCTATGACCGTTATTATCTTATCTTCGCTTACAACAGTAAACACAGCGATTTGTCTTGTAAAAACTCACTTAACTCTCTCCAATGTGTAAATTTCACAAAGATCTTCATGTGTCTCCTTTTGATCTGCTTTGAGTTTTACTAAATGCTACACAAATTGTGAAAGACATTTAACAAAAACACCTAATTTCACTTTATCTTGTCTGAAATTTGAAAAATGTGTCACCAATTAGAATGCTGTTGACTTTCCCTGTCTCCTTTTGTTCTTTTTTAAGCCTTGAGACCAAGAACATAACACAATCGCTTGCTGTCTTAATTGGTCAGTTTATCGGCTTTAACAGTTATCTCTGTAATTTTTAGTTTTAACTTGTTATCCATGGGTAACCATTTCTACTTTTGCTCAACTATCAAATTGCAGACTAGCAAAGCCTACAGATCAGATTTGTAAACTCTGTCCATGGTTGGCTTAGTTCAGATGGCTGACCAGACCAGGACTTCCATTTTTGTTCCTTAGGTCTACAATTTGTCAAGAACAGCAATAGGCTGCTGGTACAGCTTCATCTGATCCTGCTGTCGAGGGTGCCACAGGACCTTTTTCCATTTAGGTCCAAACTGTCCAACTAAAACATCTTTATTGGGGTAAAGGTGGAAGAGGTCTCAACCATGATTGTGATAAAGTCTTAATTCATCAGTCTGTTCACAAAGAATGGAACAAGATTAGAAGAAACTTTCCAGCATTTTTTCAACAAGAGTACAGAGGAAAAAAAAAAAAAGAAAAAAAAAAAAATCAACCTAAGATGTATGGCAGTTTATACCCAAAACTATATGTTTAAATCTGTACTATGTCTGATCACTTTTATTATTATTAGTATAAATATTTTATATGTGTGCCTTAAGTGACCTTAGAGTAAACAATAAGGCTAGAAGCATTAACACTGCAAAAAGAATACTCTTTTTCATTGATTTTTGTTTGTTCTGGCTTCCTGTGTTGTCAGACAAATGGGTTCTAGATGGGAAAAAACAATGTTAATGGATGCAAAGATATTAAAACATCAGGCAGTTTTATAAGAAAAGTGGTGTCTGCTTTCTGATTAATCATCTTTTTTCTTTTTTCTTGAATTGATTTCAGTCTAAGTGAGAGTGTGTTGGCTTGGTTAGTAATCAGAGAAATTATCACAAAGTAAGTGCTTTTTATTTAGCAAAATTGAGGCTAAAACATATTCTTTAATTTTTCACTCTACTGTGAAAACTGCAAGAGCCAGGATCTGAGATAGAGCTTTATCTTCACTGTGATTTTCTTTTTGTTTCTTTGTTTTTTTCTCCTAAGACTAATACTTTTGGCTATGCTTATTTCTTTTTGTTGTTTTTATGTTTTGAAAGCAGAGGTTTTATGAGGTCAATATATTTATGAAACCAAACTGTCACCATTGCTATGCAAGGATGCTGCAAAGTTGTTTCTCAAATAGGGGAGGATAGGGAGATGCTAAAACCTGTGATGTGGCCCCCAGGGTGGTTTGCCTTGCTGTTTTTTTGGAACGGTGATAGGAAGTGAAGGTTTGGTACAAAGTGTTCTCTTCCTTTAGAGCCTTAAGGAAATTTGTGTAAATTTATCTGTATCACAACTCCCTCAGCCTGTTTTTGGGAGTTCAAAAGCATTCATCCTTTGAAATGATGATTACTAGAATAGGCCTTTTGGCACAAATGACCACAAAAATAGAGTAATGGAGCTTTGATGGATCTTGTATCTTGTCTACGTGTTTAGTTGTGTATACAATAATTTCATTTTCACTCCAAAGCATTCACCAAAGTCTTAGACTACAATGGTAAAATAAAATTTAGGAACACTTCCTATGGCAGTTTGTGCTTGAAGAATTGTATTTTTTTTCCTATCCTAAATTTTCAAAGACATTAAAGGTGAGAAATTCAGGGTCTAGTATCTTATAACAACCTGCACAAATCCTCTTCTTTTATTATTTTTTATGCACAATCACATGAACTAATTGTTCCCTCTTTAACAGGGAAATATTTCCAGTGCTACTGTTTGCAAAATAAATCTAAAACATTATAAATCCATCCCTATTTTTTTCTTTTTTTACTCTACATAATCTTGCCTAGCTTTTTTTTCAGGGTGCTTTAAATTGTGCCTGTCACTCTGTGTAAAACTTTTTTAATGTCCACAACAAAGTTTGTGCAAAAACATCCGCTCGGCCTAAGCTAATATGGCATTGATATTATCAAATAACATTCAACTTCTGGACAGGAGTTAAATTGCCCAACCAAAGGCTGTAGTGCACATTTCATCATTTTTGCCCACTGTGAACAGAAAGATTTATTTTGGTTTGATCATGACTTCAGTGAAAACCATTTGGTGCTGTTTTTTTTTTCTTTTTGTTGTTGTCAGAATGCAAGAAAAAAATCTATCCAATACCTTTTGTGCTGAAGATCAGACATATGGAGGTGTCACTTCAGAGCAGGGCGGCATACTAAGAAAGTCCAAATTCTTCAAAGCCCTCCCTGAAAGCCGTTTACTGTGGTTTGGAATTTCCTGACTCACAACCCAGTGGAAAAGTCTCTTTATTACCTTTACTTCACTATCCACAAATAAAGAAAATAGTTGAATAAAAAAAAATCAAATGTTGGTGCTTTTTGGGCTTTAATTAATTTAATTCTTAGAGTTCTAAAAAGCTAGAGCTTTGTTACCTGATGGATTACTCTTGTGCTGTCTTTTTAGGTTCTTTTTTTCTTTAAAATGCCATTTCAGTTGTTACAATTTTTTCAGGATTACACTCCTGTGGTGTCCCATTCACACTTCTGCTGTGGCTCAGATTCATTTTAAGCACTATCAGCTATTGTGACTCTATAGAAGTTGCACACAGCATGATTGGCCATATTGCTTTGCTAACTTATTAGACTGACTTTTTGCTGATGATTCCGTTCATCTGTTCAACACGCTATAAATTAGTTTCACAGTTACATGGTGTGCTTTTCCTTCACACGATCTTACAGTGAAATACTTTCAAAAGATCTCTCTGGCTTTATTATGACCTGCACAATTCCTGTTAGCTAAACTTTCCTGTCTTTTTGTGATCTTCTCTTTAGGTATCACCTGTTTGCTTATGGTTTCTGATTTTCAATAGTAATAATACCAAAACTAACACTTGAAACGTACCTATTTTAACTTTTTCTGTTTTATACATTTTATTAATGGATACAATTCTTTTAGCAACATTTCATTTCCCAACATCCTAATTAAAGGCAAAGTGGAAGTGCAGAATACACCTGGTGTATAACCCAGTTTTAGTTAAGTTGTTTTTTTTTATTATTCACTGTCAGATATGTGGAACCGCACTGCATTTATATATAAATGTCACCATTACCAATGCTTATTTTATTATTCTCCATCAGTCCATTGTTTCAGTGTTGTGTCTTGTTTTAGAACCGAATCGAGGAATGTTCAGCTGAATGCACTCTGCGTGAACCATTCCAAATGAGTCAGAAAGAGATTTTGTAACCACCTCTTTCGTAAGAGACTAGCATATTTAAAAATGTCCATAAAACCGCAAAGAGTGTGATATTTGCTGTTTCTGTTTATGCAAGACTAAATAAATCGACTGAAATGTATTTCTTCTCCATCTTAATGTGGAGTATGTTTTCCTGTAGCCTGCTCACTTTGTCTTGTCTCCTTGCCTTTGCCCTTTCACTCACAATGCTTCTCCTTTCTTCTAAAACTCTGCATCACATTACCCTGATTTCTACCATATCACCTCACTGCAATCCATTCATTCCTCCCTGTTTCCGTTGTCCACCTCCATCTGTGTCCTGCTTTTCCAGTGGAGGGCCAGTGGTTGGAGTGGGGGGACTGGTCGAAGTGCAGCGTGACTTGTAACACTGGGACCCAGCAGAGGCAGAGACGCTGCAGTGCGTCGGTGCACGGCTGGGCCGAGTGTAAAGGGCCCCATCAGGAAACCAGAGACTGCACCAACCCTTCGTGCAGCGGTAAATGAGAGCTCAGCATTCACACTTACACGCCAACTTACTTCCAAACAGCATTATGCAAACAAGGACCATGCATTATCTAAAGGCACGCTCGTGCTCGTCTGTGATTCACGTATGAGTAATTTTATGAGTAGAGACCTAATTTGGCAAGTCTCTTTTCAGCAAAGGCCCCAGAGGACAAAAAAACTTGGGATTTTAATGAGTCTGGGGCCCACATTGAGCTTAATTTTAGGCTTTGGGCTTCTTTTTTAAATTAACTGAAAAAAAAAAATGTAATTTAAAAAATAAATCTATTGTGTCAAAATGACTGTTTATCACCATCTGCTCTCATTTCTCTCCCACATTTCTCATGAAACACAATGCTACTTTATTTCTCATACCCCACTTTCGACCCTCTTTCCCTGATCTTTCTTGGCGGCGTACTGCTCGTGCAACCAGGTGGAGGTAACTGGGGCAGCTGGAACCACTGGAGTCTCTGCAGCAAGACATGTGACTCCGGGTTGCAGCGACGCTTCAGGACGTGTGAAGGCACTGGAATGCAAAGTTCCCCCTGTGACGGCTCAGAAGAGGAGGTTCGGCCCTGTAATGAGAAAAAGTGCCCTGGTCAGTGACTTCACTGTGATTTTTTATTTATTTATTTAATTTTAACAATGTTTATGTTTATATTGTTATGCAGTGCACAAATTCATTTTTACTCGCTTTCCGTATTGCTAGCGCATATATCTCATATAATTCTGTAAAATGAAATCTGTCTTCTTTGTGTGCGCATAGTGTTTGTCAGGCAGATTAGAAAGTGATTCCCTCTGGTTTGCACCTCCTCCAATGGCTTCTATCGCAATTTTCGCACTTATCTTTTCATCTTCGTATCTCTCTATACACATTCATCTTTACCTCTTCATTGATTTTACATGTCCTTGGCTTGTGGTGCTGTCTTTTCATCCTATCCGTTTACCTCCGAGTTACTCCATTTCCCTTTTGTTATGTATCCTCTTTAACAATGTTTTAATGCACTTCCCTTCCCAAACTTTGCAGGATTTCTTTCAGTGTTTCCCCTCCCTGCTTGTGGACATGATGTTCAATGGTCCGCTCGCTCAGTGCTGTTTGTCAGTGTTTTGACTGGAGCTGTGTGAATATGCAAGTGTATTTTCAGTTGACGCCCGAGTGCCACATGTGCGCTTGCTTGCTTTGAGCTTTGAGGGGGGCTACAAATGATAAACCTCTGAGTGGCGCCTCCACCGTGACCTCTTTGTTTTAGGAAGCTCTCAAGTCTCTTTTACACAAGATGAGGATCTTGTCTGTTGGCATTGCAGGGGAACATAATATCATCTTTTCACTCCTTTCTGTCTTTGCTCTTTGCTCTCTGTCCCTCTTCATCTCTCTGCATCTGCCTCTGCCAGCTCTCACCCCCCTACTCCAATCCTTTGGAATATCTTCAGAATGCTCGCCTCTGTTTTTTTTCATCAGGGTTATGAAGGAAAGGGAGGGGGGAAACAGATGAATAAAAAAAAGAGGAATGAGATGAAGAGGGAATGAGATACTGCACTGAGGCAATGTCACTGACAGAGAGCGCTGAGAAATGTACAAGGGAATAAGATTGGGAGCTGCAGCAGAAGAGCACAGATTTGAATCTTGTTTTTTGGGGATTTTCTGTCCCCCACCCCCTCCTCTTTTTTTCAGCCGAAGTGTATGTCACTTTGTGGTGATTTTCATTTCTTTGTTTGCCTGCTAGACTGTGCTACATTTTCCTTTAAATGTATTTTCTTTTCACTCACAGCTCCTCATGAGATATGCAAAGATGAGCACCTCCTCTCTATGTCATGGAAGAGAGCCTCAGCTGGTGAAACTGTCTACCACAAGTGTCCAACAAATACCACTGGTCAGTAGCATAACGCACTTCAAGCTAAAGATTTTATTAGTTAGCCAGTTATCATCATGTAATAGTCTATGTTGTCTGTTAGCAAATTGTCTCATGAACCAGAGGATGGATTTTATTGAAACTCTCAAAGTGATCAATGGGTGCACATCAACAATTGATTGACATTTAAGGTCTATCTGATTTTATATGGCCACTATAGTTAGTCAACCTAAATCAAACCCCAAAAAAGGTTATAACTCAGTTATTTCTTTATGTTTTTTTTACAAATATTTAGCTAACATTTGAGTGATAAGACTCAAACAAGGTTTTAAACAAGGTTGCAACGTTGGCATGCCAGGCACCGAGCAACTTTCATTTCTTCAAGAAATGCTACTTTTTCTTATACACATTTTAATGAGGCCATGTTTAAATTTGTAATAGGCATATAAGTCCTACTGTAAGTCAGTTATCACATCATGGCAAAGATTTGACAGAAAGTCAACAGGATGTAAAGTAGGCCTTCACAAGTATCATTTTATTAAAAAAAAGGAAAACATACACTGCAAGAAAAACTCTTGGTGATCACACTGACACCAAGGATGTCAGTGTGAGCAGTAAGACCAGTGAAGCAGGAGATAAAAAATAATTAATCTAAATAAACAGAAACAAAAACCCTTTTTACTACAAAAAAAACTAACAAATAAACAAACAAAAGACAAGCTTGTGAAATAATTATTAGCTTTATAAGTTTAGTAAAACATTGAAACAGTGCTTGCATCTTGCCAGCTTGTTAGCATGAACTAACCAACTGTGCTTCACATGGATAGTTCAGTCTTTTGAGATGCAATATTGTGTATAAGCTACGTAAAGTTCACAAAGTTATTATCTGTTGTAGATACCTCCTCAGACAACATCAGTTTAAAGACATAAAGTTTACATTTGACTGGACTGAAAAGCTAAAGGATACTCTGGGTGGGGGGATCATTGCTTTACTAAAACAATTTTAACCTCAGTTCCGTTCATGTGACAGCTATTTAATAAACCTTTACATCACTGTCAGATAATTTGCCTACCAAATGTGGCTTTCTGGACGTCCTACAGCTAGCTGCTGTTGCCACTACTTTTGCTTGCTAATAATCGTATAATTTGGTCAATTATCTTGGCTTGGTAAATTGTCAGTGCAAAAGTTTGTAACTTAGTGTTTGCATTAATGGCTATGACTTTCTTTTTTTAATTGGAGTTGGTTTGAGATGGCAGCTACCCACTTTGACCTTTGCCCCGCTTAGCTGGTTCGAAGCTCATCTATGCAATCACAAATTAACGTTATTTCTCCAAAATAAGGCCATTCAAAAATAATGCATACCTACTACAGTTAAGACATGCTTATAACCTTTCCACAAAACCTCACTTTAAAAAATCGGAACTATCACTTCATGAAAATTGTCTCGTGATTTAGTCTTAAGGATTTGTTCTTTGCTACAAAAAGAAGTAGACTTTGTTCTTTCTGTAATTTTGAGATTTACAGCTAGGCTATTTAAAGATCATACACAAGAAAAAATACAAATAATAAAAAAACTTTTTCAGTATAGTCTCTAGGCTAAAAAAGAGAAACCTTGCAAAAATACAAACTGAAATATCTAACTAGAACAAAGTTAAATACATCGGAAAGACATTCAGCATTGAAACTTCAAACAGAGCTGTTTTAAAGCTAAAAATCCACATAAATACATGGGTAAAAATAGCAGAGAGAGCATTAGTAACAGATTACAATGCACATAAAATAAATTGTATAGAACAATATTTCTTTTAAGATTTTTTATTTTTTATATAGTAATCAGAAACGCATTAAGGCATGCCTTTAATATTATCTGTCCTTAATTACTAGAGCAGATATGCGCTGTTGAAATGCTATAAAATTTTATTTCTTTGATTCTCATCCCTGTAATTTTAATCCACACTGCTGAATTTATCAAACTGGGAAATGTTCAGACATTTTCTATTAACTTCTTAAATCAATCCATGAGTAGATGTGGTTCAGCGGGCCTAGTATTATATCAGCATGTGCTACTGCATGCTCTGTCAACGTCAAAACATGCCCTAATGAATCCGATGTTGTGTCAGTAAATATTATAGCTTCAAGAATTAGATTTGATCCTAAATCAAAGTGTTGCATCTAATCAACTTGGAACCTTTACTGTTTATTACTGTATTACACAATGAGCGATAAAAAAAGAGGGAGTGACTGGGATTTTGCCAGTTTGCATTAATTTTTCTGCTGCCTGACAATTTAAAACTGCAAAACTGCTATAAATGAAGGACTTTGAAGTTTCATCAGTTAAGTGTGACCTTTGAGTCAGTCTCTGCAAAAGGGGATTTATTTTGTGTGTAAAAAAATGTTTATTTACATGGGTTTTGGGTATACATACAGAGATAGTAATATCCAGTCTCAATGGCACCATCTGCACTATTCCAGATTTTATTTTTCTTTTAAACAGAGATTTTTTTTTTTGCATTTGAACCACTTGTCCACACAAAAACAAACAAAACAAAACAAAAATCAAGAAGTTTTAAATTGTTTACCAAAAAAAGATATTTAAAACTACTATTTTTGTTACATCCATGTGGACATGAAATATGAAGCTTTTTAGAAAACTATGCAGTAGCAATCTATGTAGTGCATTCCCACTATTACTTTGTCCCCTAAAACCCACAGCAACAATAAAGAAACTTTTACTGTTTTTTTTCTGTGTGTCTTGATGTATCAAGATCCTCTCACTATTGAACCTCAATCATTTGCTGAAATTGTTAATAACTGAGAGGAAGCCATATATATATATATATATATATATTTTACCTTTATTACATTTTCAGCCTTGCGTCCACATGGAAACCCTAATTTTTTGTAGTAAAACATGTAGATTTCGAGAATGAGAAAATCTTGAAACATCTCTTTTGCTTTTTTATGTAGACAGCCAAAATGTGACCTATTGAAAACAAGGTTGTGCTCTTGTTATGTTTACATTTAACACCAAAAATACAAACATCATACATACCCTCCATACTTTGTTTCCTGCTTTTGATGTATTTTTCCTGAGAGTGTTAAAGTTCCACATAGTTACTATAGCATTTTTGGTGTTTTCTGTGTAGATATAGACATTCCTATAGGTGGTGCCATGTTTACTAGGATTTTTTAGAAATGACAAATAATAATAAAAATCTGTGTACGTGTGTGTGTGTGTGTGTGTGTGTGTGNTAAAAGTGCTCTTTCTCTGTGTTCTTCTTCTTATTTATTTAATTTATTATTGAAAATTCTTGTGTATTTTTGATCTGGGCATTTTACAGTTAGTATTAATATTAGTTAGTTAATGCTAGTACTGTGTGGAAGAAGAAACAACTATAAATGGAGCTAAAAGTATTTGTTAGAGTAGTAGTAGTGAGTAGTGTCGATGAGGGCTACTAATAACACTTGCAATTAATATTATCTGGTAACTAATTGGTAACAAAATGCATCCAAGACATTATCTAATTATATTTTATATAATATAAGTGATTTGTGATTTAAATGTCTCAGAAATAAAGAGTTGTACAAAAACATTTAGGTTCTCATTTTTTTATTTAATTCATTTTGTAAATTTTTAGATCTTATTGTGTTAGAAAATATAGTCATTGCATCACATTACCACTTATAATAAAACTTTTTTTTGCATTCTATAAAGAATTTGCCTTTTTTCTCTCTTATGTCTTGGTTTCTCGCAGGATCTGCTAGTCGTCGATGTATGCTGGACATTAATGGAGTTGCTTTCTGGGGTCCTCCGAGCTTCGCCAGATGCGTCTCAATTGAATTTAGATATTTACGTTTATCTGTAAGTTCCTGTTTATCAAATAAGTGTTATCAATCTCAAAATCTCCTGTTAATATAATTCTTTAAAGTTTTTTTTTTACAATCTTCGGCATCAAGAAGAATACCTGTTTGTCCAGGTTACATTATTTTAACCACCTAATTGCAGCATCATCCCCTATTCTTGCCCTGTGTTTCATTAGTGAATATATAAACAAGTGTGAACTGCTTTGTGAAGTTATTGCCTACTGCAAAGTTAACTTTTATAGTTATCATGTAATTCTGTTTAAATTTATTTTGTAAAACTGTTTATTCAAAATGGAAGACAAATAGTGGCTTTACTGAAGGCTTACCCCTATCTCTAATTAGCTTTTCCAGAGTGATGCACTTACACTTATCAATTAATGAACATAGCTAATGAATGTGTTCATCAGGGAGACTCTTTTCCTGCTCTGTGAACTCCAACCTTTTCCATCTACTCAGTGATGGTGTAGGGAGATGAGGGTCAGGGTTTGTGCGTGACAGATTTGATTGCACCCTTAGCTTCTGTTCCAACCTTTCATTAACACCACTCTTCAATAATTAATTTTCTGTGATTGCTGTTATCTTCTGTTCTTCCAGTCACTCGTACGCCACGTTTGTTCTACATTCTGTCTGCAGACATGGGCTTTCTTTTTATACCTCTCACTTCTCGAGATCAAGCTTCTGTCGAAGAGGGCTGCTAAGCCTCATTTTGCTTACTTATTTTAAGCACGAACACCAAAAATCCCCCATGCACGTTTTTGCTCACATCTTGAAATACCTTGTCATCTCACAGTCAAAACATTTTGTAATAACTTTTATGATTGTTTTTTTTTTAATTTCATATTTTGATCTTTTGTTTTAAAAGTTTTTTTTTGTTTTTTTTCCTATCAATAACAATGCACCACATGTTCTCAATAAATGACAGAGGTGCATTGCAGGGGGACCATTTTAGCAGCTGGATTCCTATTACCATGAAGCTGTGCTGTTGTAATGCTTGCAGAATATCTTGGTGAAAAAAGAAAGTTTTGCCCTGAATAAAATTTTTGTCTGAATGCTTGCATATGCACCTTGTCTCAGCATTAACAATGATCTCACAGATGTCTGCATTACTCATGCCATGTTCGCTAATGGACCAATGTCGCATTGCATGGCTTTCAAACTGTTTTCATCTGAAACCAAGCTATATGGTCAATCTCCTCTTTAATCTCAAGTCCATGTTGATTGATCAAACCACATGATGGTCTTCAATTTTGTCTTCATCCTACATGAGTGCAGACTTAATCAATAAATACTCTTTGAGAGTTTTTACATACAATTCAAGGGGACACTTCTAACCAACTGCTGTACAATGAATAAGTTGTGCTCAGACCTTCAATATTGATTTTTTTTCTTCTTTACAAAGCATAGTTTTAACTTTAATTTGATTATGCAATAACAGCATGTTTTCTGGTCATAGATTTTAGAAGGGTTCCTGAACCCATTCAGGTTTTTATTGACGATAATGATTTTTTTTTTTTTTTTGTTGTGCAGAAATGCTTAAATGAAAGGTCATAGCCATTCAAAAAGTTATATATATAGTTGTTTTTTAAATCATTTTCATAAAGCAAATTTGTTTAAAAACTATTAAGTTTTCATTACATTGACAATATATGTCTTCTTTTTTATTGTACTTTTCTACAGTTGTGTAGAAAGTACAAATAACCTATGGTTTTAGTTTGGCCCTTTATGGGCCAAACCAATGTTTATCTGGCTGCAGTTTTTAATTTGTGCCTTTGATAAAAAATTATACTAAATATTTGTATCTTTAGTTGTGTAATTTAACTACTCTGAGATTTATTTTGAACTTGTTATGTGGATTACCTTCTTTGTTCAAACTTGGAAGTTGTTCCAGACATTGAATTAAAAATGAGCAAAAATATGTTGAAGATAATAGGGCTTCTATGTTTAAGTATTTCCTATGTGGCTTAGTAATTACATGTTATTGCAGTTTACAGAGTGTCAGTGATTTGAACATAGGATTCATCATGCAGAGTTGAAAGCATTAACTTTCCTCAATTTCTCTATTTCTCAATACATTGTAGTTACTAGAGCATCTTGCGAAGGGTCAGAGGACCCTGGCTGGGGAGGGCATGTCTCAGATCGTACGGAGTCTCCTGGAACTCTTGCAGAGGAGGAACTACTACAGTGGCGACCTTCTCTTCTCCACGGAGATCCTACGAAATGTGACTGACACCTTCAAAAGAGCAACCTACATCCCAGCTCCCGACGACGTGCAGGTGGGCACAACCTCTGTTTTTTTACTGACTGATACTGACAACCATTTAAAATGTATTCCTTGCAGAACCTCTATTTTTTTTTTATTCCACGTGATTTGCACAACACTATTATTGCTGTTTGTAGGAGAAAGCAAAATGCCCTGATTTAATCAACAATTTGACTTTTTTGTTTGTTTGTTTTATAATACAGTCAATGGCAGAAAAAAACAAAACAAAACAACAACAACAACAAAAAACCAAACAGTAAACATCAAGTAGAAACAATCTGGACATAGTTTTGCACGCTTGCAGACCAATAATTGAAATTCAATTTGTTTGATTTAAATGTATCTAGCACACGTAGAGTGTGCTCCAAAGGACAAAGGTAGTGATGTCACAAGTTGAGCAATTGTATTGTCAGGCAGTTGTCCAAGCATCTGACAGTAAAAATAGTGAGTGAAGGTCAGCAGACACAAACAAATAAATACAAATTGCCTCTTAGATGCATTAGACAATATTACTAGCACTTGATCAAGTTTGATAGTGGTAACATTGTGAGTTTGCATAAGACTACATGGCCATATTGCACAATTGTTTGGCCTATAGTGTATGCAGATATTACAGCGGCTTGATATTGGAACAAATGGGTACGTGAGGGCACCCACATATGTTGTGAAAGTTCCATTTATCCAAGATAGACCACAATGAGTGATTGTGGCATTGTGCATCAATCAGATCAATTTTCTCAATGCTGTGGAGAGGCACACTGCCGTTGCCTTGGTATCATAGTGTGGGGATCTATAAGGTATGACTTCAGGTCATGTCTGGTAGTGATTTAGGAGCCCCTGATTGCACAGCAGTATATCAGTGACATCCTACTTCTTCATATCTCATCCCTCCTGAGACAGTACATTAATACAGTCTTTATACAAGACAACGTCCATCCACAGAAGGCATGTGTGTCTATGGACTAATTGTGTCATGTTGAGATTCTTCCCTGGTCAGCCAGATCCCAAAGTCTTTTTCCCAATCAAACATTTGTGAGATCAACCCATGCATCAGTTCTGACTTATTACAGGTCTGTGTGATCTTGAGTTACAACAGTTGAGGGCTGACTGATCACAGGACTACAATAGCAGCACAGTCCTTGTATTCAGGCTTGAAGGGGTGCCACACCCTACTGACACTATCAGTGTGCCTATGCTGCCAACTCTGTTATCCATTTGATCTGATATCGTCATCAATGCAATACTGTCTCATGACCTTTCAACATGTGACGTTTCTTCCACGACTCTGTCTGGGTACTTTTTTTTTTTTTTGTCAGTGAGTAGAGCTATTTGCTAGACTTAACAGAAAGAACAAACTGCAATACAGTATTATAAGCTGGTGGGTTTTGCATACATTCTCGGTAGGAGGCAATTTTATAATGATCCTGCTTTAACATCAGAACACTTTTCCTCTGCTTTTAGAAATTCTTCCAGATTGTCAGCCACATGTTGGACTTAGAAAACCTTGAGAAATGGGAGGACGCTCACCAGGTAAAACCCTCTGAGAATAAGTGATAATGTGTATGTCTGGTTGTGTGTTTTTATCTAATTGCTAATATTAGTGTCTGTCTGCAACTGCACCCTGTGTCCTAAATGTTTGTATGTACTTGTATTTTGTGCAAGGTTGCTGTGACTTCATTCTATAATCACTTTTTATTGTAACAGCCATAAAACCACACCTGTATGCAGTGTCTGTATGTTAATTTTACCGTGTGTATGTGTGTACCTTTGCATGAGTTGTGTGTGAGCCATCCAGATGCCCTTGGTTTAACGTGTTTACTTGCCATCTGGGCATAATTAATAAGGAACCCAATGGGGTATTTTATTCTACATAGTCACTGTTTCCACCCCTGGAACACCATAAATGGTCTCAGTAATAAATAAGCATGGCCATGCTATGTAGAAAAGTTGGCACTGAATTTTAATTATGATATCAGGATCATACTCACCTTTCATTTTTATCTTTCCATCCACAGGTCGCTCCCGGTGCTGCTTTGCTGATGAGGATATTAGAAGATTTTATTCACCTCATCGGAGAAGCCCAGAAGCCCTTTCAGAGTTTTCTAGTGGTTACAAACAATCTCAGTAAGTCCATGTCCTGCCAATTCATCACAAAATAAATATGTATGTTCTTGTATTTCCTGTCATAATTTGGGTGTGACTTTTTTTTACCTTCGCTTTAGTTGAATTCAGTCATAATCATATTTAGGTCTGTTTGATGACCTTCAAAATGAATTTACAGTTGCACCCTTTAGGTAATAATCGTGATGATGTTATTATTATTATTATTATTATTATTATTATTATTATTATTATTATTATTATTATTATTATTATTATTATTAATAATAATAATAATAATAATAATAATAATAAATATTATTATACCTTAGTGTCTTAGTGCCTTTTTGCTTTCATTGTGTAGTTGCACCTATGTTTTTAAACAACTTATGTTTGTTTTTCCATACAAAGTTTTTTGTTTATTTTTTGTATTGTGTATTATTTATTTATTTTACAATTTATTTATTTATTTTGGTTTCTCTCATTTGTTCAGTGATAACCATCCAGAGAGAGCCGGTGTCTGCAGTTTCGAGTGATATCAACTTTCCTATGAAGGGGCGAAGAGGGATGAAGGACTGGGCCAGAACAGCCGAGGACAAGCTCTACATCCCTAAAGAAGTTTTTACCATCCCCACTGAGGGTAGGAAATTCAAAATTTATGCCTGGGCCCTTACAAATTCTTTCTCCTTATTGTGTTTGGCGTAAGGTTGCATTATCTTTTTTAATTTTTTTTTCAGAGTGCTCTTAAAAGTAAAATGCAAAAAACTAATATCAAAACTGAAATTATCGTGTAATGTTGTGGCTTATCCAGATGAAAAAAAAGACCTTTTAAGCCCTTTTAATCTATCTATAACATATGGTTGTATATTTTGTCTTTTACTGTGACAACAGCATTCTCTTGGTTAAAACAAAATTTGTTCAGGAACTCTGTGGAAGCAACACTTGTTTGCCAAGCAGCACTACTACAATGACTAGAGCCATTGTTGATTTATTGTTAATTTTATAGCATTGTGTTTATTTATTTTTTTTTTTTCCAAAGCTTAGATACTGAACAATAAAGTATTTTTACATTACTATGTGTCACTCGTGAAACTCTTGCTTAGCAGTTAATTTGGACAGCTGCAAAAGTCTTTGCACGTCTGCTCATTGTTAAATTCAAGTGTTTCAGTCTGATCGGTTGTTGCAAGTATATAAAATCAAGCAACTGGCCATGTAGTCTCTTTTTGCAAACTTTTTTGATACAAAATGGGTTGTATTGAAGCGATCAGTGACTTTAAGCATGGTAGGGTGATAGAATGCCACCTTTTCAAAAAAACAATTTATGAAATTTATGAAATTTATGAAATTTCATCTGGATATTCAATGGTAAGCTGTAAGTGATATTATTAGAAAGTGGAGGTATTTAGGAACAACAACAACCTAGCCACAAGTTAGAAGAAAATCAAAAAATCATGTAAAATCAAAGGGCAAGGTCAACAACTGGTGAGACTGGATTCAGGTTAGCCAAACCTGTCTTTAATCTTAAGTGATGTGCAGTCTTGATGCTTCAGTATACCAAGACATTTTGGACAAGATTATACTTCCAACTTCGTGGCAGCACGTTAGAGAAGGCCCTTTTCTTTTCCAACATCACTGTGCTTGAGTGCACAAAGCAAGACTATCAAGATGTAGTTTCATGAGTTTGGTATGGAAAAACTTGACTGGCACTCATCGAGCACCAACTGGATGAACAGGCATGGAGACTGAGCAAGACCTTCTCATACAACAACAGTGTCTGGCCTCATAAATGCTCTACAGAATAAATGACACAAATTCCTATAGAGACACTCCAAAATTCTTCTGAAACCTTTCCAAAAAGAGTGGAAGCTGTTATAGCTCAGGGGACCAACTTCATAATAAAGTACAATTTTGAGTACAACTTCATATAGTCCCTGTTAGTGTGATGGTCAAATGTGTCCAATTACTTTTGTCCATATAGTGAATGTGTAGACTTTAAAGGCTTTGGTGTCCTGATCCTTTCTATATTGTTAAGCAAATGTGAAATGGCAAGGATAACCCTTAAAAACATTTTTTTGAGGGAGGACACATGTTAAAATGAGAACTTGTAAGCTGCACTTACAATCTCACAAATGTAAGGTTTTTTTTTTTTTTCTCTACTAAAATATTCTTACCTTGGGTGACAACTAATAATGTACAGACTTTAATGTTGGAATTGAAAGTTTTAATTGATTGACTTTCTGATATGGAATGAATGGGTATAAGTAAGGGTAGCCACAGGTGTATGATTGGTGGGAGGGTCAAGGCTATGTAATGGGATTCAGCCTTAGAAATGTTATGTTTTGTCTGATATCCGGCAAGTGAGAAAGATAAGTGCAAAAAGTATTTCATGATTTGATATGTTTTTTCTTTTTTTAAGGTAAGATCAGAGCAGCTTGATAAAAAAAAAAACAAAAAAAAAACAAACAAACAAAAAGAAAAAAAAAGAAAGGGAAAAGAACACAAATTCCAAATTTCTCTGTGCAAATCCATATAGTCAGAAATGTGTTTCACTGAGTCTCATTTGAGGTTTCTCAAGGATGTTAAAGGGTAATGCTGAGAAGGATTTGGAGTGTGAAATGGCCCTAGAGGGCTTCTCAACAAGATGCATGCCTTTTATCTGTATGGCAGTTTGCTGTATTCCCTTGAAAGCAAGTCTTCATGCAATTTTGAAGATGGCAGTTCACTCTGAGGAACACAGGGACATTTCAAACTGTTAGTCAGAACTGGTGATCTTTCTTTTACTTATTTTTTTTTTTTAGGTGATTTCACTTAGCCCAGGATTTAAAAAAAAAAATTCCAAATGTAAAACAAGATTTAAGAAATGGGAATATAAAATACAAAAGAAAGAAAACCAGGGAGCATTGAAGCTAAGGTTTTAAAAGAAGAAGGAAAAGCAAGTAACGGGTGGGAAGAAGTGGTGTATATTAGATAAAAGAATTACTGTGGCAGATGTGATCCACTCCCATCAAAGGCAAAGGTCACATCCCACAGGAAATTATACTGGCAGAATTTCCATCTGGCACCCCATTCCCTTTCCCAAATTAAAGTTCAGGCAGGCTGCAGGCCAAAAGAGTTGAGTTTCCTTTGGCCTCTGACTTGCACCAATGGCACTCTTTGATTGGCATCGAAGACATCATGGGACATCTCACAGAACTCACCTATTCTTTGTTGTTTCAATATGCACAGTGTGATAGGCTTATTCCAGGTCACTTAGCATGTCTCAGCTCTGTAAATGATTTGGTTCAAGTTGTATTTTGTAGAAGTTATGTCATGGTTTGTCTACGATTTGACCCACAAGCAGAAAACTCACAAGACACTGGCAGTAAGTTAAAGATTTATTGTCCAGAAGGTAAGTGAAAACTGGAACATGGATTCCACTGGAACACGGACTCTTTGCGGCTCTGGATTCAGGAAGTACTTGGAGAGGAAGAGGTAAGGTTAGATGTGGTTCCGTTTCAACCCACAGTGATCCTTTGAAGCTGGTGGTATTTAGCTTACGGGTTGTGGAGTCGGACCAAGCTGGAGCAGGTTGGCGGCGGCCGTGAACGGAGGAGAGCGGACAGGTTTCGGTCACGAATGAGGTAAGTTCCTTGAGCAGCTTGAATCTCCACTCAGCAGTTCTTTTGTTCTGGAGAATCCCCAGACTGTATTTCAGAGTTTCCTTTAGAACAACAAAACACAAGGTTAACAGGTACATACAGGGTATCCTTCAAGGCTATGATTCAGAAGTTCAGGGGAGCTTGAAGTACCACGAATGGCAATACTCAGGCGTCGACTGAGTGGCAGCATGCTCCTTATATGCCTCTCCCTAATGACCCTCATCTGATCCAGGTGTGTCTCATAATCCCCATCCACTCTCCAGAACGCTCCATGCCGCCACCTGCTGGACAGAAACAAACATACTCCACAAACCCCAACAGTACCCCCTCCTCAACGGCTGCCCCCTGGCAGCCCAGAAGATGTGGAAGGGATGGAAGCAAGGTAATCCGAGATCAACGTGGCATCACAAATAAAAGATCTCGGCACCCAGGATCGTTCCTCTGGACCATAACCCTCCCAGTCCACCAGGTACTGCCATCCACGACCCTGACGGCGAGAGTCCACTATCCGCCGTACTGTGTACACCGGATGTCCCTCGAACATCCGGGCGGGAGGAGGGGGCTTGGCTGGAGGGCATAGCGGACTGGCTAGGACCGGCTTGATTTGGGACACATGAAACACTGGATGTATCTTCAACGAGGAAGGGAGTCGAAGGCGCACAGCAGAAGGACTGATCACAGAACCAATTTCAAATGGTCCGATAAACCTAGGAGCCAGCTTTTTGGACACTGATTTCAAAGGAATATCACGGGATGAAAGCCACACCTTCTGGCCAGGTATGTACGTAGGAGCAGCTCTACGTCTACGGTCAGCAAAACGTCTGTTCTGCTCCACCGTACGCTGTAATGATGCCCTAGTAGCACTCCATACTTTGCTGCATCTTTGAATATGTTGCCGAACTGTCTTAACTTTAATGTCTCTCTCTTCTGAAGGGAATAATGGAGGTTGATACCCCAGAGCTATTTCAAAAGGCGAACGTCCAGAGGCAGCAGAGACAAGACTATTGTGGGCGTACTCTACCCAGGGGAGGAACTTACACCAATCCCGGGAGTCTTCAGCACAGAGGCAGCGAAGTGAGGACTCCAGTTCCTGGTTCATTCGCTCCACTTGGCCGTTAGACTGAGGGTGGTAACCAGATGTGAGAGAGACCTTTGCATCCAGAGCATGACAAAAAGATTTCCATACCTGAGATGTGAATTGTGGTCCCCGATCTGATAAGACCTCGGTCGGTATGCCATGTAATTTGAACACATGTTTTACGAGAAGCTGGGCCGTCTGGAAAGCTGAGGGAAGCTTACGGAGAGCAATGAGATGACAAGACTTGGAAAACCGGTCAATTATTGTAAGAATGGTAGTCATACCTTGTGATGGTGGGAGTCCAGTTACAAAGTCAATAGCGATGTGGGACCAGGGTCGTGTAGGAATGGGTAAGGGTTGCAGAAGACCCGCTGGAGCTTGGTGGGACGGCTTATTTCTGGCACACGTGGGGCAGGCTGACACATACTCCTTAATGTCCTTATACAGGGATGGCCACCAGAACCGCCGTGTGATCATGGCAATGGTTCGACTAGCTCCGGGATGAGCTGAGAACTTAGCAGAATGAGCCCAGTGAATGAGTTGAGAACGGACAGCTGAGGGTACATAACTTTTGTGGGGGGGTCCACCGGGAGGTCCGGGCTCCTTTAACTGAGCCTGCTTAATAATGTCCTCTATCTCCCATGAGAGTGAGCCCACCACACACTTCGGCGACAGGATAGGTGAGGAGTCCCGTTCGAACTCATCCTTGGAGAACTGTCTAGAAAGAGCATCAGGCTTTACGTTCTTAGAACCTGGGCGAAAAGAAATTGACAGGTTAAATCGAGAGAAAAATAATGACCATCGTGACTGACGGGAATTTAGCCTCTTAGCTGACTGAATGTAGGACAGATTCTTGTGATCGGTCCACACCAAAATGGGATGTTCGGCGCCCTCCAACCAATGTCTCCATTCTTCCAGTGCCAATTTAATGGCTAACAACTCACGATCTCCAACATCATAATTCCTCTCAGCAGGAGATAACTTACGCGAGAAAAATGCACAGGGATGCAATTTTTCATCCTCCTCAGCTCGTTGTGACAATACAGCACCAACCCCAGAATCTGAAGCGTCAACCTCCAGAACAAACTGTCTTAACGGATTGGGTTGAGTCAGGATAGGAGCCGTAGCAAATCTCTGCTTGAGATTGGAGAATGCTGAGTCCGCTTCAGGAGTCCAGGCAAACGTGACTTTGGTGGAGGTCAGTGCAGTCAATGGAACTACTGTCTGGCTGTAACTCCTAATAAAGCGTCTGTAGAAATTAGCGAAGCCCAAGAACCTCTGCAGTTGTTTCCTGGTCTCCGGGACAGGCCAGTCCAGAATAGCACTTATCTTTCCGGGATCCGACCGAACCTGTCCGCTCTCAAGGATGTGACCCAGGAAGGTAACAGATGCTTTATTGAACTCACATTTCTCAGCTTTAACACACAACCGATTCTCCATGAGGCGCTGCAGTACAAGGCGGACATGTTTCTGATGTTCAACAGGGTTTTTGGAATAAATGAGTATATCATCCAGATATACGAATACAAAAACATTAATAAAGTCTCGTAGAACATCATTAACTAGGGCTTGGAAGACAGCTGGGGCATTCGTGAGCCCGAAAGGCATCACCAGATACTCGAAATGGCCCAGAGGAGTCTTAAATGCCGTCTTCCATTCATCACCCTGGCGTATTCGCACCAAATGATAGGCATTACGTAGGTCCAGTTTAGTGAAGATGGTAGCGCCCTCCACTGGTTCAAAAGCTGATGACAATAAAGGTAAGGGATACTTGTTTTTTACAGTTATTTGGTTTAACCCTCTGTAGTCAATACAGGGTCTTAAAGATCCATCCTTTTTACCTACAAAAAAGAACCCTGCTCCTAGTGGAGAAGATGACGGCCGGATGAAACCTGCTGCTAAGGACTCGTTTATATATTTCTCCATTGCTTGCCGTTCAGGGCGAGAAATATTAAACAATCTGCTGGAAGGTAAAGGAGCCCCTGGGAGTAAGTCGATAGCACAATCGTATGGCCTATGAGGGGGCAAGGATTGAGCTGGAACTTTACTGAA
Organism: Kryptolebias marmoratus; assembly: GCF_001649575.2. Lineage (NCBI taxonomy): Eukaryota > Metazoa > Chordata > Actinopteri > Cyprinodontiformes > Rivulidae > Kryptolebias > Kryptolebias marmoratus. The sequence goes on from NC_051434.1 coordinate 14,816,536, forward strand.
TGCTCGTTTCAAATCCTGATACTCTTTGGGAATGCCAGCGAGATCCTTAATATCCATTTCCTCTTCCGCACCCACCTGACCAGTAGGTGGCAGTGCGGATTGCAGACAGGTTGAATGGCATCTCTCTGACCAGGTTTCTACTCGGGAATTAACCCAATCCAAATGGGGGTTATGCAGCTGTAACCACCTGTATCCAAGAACAATGACTGGACTAGAAATGGGAAACACAAAAAATGTTATTGTCTCTTGGTGGTTCCCAGAAACCCATAGTTGCATCGGTCTAGTCTTGTGTGTAATCAAATTAAGTTCTCTCCCATCAAGGGCGGAAACACGTAAAGGAATAGACATTTCAACAGTCTCAATTCCTGCCTGCTCCACGAACTCTATATTAATAAGACTCTGTTCACAGCCTGAATCAATCAAAGCTGCCACATCCACAGATTCTTGACCAACCTTGAGCACAGCATTAAGTGTTAGCCGAGGGGTTTCTTCGGTCCCGTTTTGGTCCATCAGAACCCCCCGGTCTGATGGACCCTCCCTTTTGGCCTCGCCGAACTGAAATTCTTATTCCTCGCTGAACATGCAGCCAAAAAATGATCCGAGGCGCCACAGTATAGACATAATCCTTCCTTCCTTCTTCTCAATTTCTCCTCTGGTTCTAACTGCGTGCGACCCAGTTGCATGGGTTCCGTCTCAGGCTGTTCTCTAGCCTCAGGACCTTGGTATACTGGTCTGCGTGACGGTGATAATCTCTTGTGTGACAAAAAACTCTCAACACGTTGCTTCTTGCGGTCTCTCATACGATTATCTATACGAATAGCCAGGGAAATTAATTCATCAAGTGTCTCGGGTTCCTCACGAACCGTTAACTCATCTTTCAAAGACTCATTTAATGATTGATTAAATGCAGCTTTAAGCGCCAAGGCGTTCCAACCTGAAGATGCCGCTAAGGTGCGAAATCTTATGGAATGTTCTGCCACAGAATGTGAGCCTTGCTTTAATTTTAACAAGTCTCGAGACCGCTGTGTCTTGTCCTCATTAATGGAAAACACCATCTTAAATTCATCCAAAAACGCTTGAAAAGTGCAGCCAAAGTTGACAGGATCAGTAAAACGTGCTTCTGCCCATAATAACGCCTTTCCAGTGAGGAGACCCAAAATAAACGAGATCTTCGCTCCATCGGTAGGGAAAGACTGAGGAGATCTATTGAACACTAAGGCACATTGTAGCAAAAATCCTCCACACCCAGACTCACCTGAGTATTTCTCAGGATTAGGTGAACTGACGTCACGGGTATTCATCAGACGCTGACTCTCCACAGGAGGTTTACTCTGGAACGTTGCGCCATCTGCTGGAGAAGAAGACGGGTTACTTGTTAGTCGGAGAAGGAGTTGAGTGATCTGATCCATACGTTGATTGGTTGCTTCCTGCTGGTCATGTAGTGCTCGGAGCACACTCTCATGAGATTGTAAAAGTTGATGCTGTTCTGCCATAGTTATCCTGAGAGCTTCTGCTGGGTCTGTTTGGCCTGAGTATTCTGTCATGGTTTGTCTACGATTTGACCCACAAGCAGAAAACTCACAAGACACTGGCAGTAAGTTAAAGATTTATTGTCCAGAAGGTAAGTGAAAACTGGAACATGGATTCCACTGGAACACGGACTCTTTGCGGCTCTGGATTCAGGAAGTACTTGGAGAGGAAGAGGTAAGGTTAGATGTGGTTCCGTTTCAACCCACAGTGATCCTTTGAAGCTGGTGGTATTTAGCTTACGGGTTGTGGAGTCGGACCAAGCTGGAGCAGGTTGGCGGCGGCCGTGAACGGAGGAGAGCGGACAGGTTTCGGTCACGAATGAGGTAAGTTCCTTGAGCAGCTTGAATCTCCACTCAGCAGTTCTTTTGTTCTGGAGAATCCCCAGACTGTATTTCAGAGTTTCCTTTAGAACAACAAAACACAAGGTTAACAGGTACATACAGGGTATCCTTCAAGGCTATGATTCAGAAGTTCAGGGGAGCTTGAAGTACCACGAATGGCAATACTCAGGCGTCGACTGAGTGGCAGCATGCTCCTTATATGCCTCTCCCTAATGACCCTCATCTGATCCAGGTGTGTCTCATAATCCCCATCCACTCTCCAGAACGCTCCATGCCGCCACCTGCTGGACAGAAACAAACATACTCCACAAACCCCAACAAGTTAATCTCCAAGGTGTTGAAGAAGCTGTTGCATTGCTGTCATTTATTCCTTTTATTTTTGTCCATTGTTCTTATTGTTTGAGGCGCTAAATGTTTTGCTTCATACCTTGCCTATTGTGGAACAAAAGAGCCCAGCTGCACCACATTTACCCTGGGGCTCTCTCATATGATATTCAACACATGCCATTTCCATTTAAGCATGCACAATTTGGTAAATTGTTTCCTCCAAACTGCATGTAGCCTTTTTAAGTTATGACAATATTAGCAGTCTTTGCCCCGGTGGGAATTCTGCCCTTTCCCATTGTGAAGCCATGATTTGAGGTCTTCATCTGATTGCTTTCGGTTTGGTTGGTTCATTTACCCTGTAATGAAAGCCCATCTCAGATGGACAGCTTAAACATGCTCATGAAAGCCCATTGGCACCCTTGTGTGTGCACATACACACATTGGCTCATATATATATGTAGCCACTTGATAGGTTCATGAACCGCTTCAGTGAGCAAAGGCTGGGGCTGCTTTTCACCGATTTTTGACGTGAAAAAACTTCACTCTTGTCGCTGTCTCTTTCTGCCCCTCACAACAAACATATACAGCACAATCTATCTCACAGTTATGTAAAGATATGCTCTAAATACACATGTACAGGTCAATAAATTACTTAATTTTTATGTACCCTGTTGTTGTACTAGAGAAAATCAATAAGCTCTATTTTATTTTAATCTGGCTGACATGCTACAGAGTTTAACTTGTTAATGTTTTTAAATAGTTAATTTTTGGAGAAACTTAAATTAAAAACTTTTGAGTACAATTTTTCCAGTTTTATTGGTATTCCTGCTTACGTCTTTGAGCAGAATAAAACTACAGTGCATTAAAAGATAATTATGTTTATTTCAGCATATTTATCATAAATGTGGCTCTTGCAGCTGCATGGATTGTCAACTTTGTTCCAAACATCTTTTTTTTATAAACAAGTGGGCAAACAAGGTCATACTCCAAATAATAGATTTTACTGCAAGCTTCTAAAAGCTTTCCAAATAAGCATAATATCTCCAGATCAGTTCCCCCTTGCCTCAAAGTGTAATCAAAAGGAAGTGTAGCATGTAGTTGCCTTTATACAAGAAGACTCTAAAAAACTAATTTCTTGAAGGCATGGCAGGTTACTCCATGACATGTTTTAACAGTGGAGTATTTTGTTTCAATAAAAACTGGTATGGACAGATACAGAGACAGAATGGCCAAGTTTGGTGGTATTTAATAGTTCTTAAAAGTTGATAACAGTTGATATACCAGTCATTTCCACATTTAACCCAGTAATGTGATGCAAGACATGAGTAAGCCTGTGGATAGTCCAAGGAGATGCTTCAGCTATGAATCCATCAAATGAATTGAAACTGCAGTCTGTTACTTCAGTTCACACGGGTTAACCAGAATAATATGACCACGGCCTAATATTTAGTAGGTTTTCATCATCCTGAACATTCAGAGCATGAATAAAAAAGATCTAAGGGGTTCCCAATGTGTCACATACTGAGACATTTAGGCACTTTCAAAAAAAACCCAAAAAACTTAAAGCCAGGACTTAGACACCCTCTGGCCTATTGGTGTGATCTCTGAATGCACTGATGTGGTATTGGAGTTGAAGCCAGCTTGCCATTATTGCCCTTTGCGCCACCAAGCAAGGTAGTAACAGAGTAATACTACCCAACATGTGAAAAGGTAATATGTCTTTGTGACTTAAGAATCTGATAAAGTGATGACATATGGTCTGTGCAACCAGCCAGGCGTGAGATTTAAAAGCTTAAATAACAACAAACAGATCCATTATCAAGAAGAAAAGACTGATGATGAAGCACAGTAACTACAGAGAGGATTGCCAAACTGAGATAATTAGTCATATTTTAAAAATGATATGAGGGACACATTTAAAGTGTAATGCTCCACATCAATACAGCTGAGTTTTGCTTCATGTCTTCATTGGTTCAGCAATGTCTGCTTTATTTTTCAAACCTCATATCAATACAGGACGTGGTTGGGGATTTATGAATGGTCAAAGGACCTTAAGGATGATCTGGTCTTTACACCCATTTTACACCATTTTGTGAAAGCACCTATTGGTAAAGGATACTATGGTCCGAAGTCTCTGTGGACTGACTTTAGATTTTTTCAGGTTTGTATCTCAGGAGTTCAGAGGCTAAGGGAAGACCTTCCACTTTTTTGTGCTTTTTAGTATGGCTGAAAGTAGTTTTCTTGAGGCTTAAACATGCCTTGATTAGTAGTGGGCAGCTGGTATTGTCACAGCGTTTTAGGTGCAGTTGATCTGAATCAGTAGGCAGGTGGCAAATGTCAAAGTAGCATCTATATAAATGTAAACATGTAGTCTTTTCCCAGCAGAACCTTGCATTGTTTCAAGGTGAGCAGTGTTACTCACTTTCCTTGACCCAGGTCTTCATGTCATGGCTGATTGGTCTATATTGCAACTGTTAAACAAAATATCACTCTCTACTAACTGCAAGGCTGGAATTTGCAGTTATAACAAAAGTGAACCAGATCCTAACTTTCTTCAGGAGTTATTAAATTCAGATTAATGGTTTTTGCCTAATCAAACTATCAAACCAAATAACACTACTAAGACTAAGACAGTCACGTTATTAGTATGTTAACCTGGGTAAATGTTACATTTTTGTGTTATTTGAGTTGTATATACAGTATATAAGACTAGAAAATAAAGCAGAATTGCAGAGATAGGGAAAACAGAGTATCTGTCAAGCTGTTTGGATGTAGCTTTTAATAATTGATTAAAATGACAAACTCTGGCTTAGCATCAACACTGAGCATATCTTTTCTTGATAAATGGCACATTAGAGTTCACAGCTGGTGACTGGTGGTTTGCCATTTTACTGGATTATGGCTGACCACCAATCATTTCGATGTGCAGCGAGGCAAGAGTGACGAAAACTCTGTTCGTAGGAAATTAGAGTTTTGTGATTGAGCGCTTTTGCGGTATTAATCATTCCCCAGCGTAGGAGTGCCACCCCCTCACATACTGATTTACCATTTACCCATAATACACTGACTTTCTCATTTGCATGCCTTCGCAGACACTGTCCAATTAGGTTCCATCAAACTCACAGGCTTTTTCGTGCTGACTTTGATCTAGTTTTTTGCCTCCTCAGTCTCAAAATTGCTTTTTTCCCCCACTGTTGAGATCTTTTTTGTCTCTTTCTTTTTTTCTGCATCTGTCTTGCATAGCTATCTCTCTCCCTTAGCATTACCTTTTAGGCAGCAGGCAGACAGATTTTAGATGAGTCACCCTGTATGTCTGATTCCATCAGCCTCCCTCTGTTTCCTCCTCTCCCTGTTCTTTGCTTGTGCTCCTCCATCGTTTCTCTTAGCCTAAAAGGGCAATAAAGGGAGTGGCTCAGCTCAATATGAACTCCTTCTTGTGTACTTTTCCTGTCTGCTTCCTTGTGCCTCATTTGAAAAAAAAAAGTGACATTTACAGACGGGCACTATGTCTCCTTGGAAACCCTGGCTCTTTTTAGGCAACAGAACAGTGACTAGAGAGATGGAAGGCAAGGCCATATGTAGAAGGACCAGAAAAATGAGTGGAAAAGTTGAAAAATGGGTTAGTGCATAGCAGGAACAGCAAAAAAGAAAGGGGTAAGAAAGCAGATAAATGGGACCAGAAGGAAGGAAAAAGAAACTCTGTTGGGCAAGGGCATGGAAGGTCTGAAACACTGGTTTCCCTTTGTATTTTTTTTTTTCTTTTTACTTGGTGGATTTCAGTGGTGGACTTGGTTTTGCTAATGAGGCTTCTGTGTCACAGCAGGTCAGGCTGCACAGTAAGTGAGCTACTGGCAGCTCGGTTGCAAACAAATTGACACAAACAGCTCCAAACTCCACCTACACAACATGCACAACCAGATCGTGCATCTGACTTACTTTTTTAAAGATAATTAGTTTGAATGTGTAGCTGTCAAATGCTTCAGGCAGGCGCTGCAATTTACTGACTTCTCTTGTTGTGATGTAGTCAACAGAGCAATTGTCAGCAACACGTTAAGAGCACATGCAAATTAGACTGAAACTGCAGGTTGATGAGACAGGTGAAATCTTTACTTGTTTATTTCTCTAACTCAAGAGATGACTGCCTTTTAGCTCAAAGAGCAACATTTTAGTCTTGTTGGCAGATTATTGGGTTTACTCAATTTTGGCTTTTGAATTTTTGAAGTTAGAAACTTCCTGTTTTTCATGTCAAAAAAACAAAGTCACTTTCTTGTTTATGTTGTGAATTTTCTCTTCATAGCACTTACCGTCCACAACAATATTGCATTTATTTCCTCTATCATAATAGTAAACTATGTATATTTGTTTAGACCTGCTGATATTGTCCGGTCTTTGTAACTGTGTCTTGACAAAAATACAAAGCTTGGACAGAATTATTTACATTTAGGATGTTTATATGCACATTCTAACATATCTGTCTAAGGACCAGTTGCAAAATGTTTTTCAAATGTTTTTTGTTTTTTTTTTCTTGTAGAGACAGAAACAGACTCAGAATCCCCAATGTACTATGTCATCGGAGCCATTTTGTACAGAACTTTGGGCAACATCTTACCTGGACCAATGTAAGTACATCAACCCCTACACACCCCTTTATTGCCTGCCTTTCATGGCGGTAGGTGATCTTGTAATTGACTCTGTGTGTGTATTTCTTCGCCCGTTTGATAGAAAAATATTTCTTGAACTATTGAACTGATTTTATTTTACATTTACAACTGATTAACTTTTGAAGCCAGTCAATTCAGAATGGGTGCCACAGCTAATCAAACTTAGCGAACAAAAACATTACTGTATCTCAGACAATTTTACAAGTATTGAGCTAAAAACCTAAGTGGTAGTAGCTACGATTTGGCGAACAGATAGCACGAGACCCGTGTTTAAAACTGTGGCATGCAGGGTGGAGGGTGATGTGCATTTTCTTCAAATAAAGGTACTTTCATTTTTTCAAGAATTTCAAACCTAAAACATGCCTGTCATTTTTGTTATCCATCTATGTCCACTTTTCAGTTTGTTTCTTTTTTTCCCAATAGACCTGCATTTCACCTTTTTTATGTATTGCTTTTAACTCATTGCCCTTCCCTTTATCATTTTGTTTCTGTGCCCGTTTTTAGATTGACATTCCTTAATCTGATTTCAACCTTTCAATTCTCTAACTGTCTATCCCCTTATAATGTCTCTTTCTTTCTCCCCTAACTTTGTTTCTGCACCACACAAAGATTTTTTTTTTTTCCACAATGTCCCTAGATTTCTGTTTTTCTTCAGTGTATTTTTGGAAGTGTATGATGCAATGTGAATGGGCAAGGACCTTGTGGGTTCCAAAACTTGCCTAGAACTTGCAAAATTAGAAGTTAGAGGAAATCAGGGGGTTGTCAGAAGTCCTCTGTGATATAGTGTCTGTGCTGGCCCTGGGCCCTTTTATTCAGGTCAGTGCTCTTGGTTGTGGATGAGCTGGATCTTTTAGAACCTTTTTTTTTTTTTTTTTCTCTCACTAGCTCTGCTGAATGTTAATAAGCACAGCCTTCTGTTCTTACTCAGGCACTCTCTTCAGCTTTCCTCCTTTCTCATTAGGCATATATATATTTTTTTTAAGCCATGGTAATATGTATGTAAACTCACTCAAAAATTCTGAAAAGCATTAGTATGCATTAGAATCTATGTTTTTTATGATAGTTCACATGCATAATTGAATGTACAAAACAGTTCATTTGTGTGTGTTTTGTGTCTTGCAGTCCCCCTGCGGTGATTAATTCCAAGATCCTGACCGTGACAGTGCGACCTGAACCACAGCCCAGTGAGCCCATGGTTGTGGTGGAGCTGTCACCACTTTTAAATGTAAATAAAGATTTTTATTTTCATTTATTTTTTATTTTTTTGCTTTTTACTTTCATCCAAAGCAAGCATCGACACATATCTAGGATAACCAGGCTTTTGTGGACCAGTGGGAATTTTCCAATCCAATCTACTGTTCAGAATTATTCAACACAACCACCAGATCGTTCAGTGTTTTCTTATTTACATCAAAGTTCAACATAAAACGCAAATTACTCCATATGTAGTACTTTCCACTGCAAGGGTTTGCATTTTTTCTTTACTTTGCATTTGTGGACTGAGCAACTTTTGGCCATGGAAATAATTCTAAGCCTTTAATGGAATCTTCTTGTCCCGGCTGACCCATGTTGCCCAAGTTTGCAGAAAACAGAAAGTGCTGCATGCTATAAAGTGCCGTAGAGCTGGTCGAGTTGGCTGAACAAATTCAGACCTTTCTGACTTTCTTATACTGTAGAGTCTCTTAGTGCCTATTCAGTTTATATTACAGTCGAGTCTGGGATTCTCAACAAGTGGAAGGATGTCTTCAGTGCAAATGACTAAGTGGTGGTTTGATGAGAGTCATGGTCTACAAGCTTGATAAGTTTCATTAGCCTTTCTGCTGTGAAAGATATTTGATGGTCCTGCACCAATGCATCTATATAAGCATACATACTAAAATCTCCCAGTGAAATCAGTTTCAAATGATGTCAGGTTCTAATGGTCAAAAATACAGCACTGGGTTTTATTATAATGAACACATTTAATATATTTGCCATTCCCTGCCATTCTACTGCCTAGTAAACTGCTGATTCATTACACAGTTAGGACATTTTTATTTGTATGCCATTATATATATTTTTTAACCTTCCTCTTATTCTACCTTTTACCACTTTTTGGCAAACGAAAGGAACTGCAGGGCATACATTCTCTGTCTAAAGCAGGATGTCTTAATGCTGATCCTAGCATGCTGGGCTGCTCTGCAAACCGGAGGTTCCTGCTGAGGACAGGCGCTTCTCTGGCACACAATGCAGCTTAGGGCTTGGGCAGTGAGGGCACAGCAGATGCTCATATCCACAAAACCAGTAGTCATGAGGCCAATGTTATCCTTCTCAAAAGGGTACTTCAGAGTTTTAGTTCTTCAATTACCCAAGTTTAGGGGGGGGATTTACACAAGATTTATCCAAATAAAAAGGATGCAGTAGAGGTAAAGGCCTCCTGACTTTCTTAAGATGAAGAGCAAAAAGTAGAAAAAACTGAACCACTTTAAGTTTTTATCATGCTATCTAGTCTCTATACCTTAAACGTTTTAAGCTTATGCAATGTCACATCTTATATTTCTTTCCAGAGTTGCATTAAGATTTTGCAGAAATTCTTGGTAGAGGAATCGCATTACTGTAAAATGTATTTTCTTGCCTTCCTCATTTCAAAGATTTTCAGTAAACTTAAGGTCAGTGGTGGCCAATCCATGCATGAAAAGGATGGCTAATGCTCCCTGAACCACTCTTTGACAATTTGAGTCTGATGAATCCTGGCGTTGTCATCTTGGAATCTGCCGGTGCCGTCAGAGAAGAAGAAAAATAATCTATTGATGAAAAAAAAAAAAGGTTGTTCAGTGTAGCCAGGTACTCAGCTGACCTCATCTTTTTGGGCACTTAACATAGCAGAGTCTGATTGACTGAAGAAATCTCAGGTCATAACACAGCACTCCAAACGGTGGGTGCATCACTTAATATGCCAGTCTTCTTGACCTAAAGTTGAGTCACTTTGGAATGGGATAAATGTCCACTTATAAGATCACGTTAACTTTTATTTATTTATTTCATTGCTCAAAAGATGTTTCTCAATGCTCCTCAGCAAATTAAAACACTTTTTTTATTTTTTTGTCCTAATAAACATTAGTCTTTTAATTCAGCCATCACAGATGTTTGGTCTAAATGTCATAGTCTTTTTAACTCAACTTTTATCTTTAAATAGACAACATTCCTGTAGGTGTGTGTATGTATATATATTTAATATATATATATATATACATACACACACCTACAGGAATGTTGTCTATTATATATATATATATATATATATATATGTAAGTAAGTAAGTAAGTAAGCTTTATTTCTATAGCACTTTTCACAGACCAGGGTCACAAAGTGCTGCACAAATGTAAAATAAGATAAATTAAAACAACATACAAACAATAAAACACAATATTACACTAAAAAGCAATCTTAAAAAAGTGGGTCTTAAGTTGTTTCCTGAAAGTGTCAATACAATGTAGAGATCGAATAGTGCAAGGTAGCTCATTCCACAGGCGCGGCGCCACAGCTTTGAAAGATCTGTATCCTCGAGTCTTGAAGAAGGTCCGAGGAACCATCAGCAAGTTCAAATTGGACGACCTGAGGCTCCTAGTCGGAAAATAAGGCTGGATGAGGTTTTTAATGTAGTTTGGCGTTTGTCCATGAAGAGCTCTAAAAGTCAGTACCAGGATTTTGTAGTGCATCCTGTAAGATACTGGCAGCCAGTGCAAGCTTTTAAGGATGGGTGTAATATGTTCCCTCCTGTGGGTGCGAGTGAGCAGGCGTGCAGCAGTGTTTTGTACTACCTGCAGACGCATTAACTCCCTCTTGTTAAGACATGTGAACAGACTGTTACAATAATCCAGTCTCGATGAGACAAAAGCATGAACAATCATCTCAAGCTCACCATAAGTCACCATTTTACGAAGTTTAGAAATGTTCCGAATTTGTAAAAAACAATTCCTAACAAGCTGATTTATATGCCGCTCCATAGACATTGCTCCATCCATGAAGACACCCAAATTACGCAGGTGGCTTTTAACTGTGCAGCTCAAGTTTCCAAGATGCTGCTTAATTCCAGGCACAGCACTATCTGGAGCAACAATCAAGGTCTCGGTCTTACTAGAGTTCAATAAAAGGCTGTTTCCAGTGAGCCATTTTGTCACTTCGGCCAAGCAGCTGGTGAGAGTGCGAAGTTTATGTGGCTCACTAGGCTTGAAAGAACAGTACAGTTGCAGATCATCGGCGTACAGATGATAGGATACCTCACTGAACTTCTGAATGACCCTACTTAGAGGAAGTAGGTATAACAGGAAAAGAACAGGTCCCAAGACCGATCCCTGCGGCACACCCCACAAAAGCTCTGCAGAATCAGACACTGCATTTCCCACTGACACACTAAAAGTTCTGCCAACCAGGTAGGAGGTGAACCATTTCAAAACGCAACCCGACATTCCAACCAAATGTTGGAGCCTGTTTATCAGGATGCCATGGTCCACTGTGTCAAACGCCGATGACAGATCCAATAAAACTAGGACAGAACATTTACCGGTGTCAGCTGCTATCATAATATCACTAAACACCTTCAACAGGGCTGTTTCAGTGGAATGAAACTCACGATACCCTGATTGAAAAGTGTCATAAATATCATTTACCTGCAAAAATGATCTAAGTTGGATGCAGACCACCTTTTCCAGGACTTTGGCCAAGAAAGGGGTCTTGGATATTGGCCGGAAATTCTTGAGTTCGAAAGAGTCCAGTCCTGTTTTCTTTAACTTTGGCTCCACAATGGCATGTTTAAAAAGACGAGGAAACACACCACTAAACAAAGACATGTTAAACATTTTTGTAATATAGGGCCCAATGGAATCAAAAACCCTCATAAACAGTTTAAAAGGTAGAACATCTAAAGTACCAGAAGACGGTTTCATTTTCTTGATAATGGTTAAAATGTCTTCCACAGTGACAGACTGAAATGAGGCCCAGCTCTGAGTGGGAGGTTCGAAATGCTGGGAACCATGACAAGGCGGCAAACTGTCCTTTATTACTTTGACCTTATCAATGAAGAAATCCAGGAACTCACCACAACTAATTGTAGAATTATGTGGATTTCCAGCGATAGGTGACACAAGAGAGCTGATAGTGTCGAAGAATACTTTAGGATTTCCTTTATTTGAGGCAATTAGGCATTTGAAATAACTTGCCCTGGCCTCCTCAATCCTCCTATTTATGAACAATATTAAGTGCACTCAGACTTGAGTCACTGAGACAATATTGCTTGACTGATGATAATTCATTACCTACTTTGCAAACAATCCCAAAGTCTATGTGAGCAAAAAACAAAACAAACACAAAGAAGCAGAGGAGAAGAAGAACACAAAAGGCTTAATTCCACCTAAAGAAGGGGACAATTTAAATGAACGATGCACATTTTTAAAGTGTGTTGATATGTCCTGCTCATGTATACCCTAGACAGGTTGCAAGTCCATCACAGGGTCACATAGAGACAAACAATGCTTCATGCTCTGACTCACACCTAGGGACAATTTAGAGTAACCAATTAACCTAATACTCATGTTTTTGGTCTGGGTGGAACACCCACATGTACATGGGGGGGAACATGCAGGCTGGGAGGCAACAGCTTCTTACATACATTCTAAGAAAAATACAGAAAAAAAACATGCAATGCTAAAATCACTAAAGAACGTCCACAGTTATGACATATCAAAATGAGGAGAAAGAACTCTCCCAAAACTTTTTTTTTAAAACTTGTTCAGTTTCCTTTCAGTCATAAACTATTTTAGCACACAATCAAAGTATGGCAGTGACAAGATCAGGGTGAAGCAAAACAGACCCCCAAAAAGCTGAAAATAGCTTCATTTTTGTTTGTGTTTCTAGGACACAACATAGATGCGGGTATGCACAAAATAGACTTCTAAATCTTTGTTTCTAAAACAATATCCATATTTGCTGTCTACATGGCTACACCAGTCTTTTTTTTAAATCTGCACCTTGGAAAGCATTTTTTTAAATATATGTTTTGTTGTTTTGTACCAAAATTTCAGTTTGTGTGTGGACAGCAGGTGCAAACACAGCAGAGAATCTCAGTTTTTAAAACTATCTTGAGTAGTGCGGACTGTGCATTTAAGTTCATTAGATTTCACCTAGGTTTTCCTTCTCAACTGGCAACTGAGCAAATAAATGCATGAATATGTATTCTTCACATTTCCCACATCGTGCTAGGTAAGTCTGTCTGCTTTGGAATTTTTTTACTTTGTAGCCCTTTCCACTTTATTGAATTTTTGGGTCTATGTCTGTAGACCTGCTAGCATGTTTTTCAAAGGACATTTGTAAAAACTTTTTAAACTTGGATTAAAGTTAAATTACAATAAAACTATATAGAAGTATAACATATGTTCAAAATTCATTCAAGCTTGTCGTAAAATGATTACTGTTGTAACGTAATGTTATGTGATGCTGTAACATTGATGCTATAGAAGAATATGAGATTGGCTTTTCATTATTTCAATTTATTGAGTTTACTTTGAGTTGTTCTGAATTTGATTTGAATAATGAAAATCTAAAATTGCATCCATTAATTAGGATTAGTAGAAGCAATTCATACCCTGCAACCTAAATTTGAAATTATTTATTTTTATAGGAGTTGCACAATCAAAATTGGCAAAATAAATTAACTAAGGCAATTACAAGTTGTGTTTTTTGTTTTGTTTTGTTTTTTCATCAATTACTTCTTTTGAAATTGTTAAAGACAAAGAACAATGCAATTGTACACAATAAACCTGCACTTTACCAATAATAATAATAGTAATAAATATAAGTTCTTCAAAAGAGCAGACTCTACTTTAGGCAGGTTCTGTATGTATTATTGACCTTAGCTTATGTAGAACCATCCAGCTGCCTCAGCAGTGGCAGAGCAACAGCTGCTGTGGGCTTCATTCTCAAAGGGGAATGTGCAGGGTCGTGTCTTAACAGAGAGGACATCTGCTCCAGTCAGACTCTCCATCCTTATCCCTGGTGCCCTAATTTGTTTGTGTCTTTAATGATGAGTGTAGCACGGGAGGTCCAAAAGCCCCCTGTCTCTACCGCAGATCAGTACAACATATGACAGTCATCACCTTTCAAATACAAAAGACAAATCATAGTTAACTTAACAGACTTGAGTTTGAACCTCTCTAGTAATTTCATTGTCATCTAATGGGTTACTTTCATCAGTTAAAAGCATCATCCTGATTGCTTCATTTAATTTCCTAAATCTATAATCTTTGATATGAAGTGGAAGGCTTTTAAGAATCCCTGATCCACAGTGGTCATGTTCTGTTACATTAGCTCACTTCATCTGATTAGCTTACCATCTTCACAGCCAATATTCATCACCACATGTGGTGTTGGGTACCTTTCAATTAAATAGATGTTCCTTTCAAGATAAAGGGAAGACCTAAAACTTAGATGCTGTTATTGCTGTCAAGACATGCACTGCTCCCTTTTGAGAGGCATCAGTTGAGCAGACATTGTCACTATGCAAGGTGCAGTATCAGTGCTAAAAAGGAGGCAGACATTGTGGGAGTACTTAAGTGTCACTTGTGCTGAAGCAAACATGACGGTTAGTGATTGATAGTTGAATGCTAACAGAGCTCGCCACGCTAATCCACGCCCAGGGACATCTAACACTGGTGACGGCTGCCTGCCTGTTCGCCAGAACAAAGCACTTTCATCCATCAGTCCTCGTCATTTTCTCTCTGATCCTGTGTATATGAACCTTACATCATCTCATCCTCTCAGGTCCAGTCATGGATGCACTGATTCGTAATAGAACACTCCTGTACTGTTCAGAGACAAGTGGATGACCTTGCCTTTAGAGGAATAAATCATCACAGTACAGACTTGAAAGTACATTACCTTCATATCTTCCTTTTACCTATTTAAAACAAAGCAAAACAGTTGGCTTTTCAATCTGAAGAAAGTGAATTCTAATAATTCTCCCTCGGCTGGAGTAAGTTTTCTTAAAGTGCACATCTTTTCTTTTATGATTTATTTATAATAGCCACTGTTGTCTGGCTGTTGAATTCTTGCTATAATTCCTTTTGCCATCAGGGGGAGCTCAAAGGCAAAGTCCCTAATGCAACAAACTGAATCCATTTTCCTCCACTTCAGCACTGTAGACGAGTGACATTTTAGCTTTGGGTGCTCAGCTGCATCCCCAAACACTCTTTTAGGAGCCCACAATTCTTCAAACTACAAACAGTGTGACTCATTTTGTTAAAATATAATACTTAAATTTCTGATCTAAACCAGATTTCAGTGTTCACCCTGAGGCTGAAAAAGCATGGACAATCCATTAAAAGGTAATCAGTCCAGGAACTACTTAGGATCTCCAGTGTAACCAGTTGTGATGAGTCAGTTAAAGCTATTGATCCCTTGATTGATTCACTGATTGACTCATAGTGAGTCTTCCTTTGCCACCGAGCTTCGATTACCACATGATTCATTCACCACTTGACCCCCAGCTATTGGCTTTTACTCCTAGCAATTCAATGGATTAAGGATGAGGTGATATCACATCATGTTTTTCATGTTTTGTTTGTTTAGGATGACTGTTTGGCTTTTTTTTTGCACAATTATGAGATGTCTTAGGTTGTTTGTAGATCTTAAGGAGACTTAGGAGGCACTGAAAGGTCCTATCCCATTCAATATTAGCTGGGTTTTACAACTTCTCAATCTAGACCCTTTACTTCATTATTTTCCATTGTGCTCTTACAAAAGGAACTTTAAATCTTTCCCACTAAAGTATGTTTGCTGTTTGTGTTCATGAAATGTTTCCTTTTGTTGCTTCCAGTACCTTTAAATTCATATCTCACACGCCTCCTTTTCTTTCAACAGTAGTAGCAGTTATTTGCTACTTTGTTCTATGACAATGACTCTTTCTCCATCTCTTGCTCTCACAGTCCGTCTCAATCCTTCTCTTTCATTGTCTGTTTACTTCTCTCCATCGCCCATGCAGCATCACTCTTTGTCCTCTGGCAACGAGCTACTCTGTCTTCTCCCTCCTCCGCCGTCTTCTCTCTCAGTCATCCTCTCGACTGGCAATAACAGCTTATCTTCTCCCCTCCCCCTTCCTCTCCCCTCTTCTCTGTCTTGCAGGGTACATCAGATCCTCAGTGCGTTGTCTGGGACTATGGCAACCCGTAAGTTGTTCTGAATGAATGATGCTCATGTGTGCATGTTGGTTTCTGTGGAGTAAAGAGGAAAAAAAAGAAAAGAAAGGAACATGTCTGTCAGAGTTTTGCTAATGTTTATCCCATGTGTTTCCTTGCCCAGTCAGACTAATTTCATCTATGAACTGAGTGCTCTAAACATCAGCATTACTGTTAATTAAATAACACAGAGCAAAAATAAATAAATAAATGAAAACACCATTACCTGTTTGCTGCTAAGAGTTCAAAGGTAACACCACTCAAACTCCCAGAAGCTCGTCCTTTATTGCAGTTTTCTTGCTTTCTGTGTTTAACTTTTCACACTGTGTTGGCAGTTTAATTTGTAGTACTTTATTCTACCGTGAACATTGCTTTAATTTGAGCAATCGACTTGTTTTCAATCAGCATCCTAAAATGTTTGTCTCTGTCTAATGTTTTTTTTTTTTTATTATTTATCTAAGTAGGCCAAAGACAGTTTGATTATGTTTGCTTTGAATAGTGGACCTGCTAGTGAACAGCATAATGTAAACCAGCACAATTGATCTGACTCTTAACACCATTAACCCACATTGTGTTTGTCTAGTTTGTCATTGACAAAAGTTAACTTTGTTTAGAACCATTGAACATTGCTGTTGTTCCAGAAAGGGAACCAGAACATTTATGCAGGGTGTATACACGTACCTGCAGTTTACCCCTTTATTTCTCTGTTATCGGTACTATTTCTATTTGTTAATTCTTTCTGAGTTTGCCTGATAATTGCTAAGAGTTTCAAGCATGGCTCAAATTGTGGTCTTTTAGTATGCAACACTAAGTTGGAATTCACAGAAGTTAAAAGTTGTAAAAAAGGGTTGACAGAAGACTCCCTACTGACCAGTGGTCTATTTAAGGATCAGTCAGATGGCAACAAGATCTTGGTAGGTTAAGTGAAGTGAATTTTTTTTATATAGCACTTTTCAGCAACAAGGCGATCCAAAGTGCTTAAAAGCAAATACAACTTCTGACAAACAGACTCGATACAGTATCATAAGGCCACAGATGCTGAGATACTATTGTCAAAAAAATGCAAAAGTAGGCAATGTGAAAGTTAGAGTTTCAGTCTTCAGTTTGTAAAACAAAACAAAAAAAAAGATAATTTGATATTCCGGCATAATAGAGGGTAAATCATTCTGAGTGACCATTTATGTGCAAATGATAACCCTTATTGTCTCTTTTCAATTATTTTATTAAAACTAACTCAAAGGTTAGTCTTATTATTTCCTTTGACCTTTTGTTGCACAGCTATGTTTTACAACAGAGACACCTAATATGGGGATAGCTCAATTAATTTTAAGATTTTCTTCTACATCCATTTGCAATTGAGTTTACACTTAAAAAACTTTTTTTTTCTCAATTTTCTTGTTTATATCCACTTAAAAGGTTTATCTGTCGTTTTTTTATTATCTTTTTCATTTTCTGCTGTACTGATGAGGACTAAAACTTATTTTTCGCTAGTCACTAGCATTAGCCAACTGGATTTGTTTACAGTTTTTTGGAGTGTTTACACTTTTGTCACTCGTCTCATTTTATCTTATTTAATATTTTACAATAGTTTGCATGCTGAAAGTAGCACAGCTACACTCCTTTATATACAGCTGAATCTTCAGGTTCTTTTTGCAGTCCAGGTTATTTATTTACTTTTTTTCCATACAAGCGTCTTTGTCCTTGTCTTTTAGACTAAAGTTTAATCATATTTTCAGTTTTGTTACTCTGAATACTTTTTAATCTGCAGCAGCATTTGCTTTTTTTAAAAATATGTTGTTCATTGAAAAAATAGTTAGAACTGTTTGCTTTATACTTATCCCAAAAGAAAAAAAAAGAAAAAAAAAAAAGAACATTTTGTTTACTTCAGACTTTAATCACAATTCATGATTGTTATTACACTTCCCAAAAACAAGACTTCTGGTTAGTGTATTAAAGTTTTACTTGGCTCATAGCTGGTGACTAGTTTCTTATTCAAATCAGCTACACAGAGTTCATGCAGAGCACTACTTTAGACTTGAATCATAGCACATAAAGTGAGCGGAAAAAAAGGCAAACTCTCAGTTGCAGTCTTACTGAATTACAAATGTTTTCTAGGCACATTATTTTGTCATTCACCCTGTTGCCCACTTCTTCCCGTGAAGAAATTGATAACCCCTTCAAACATTTTGAGACCTACTCACAAATACTGTTTGCCAACTAGTTACCAACAGATGTAGCCCAATGAGGTACTTGGCTTATGAGTCAACAGAGCCAATAAAGGTCCATGTGTTTCTTTAAAAAAGAAAAAAATAAAATAAATATTTGGGTAAGACTGCCATAGTCGCTGAGTATAGCAGATCATTGTAGAAGTCCAGTTTAGTTTTCCTAAAGGTTTTAAAAAGGAGGCTGCTGACCCATTCACCACCAAAGTGGAATAATAGCTGCCAAGTTTCTATAATGTTAATAAACCAATGAATATTAACATGTGCGGTGGTGTTGTCTTCTTATCCTTGTCTATGGGGACTTGGACTGACTAAAAATAAATCATCCCCTCCTCCATGGGCAACATTAATTTTATAATGACACTTACTTTTTGAACTTGAGTTGTACTAGTTAAGTGACGGTGTTCAAACGCTACCGATCCATTTCTAAGTGAGCTAAATTTGCCAGTGCAAGGCTTACATATTGCTTATTATACTTCACTTCCCGAGGCACTCCTCATTCTAGGTCATTGTCTCACTGCACTTTAATTACTGCAAACCATTTTGGCACATATGTTCTAGCAATGCCAGTAGAACTAAAAATACTGAATTCTGCCACTCACTTTTCAGAATATGTCAGTCCAGCTTAAAAAAAAAAAAAAAAACATTTACTGGCAACATTTTAGATGGTATTATTTATTAGAAAAGAGTTATAGACCAGAGAAGCCAACAAGATAATGCCTTGAATGTGTTCTTTGGTTTGCCCATCAATTATATTAAGTGATTTTATCTGGGATAAACACTGAAGCTACAGTTTGATGCAAATGAATGACGCAAAGTGGCAATCAAGCACTTGTATTCAGTTTAATTAATGCACTGCGATGCTTTGTGGTGCTTTCTTGTGAGTAAAAGATCAATATGGTATTTTCTTGACTTGAACATGTCATACAATTATATAAAGTAATTTTAGGCTTCAACAAAATACTGAAAACCATTAAATCATTGCAAAATGCACAAAATAATAGTTAAATATATATTATTTGTTTTCATTTTCATTAAAGGAATTCAATATTGTATGTGAAGGTGAAATTAGAGTTGCCATGCAGTTCTACAAGGTAAATGTTCCACATATTAGTCAGCATTGTATTCAACAGGGATTGTTTTGTCACTTGTGTCATGTCCATGTTAATTAAAAGTGCAATCGTGGTGACATTATTTTTTCTTACAAAATATGCTTGTCAATGCCAATGAGTTGTACACGAAAATAATTCTCGGAGACAGATTTGACATATGATACTTCGACAGAGTAAATGGATTTTATAGGAGTTGAATTTGTCAGGGGGCCATCACAGAAGGCCTCCCTGTTTATTGTGACAACAAGACTGATGGCAGAAAAATGGTGGTCAGCTCGGCAGCTCCAGTGGGATCACATTAGTTTTCCAGCACTAGACCAGCTCTCTCGTGACCAAAAGCACACAATGTGAGTGCAGGTTTGCGGTGAGAGGATAAGACATTGGAACTTATCAAGGTACCTCTACCCATCAAGGTAGCAGAGGAACAATGCTGGGCAAAGTCAATTAACTAGCTTGCAGATTACAGCTGCAATCAAATTAAATTTGCAGACATGACGAGGGCACAGAGCCAAACAGAATATAAAGTGGAAACAAGGCAGTGATGTCTATCCACATATCACAGCTGGGGGGTATATGGAAAATATCCAAATGTGTGCAGACAGAAAAGAGCATGCAGACACATACACTGACCAATACCTGGCTTACACGATGAAGTGATTCTTCGGATGTCTTACAACCTATAGAAAAATCATGGATTTTAGACACAGTACACACATTTATTTGCACATATGCCTACAGGAAAAGGCGTTTGAACAGCATGCAGAATTAGTATTTTCATTCCAATCATTCTCAATTGTTTGTCTATGTCAGACAGAAGATCTTGTCTGGAGCTTATCACGAGTGTGAAGTTGATATGGACGGAGAGCATGTTGTACAAAGCAGCCGTTTGTTTGCTGAAAGATATCACCTCTCTCAGCTTGGCTGTCTTTCTGAGTGAGCCATGGGCTTTGGGGTTGAGCAGAAGGCAGACAAGAGGTGGAGAATGCATAGATAGCAGTGTGAAGGGAGGGCAAACAGAACAGCAACTGAACCATACCACAGTAGAGAAGAAGTTCAGCTCAACAATGTGGAAAAAAAAATAAACTTTGTAATTCTGTGACCTCTATAAAGAGACTATATTTAGTGTGTGGATGCATCCCCATTTGAAACACTGGATATAAATTTTGTCCAAGTACATGGGCAAAAAAATAAAAAATAAATAAAACATTCATAACTGCAAAAGTATTTACCCTCCTTGTATTTTTTTTTTCTTTTTTTGAATTTTGTTACCTCGAAACCCAAACTTCAACAATTCCAAAAAGTATAAAACTGAGAACCTCTTTCCTTTAAAGCCTCAACCAGACGCAAAATAAATGGTTCAATGAGATCCATCTGTAGGGATACTATGTATCAGATGATGAGACTCCCTAAACCTGTTGTCACAAAAGAGCAAAAGTGAACAGTTTTGCCATCAAGGACAACACACTGTCTCACACAATTGTAACACCTCTCATCATGCTATGAACTCCATTCCACTGTGAAGCATTGTGTTGGGATCATCATGCTGTGGGAATGTTTTCCATCAGCAGATAAATTGGTCAAAGTTGGGAGTAATGGATGGTGCAAAATACAGTCCTCCACCTTCCAGCAGCACAAATACACTGAACAGATTGCCAAAGCAACACTCCAGTAGTTGAAAGAGAAACGGTAAAATGTACTGGCCCACTCAAAATCTTGAACTAAATTGAATTCAGAATGTTGGAATTGGAGCTGGAGCAGTTTTCTATGAAGAATGGCCAAAAATTCCAGTGGCAAGATGTGGCACGTTTGTGGAGATGTACCTGAAGAGACTTGCTTTGTAGCTGCTGCAAAAGGTGGCTCGACGAAGCATTGATTGAGGGACGAAAAATTATAAATGCTACGTTTTTTTTTTTTTTATTTATTTTATTTGTGTGTGGGGGGAGGGGGGTTGTTTCCTAATCAAAATATTTAGCATGTCTGAAGTGGTAGATTTTTTGTGTAATTTAAAAACAAACTAAACACAAAATGTTTTTAAATTAAGTTGTAAGGGAACTAGACACATATAAAGCTATCTGGGTGAATACTTTTTCAACCCACTGTGCATTTTAATGAAAAATATGAGTTTTAAATAAATTATTATTATTTTATATTTGACATTTTATAAAAATCTAAGGGCTCATTTAAAGATGATTGTCTTTCAGCTGCGTTTGTTGAAAGTTTGTGATGCTCACAAGTCATCTCAGTATTTATGTGTGAATGTTTATTTATTTATTTTACCCCTAACAGGCCCATATGTCAGCACAATCTGCTCACCCAAATTGTTGAGTCCACTATCCCTACCCCATCTTCCCCCGTGTGCTTGTCCCCACAACCAACCCTCAACCGGTTGTCATATGTAGTTGAAAACCTGTAGCTCGGGCTAGCAAAAGCAAAGAAAGGCCCAGTCAACAGTGGTGATTGTACATCATGTGTCAAAACATGTTTTACACAAATCTATTATATCTAGAGACTTAAAAAGGCAATGTTTTATTCCAGCTACTGAGCAGGACAGTTAAGACCTTGACTCTATACCCATTTTTTTTTCAAAAAATCTTTCTTCCTTCCTTGTCTGATAGCTCTCTCCTCCACGGGAAATGATGATGCATGTTCAGCTTGTCTTTGCCGCGGATCCCGACCTTGCCTCTAGCGTCTCCACGCTGTGACCCTCACTCTGCCTCTGCCACAGCGTGAAATATCAGCCTGAACCAGCACCAGTGACACACACATGCATTCAGTACATACACTCATTGTACTGTGAAGCACATACTACATCTCTGGTGCATTATGGATCAATGGAACTCTGTTAGAAATTTTTGAAAGCTATGTTGGCTTTGATTAAATATGCATTGCTACGCTACTCAAACATTTATTTTTGCATTACTCTTGTATTTACATTCTATTTCTGATATGAAAGAAACTTACTGACAATTGTCAAAGCCTAAAACTCTATCATAGGTAGTCAAATATAGATTATTGTTTAAATACTCAAACATAACTGAGAAGTAGGAGATAAATGTGAAACCTGGTGTGGTTTTGATGGATGGATGACATTTGACTTGCAAAGCTAACTGGTATTCAGTTGGGGTTCATTTAATCCTTTTCTTTTAATCCTTGGTATGAAAGGATTAGGGTTCTGTTTGATAGGAGATAAGTGCTTTAAAGACCCTACCACTACACACCAGTGTCAAAAAGTAATAAAGACCTGGTGTCCAGTGCAACTAGCTCTGAAATCCTCAGTCTAACATGCTTGTTTTTGGCTGAGACTAATGTGTCTTTGCTATCATCTTTGGCTCTGGAAAGTCTCAACCTTAACAGCTGTGAATATTAAAATATTTTTTTTCTTAATGATGCCAAAAAACTAGCTGGGCTCAAATCTGTCCAAAATGTAATAACATTTGTTTATGAAAAGGCACAATGACTGGTAGAAATAGGCACCAGCTCCCCTGCAACCTTGAATCGAAAAAGCTGATTAAAGAAAAAAAATAGATGGATGAAAGAATGGATGCATTGATGGACAATAACTAGTTTTGACCACAACCAACATTTCTTTCTTCTTTTTGCAGGTTTGTGGCTTGGTAGGTGCATAAAGATATTTTCCTACAGCAACAAAAACAAGAAATTCAAGCGACATTTTCTCTTATAAATATATCTTTGCATTGAAATGTATTACTTTACAGTATAGTGTATAAGATTAACAGTGCATACTATAATGCTACTAGGCACACACTGGGTAATTGAGATATCAAATTAGCGTTTTTTATTCCCCAATTTGACCTTTGTGTTCAGTCCACACCTTATACAATTTCTATATGCGTACAAGGTATTACTCAAGACATGCATATAGATTAAAGAAGTACTGCTCAATATTGATGTTTTACAGTACTTGTGTGTTGCTTTGTATAGTAAATTTCAGACTTTTATTTTAAGCATGTGCCACAAAAATGCTCAGTGGTTGATGTAGTAATTTTTAATCCAATAATGACCTCCAAAATGGATATTTAGGAATGTTTTGTGGATGTGAGTCAGTGTGTCAATTCGGTGCATTCTGGGACCACATGAGATTATGCACATAATGCCACTGCCATAGACTTGCACTAAGGTTATGTACACTTAGTAGCAAGAAGATCCTTGATAATGATCGTGGGGTAACAGTCTGTACAAAAAAAAAAAAAAAAAGCAGAACTAAAATGGAGAGGAATTGTTATGCAGCTGACTGTGCAAACAGAATCAGCAGAAAAAAAAAATCAGGCCTTTTCCACAAACTTCAAAAAAAGTAAAGGGGTTCTAAACTAATCCAGGACTAGGAATGTGGATTTGCATTCAATAAATACTTAATTTATTGTGTTAATATTTGGGGTAAAAATGGCCACTTTGGCTAGCTATACTGTAGGCTAGACTACATAGTAACTCACATTTTTAGCCTGTGTGACTGCAATGTTTTGCTAGCATTGATAAGGGGAAAAAATGTTGTTTTTTTTCGACAGTGTGGACAAATATATGACGTTTGTGCTTCAACCTCAAGATGCCAATAACATGCATGATGTTTGAATAAAACCAGTACAGACAGTGATTAACATTTAAAGTTTGCTTTAAATAGTTAAATAGGATAGCAAACACTTAAAAATGTGCTCACAGAATATATTATAAGATGAATATAACCATTATCATTTTTGCAACTGTTTAAACCAGGAACAAAAAAAAGGAAACTGGAAAAATCAAAAGAAGGATGTAAGAAATGGAACTCTACAAACCTCGAATTTTACAATTAGAATCTCTAGTTCATTTTGGGCATACAAACAAATACATATGTATGTAAAAATACAAATTAATATCATATAAATATCACCTTTATGATACATTTGATGTTTTTAGTCAACTTTTTATTTTGTAGGTTGCAAAGATCAATGCCAAGAACAACACCTTTTAGTTATGGATGATATTGATTCTTATACTTGGCACTGGCACTAAAGGGTCATGCTCACAGTGTGGGACACCAACATTTAAAGGTGTTGTTTAAAGCAATAGTAATCTTAGAAAATACTTGTTAGTGTATAGTATCTCTGAAGTGCAGCTGTGGGTATGATGATTATGTTATCAGAGCCACGCTCTGCTTTGTGTCAGTGTTTGGCTCAAAACAGTTTTGTGAAGACTGTCTGGGTGTGTCACTATTTGATAGGCCATAAAACTGCCAATACAAGTATTTAAAATACTATAGACTTGGCTCTTGAAGTAATATTTTCTGTCAGGAGATGCTGTTGGTCATCACATACTCTTAAGCAGAGATGGACACACACACATAGTAACACACTAAACAGTGTAGCCACCAGAAGGAGGGATGAGGGGAGTGGGGGTGGATGGCTGATACAGCTTGCTCTACTTTTCCATCTGACAGAACACAAGAGATCAAGACTGTGTCAAACAGCGAGTCAGCACGGCAAGAGGGAGTCGGCCAGTAGGGCTTATGTGCACTCTTCGTCTATTGGGTGTTTCAGACGTAGACAGGCTCTCTGCTCATTACTGCTATCACAACAGCACATACAGAAAGCGCCAGGGTGGTGAATGCAACTCTCAATTTGTTTGGCTCTCAAGGTTGACAAGGAGTCAGATTTAGGTGACTTTTGATGCCTTCAAGTAGATTTTAGTTCTTGAAGTTAGTTCCAATTTTCCAAGCTATGGTTTCTTTCTGCAGTTGGACTTCAGGGATACATGTGAAAAGCTTTTACTTGAGGAAAGTTATGCTCTTTAATATGGGTGGATAGAGTAGTTCATTATATTATCAGATTGTTAGTCCGTTTTTGTGGACTTGAAGCATTAGTGTTATTGATTTCACTACCATGTGACCAGAGGAGGTTGAATAGAGTGCTGTATCTTACTGTCCAGACAGCAATAACCTTTAGAACTGAGGCTGTAGCTTTAGATGAAGATGTTAGGCATTTGTATTGATTAGTATTTAAAGGTTAGAAATAGTGAAGATTTTTTTTTTTTTTCCCTGTCGGCTGGAATACATTGCCTGTTACTGCTAAACCTGTACAGCTTGAAAGTAAGTAACAGCTATCCTTCTGTTTTATTATTATTATTATTATTATTATTATTATTATTATTATCATCATTATTATTGGTACAAAAATGCATTACAAAACGTAATTCTAAAGTCTTATTTGTAAGCTTGGCAAATTAAAGCATTAGTGTTAATATCTTTACTCCTGTTCTCTTCACCATAGGCAGGTAGCGCAGGAGTAAAGAGTTTCACAAAACTCAGTTTTTCCCATTTTTGTTGGTCTTTCTTTCCTTTGTGAGGCTCTAACAAAAGAAGTGTCCAGTTTACCAATAAATCTTTAAGGTTGCCTTTAAGTTGTATAAATTTAAAAATGAGATGTAAAAGATTTGATTTTGAAACTAGAATAAATCGAAAACCTAGCATCCATTCAAGTAATGCATATCAGTTACTATTTTTTTATGCCATAGTGTTTCACTAAGATCATCTAAGGTTGATTAGGTGTGACGACCATCTTGAACTGGGTTGACTTGAACTGGGTTGACTCCAAAATTTAGTCAGCTGTAGATGTACATACAACAATTATGGAAATGTCAGAGTTCTTGGCAAATCAGTTGTGCAATGTATAGGGCTCAGACTATGTGTTTGAAATTAATCTCAGCTACTACCACAACAAATTTTAGCTCATTAGTTGTCTGACGTAGAGACATTTTTGTTTTGGTTCATGTCAGTTATCTGCAGCCATCTTCAATTAAGTTGACTGCAAAAGTTAATCAGATGCAGATGTACATCCAATGATTACACCCTGAGAGCTTCAATAAAATCCATCCAGTGGTTTATGAAGTATTTTGCGCACATGACAAAAAAATGAACACACTTACACACACATGAATACAGACATGGGCAAAACCATCATCACTCTTTCACCGTCAGTAGTAGGCCATAATAATCCATTGCTACGGGCATCACTTTCTTCATAGTTACACTGCATGTTCTTCTTCGTGTTCACAAAGGCCGACCCTTAATAGCTGTAGCCAAGACTGGAATCTCTGCATTTCCTGCTAGCTCACTACCCTGCACACCAGGAGGAAAGATAATCCCTGGAAAGAAGCTTAGAAATTAGCCCTGGGCCATGCCAGAGAGCAGCAGATTGGGACAGTGGAGGTCACTGACAAAGCATTCACCGCACACAAATCAAGTAAGGAATGTCAAGAAAGGTTTTGTGTGATGAGCTCACGTGACACAAGTAACAATGATGGCAAGCAGGATTAAACAAAGACAGCAGATTTATCTCTAATTCAAACATTTTCTTCCGTTTTTAAAAAAATCTACTGGATAAGTAAGGATACAGTAAACAACCTTTTATCAAACACATTTCTTGTTTTACCATATTGATCCAGCCGCAAATGGTTTTCATGCATCAGAAGAGATGTCTAATTCATGTTTTTCTCTGAGTCATTCCTTATCACGTGGGTTTCACATCAATAAATATTTCATGTTCGAGTAGCCATCGTGGAGATAACATTTAGACACATAAGCCGCATAATCTCCCACATCAACATCCTTCAAATAATCTTGGATCATGTTCTTCTGGTGGTGAGATCGGCCTCTGGATTTGACAGAGGAAGAGTAGAAAAGCTTAGTTCCTACAGAGTTAAAATGTGGGTCAAATACATTTATGTATGCGGACACGCACTCGGACTCTCATGCACAAGAACATAAACATGGGCCTGCACTGTAGCTAATACTGTAGTATAAATGCATCCTGGCCAGTCCTGTATAATAGATGTTAGGAAAGGTTGAGCAAGTACAAATGATTTGTGTCATGTGAGGATTTGCTTCAATGCTTTCTTGCTGTATTGAAAGTAAAAAGGCCTGAATGTAGTGCCTCTGCTGAATGTGCAATTCAGCTCCCTGGCAGACTCAGATAAAATGTCTTTTCTAATGGTTTTCATCAGCCAGAATAAATACATTTCTCACTAAATATTTTGTCTGTTTCTGCTGTGACGTTGGGGTTGATTGATTTCCATATATTTGGTGGAATTGGCATACAATTGGCAAGGTATGGCATTCTGATTTACAGTAGAAAAGAAATTAGGATAATGAGGGATTTTTCCTTCTTTTTGTGACAAAATAAACACTAATAACACCAATATTCCTGTACAACCAGAACCACTAGAGGGGTTCATTTTTACTCCCTGCCATTGTAGCCTTAATAATGACATGAAACATGAAATTTATGAAGATGCTGTATTTTGTTACGTTTTGACTGTTTAGGCTCTTGTATATGCCTAAATATTTGCCATAAATTGAATACATTACAAACAAAATGACCAGTGCAAATTAATTTTGACAGTACACTATCCATGTGCTAGGTGGACAACATGTTTCTTTCTTTATTTATTTATTTAATTGATTTTACTCTCTGTGAAACCTTGCTCTTGACTCCAGAATTTTTACATTTTTTTCTCTCATCAGTCGGAATTTTTGAGATTGTTTGTGCTGGGTCAGGGATGTGTAGTCACTGAATAACAAACTCCAAGGTTTAAAAATAAAATTTTGCAGAGCCATTTAAGTATCAAGGATGCAGGTCTGCTAGATGCTAGAATTTCTATAGCATCTTGTCAAAGATGCTTTAGGTCTATTCTCGCCTATTATTGATCACTGACCTTATATTCTTTAGATTCCTTCATGCTTAATAGCATATTTTTTTCTCAACCCAGATCTTTCTCGCTCATGTTTTGGAGCACTGCCCAAACTAGTTTCACATTCATTTTGTTCCCCCTTGTTTATGATCTGACTTATCTAGCTTATCATTTTATAAGAATAAGAGTCAAAATATAGCATTTTTTGGCCATGCCTCTACTAAAGCCTTATTTTCTTGAATTGCTTTGTCCAATCGGGAGCCTATTATAAATACCCATGTCAAACCAGTGAAACTGATCTAAAAGTTCTTTTAGAACTAGGTATTGTTCAGTCAATAAAAAGAGCATGTTTTATTTTGTTAGTCAGTCTTCCTGTAAGTTGTTTCCCCTTGGACTTGGTTGTCATGGCAGCAACCGTGACTATAATACAACGCCTTGGTATGCAGCATGTAACACTGTTCATGATGGAGTAATAAGGACTCCCTCGGTGGTCCAGGTATGAATGGTTGTAGTTTTAGTCTGTATTACAGACATCCGTTGATTGACAATATGTTATGCAGAGTTATTTTAGGAAAAGTCATGAACAGTGAGACACAGGGGGTTCAATTTAAGAAAGTTACAGTTACACTTGTAGTGTTAACCATTTGGGAAATTCAGCGAGAAAATGAATAATATCTTGATTGGATTCACACCCATTTTGCCTTTGGCATGGTAAGAGACTTGGGGTCAACATGATGAAAAAATTCCTTAGTTTTCTTTTTTTTTACTGTGAAGTACAGGCATATGATCACGAAATAATCACAGACTTCTAACATTCCACCACTTAGAGTTCAGCAGTCTTGCAGAGTGTGCAATGTGCTCAGAACCTTAACTTAAGCACCCTGTGGAAGCCTTTTCCATATTAGGAGACAATTTAAACAGAGACTTTTTGTCAGTTTAATTATAGCCAGAGATGTGGTGGCAATACAAGATAGGACCATGAACCTGAAGCAGCTAAACGGAACTGGGTCAGCATCTAGTCTGCTCAACCTTTAATTTATGGTTAACAATCTCCACTTATTGATAGGAACCAAAACACAACAAAAAAACGTAAATTATTTCATGTTAAAAGTTGAAACTGGACTGTTAAATTCAAGTTAGAGCATCAATCATACTAATAAAGTACAGTTATGAGGATGATTCATAGTTGGTGTAAAATATTGTGTTGTTGAAGTTGCAATGATAAAAACAAAAACAATATATGTTAGGAAGAGATGGATTGAAGCAACCTCTAGCTAGCATGTTAATATATGCAATTAGTTGTAATACATTGGTTTCTCTAAATATTATCCTCATGAGCTCATTGTAGCCTGTCCTTATATTTGTCCTTCTGTTTATGATTCATTAGATCTCATGTCTACACTGCGATTTACTAATTTTCGCTCTGTGTCAGACATTGTGCTCTTTTCAACAAAGAAATGAAAACGTTGGGTCACATAATCTATGGCATCGTGCTCAATGACATCTCAATGCTGGATGTTAAACCCTACCCTGCATTGTTTCGTTTTTTTTTTTTTTTTCTCTCTCTCTTTAGATGTTATAGCAATCTGACTTTAAAATATTGTTTATGTAATGAGAGCAAAACTTTCTGTAATTTACATACTGATTTCCATCAAAGCATGAAATTATTTTGCCATCCTCCATTGCTTTATTCATCATTTTTATTTTTCCCATTACTTTTTTCCCACTGTGTAAAATCTCTATTTTCTTTTCTGACCAATGATGACACAGAAGCAAGTGTTTTCAACATGTAACACAGTTTGTTTTTATCAAGTAAATGTCCTCACTACCAGAAATGTATAGCTCCTAAAATGATGTTATGCTGCCTTAATTTAATCCTAAAATATGTTTATATAGTTAGTAAATCAGTCTTTGAAGATGCAAAAAGATACATTTACAAAGTAAACGGATCAGAGAAGTACGGTGTTCAATCACAAATGCATTTAAATGTTGTTTGTGTAAAGTCATACAAACAACTCTTTGAAGTAGCAGTTTACTGAAATTCCATAAAACCCTAAAATCATAACTGATTACTGACCCCTGTTTTTCAACGTCAAATTTTAATTTCTGGATTTGAAAATGCAATCAATTCAGTTATGCTTACTAGTTTTGTAAGTGTGGCAAACTTTTTTTATGTATTTAATTATGTAAACAACCATAAAATGTCATCAGATGGCTGTTAAAAGCCTTACTTGAATACAACACAAAAATTACTGCAAGTTTTTATGTGTGCGAGGCACAGGTGAAACGGCTTTACCGTGACTTTTCGTTTATTCAGGTAAAATTTATGCAATAAGAGCCACACTTACAGGAATTCAAAACTTGTTTAGCCCTTTTTTTTTTGTTTGGCTTGTTTTATTGCTTTCTAACAGGAGGCAGTTGGCTTTTACAGCATTGCCCTTTCAGTCAAGAGTTTATGCCAATGCATCCTCCGTAGACCTAAAAGGTCAATTTGTACCGTTGCTCAGGAAGTGTTACATTTATTTATTTATATTCTTTGAACAGCTACATCAACATCCCACAAACAATTAGAGAGTACACTGGAATGCATTTCAATATGCTTATGCTATCAATATGTCAACTGTGGAATATCTCAACAGTTACAAGGCGGATCAACACAAAAAGTGTTACACTCGCGGTTGCACATCCTAATGAATGAACCTCTCACTTCTGGATACATTTTTTTTAGTTTAAATGAAAAGCACATGCTTAGCATTAAGTTGGAAACATGGGTTGTCGTTTACAGGAAGACGTGTATTACATTTGTTGATTCCTCATTTGAATTCTTAATTTGTATTATGACCAAAGACCTGCTAAACTAAGAATCTTGATCTTTGATTTGTTGAATCTAAGGAGTTCTCAGTTACAATTTGAAAAACAAAAAATAAGTAAATAAAATAAGCGCATATACTATTTTTTTCAGAACCCATCCACACTACTCTTTTTATTAAAAAAAAATAAGAGAAACAGAAGAATTTCGGCTATATTTGAACCTCCCGTTGTTATTTATTTATTTATTAGAGGTAATCTTTGGTATCAGAGCCACTGTAAAGATTCTATGAACACTTAGCCAGAACTAAAGTTACCTGAAAACTCTGTAGGCCAACAACTGGTCAAAGAAAATCCTCACTTGTTGGCACGATCACATCTGCACCAATGTTATCTCATGCACGCAGTCATTCTCACTGTCTCCTTGTCTGTTTAATATATTTCTCTGACACACACCAGCCCACACCGTGTTGCTACCTGTCAAACTGTCGCTGAGCTTCTCTGCTGTGTCTCGTTTTCCGATCTTCAGTCTTTGAAGTGTCACAGTGCAGATGACGATCATCAGGGCGCTGTGCTCACATCTCATTACTGACATTATAAATTATGTGTCAGTGTGTGTGTGTGATCCTTCATGCTCAGATATACTTTTGAGAATTAATGTTGACGCATTCTTGTCATTCAGAGGCACACTGATGATGCTGGAGTGGCCTGTCACAACAGAAATAAATTTCATCTGGAGTGATGTATTGCACTCTGGTGAACATGTTGTTATTGACAAGTGGTGGTTTCCTTTTAACGGTTTGTTTTCCCTTACATGATCGGTAGCATCTTAGGATGCAACATGTTCACATTTATTAAGACAATTTAGCAAAGATATAAGAAAAGAAAACAAATTGGCAAATGTATTTGTTTAACCCAATTTCAACTAATATTAGTTTTTGAAGGACACACATGAGTAAATTTGAACTTAATAATCATAATATTATACAGCATAAAACAAATTGTAACATTTTTTTTTATTTTTTGAACTTTTATGTTTAAATGTTGATGAAAGTATACAGATAAGTGGTTTCCTGTAACTACTAGAATAAGCACAAGCAGATGCTCAGAAGTAAAAAAAAAAGAAAAAAAAAGGAAAATATTAGATAAGGACATCGTGCAGTTATTTAAAGATCACCAATAAAATAAAACTGTTTTATCTCCTTGTCTGTATCCCATCTGCCACCAAAACAGATCTGACCTATCAAGGAGTTCACCATTTTTATTTTTTTATTCTTAAACATACTGTAACTTTTAACTCCTGATCACTCTACAACATTCTGCTCTTCAGTGATAACAAAGACATCAATGATCCTTGATCCTTAAGGGTCTCCTGTGGTGTCTGGCAACGGTACAATAGTAGCAGAGCTTGTGGTTTGCAAATTAGATTTGCAAAGCTTTTTTTTTTTTTTTTTTTTTAATTTATTTATTTTTGCAAAGCTGTGAGGCATGTAATGATGTCAAAGTTTCTTAAAGAAAATGAAATTATCATTCACCTCACTTCTGGGTGGTTTAACTGTTTCCGCTTGTTTCTGGTATGCGTTGACATAATTGTTTGTGTCAGAAATAATGCCATATTAGAGAACATAATCATTATTTTTTTTTCTTGTGTTTGGTGAGAAAAGCAGAGATTTTAAGAAAATGCTTTCCAAAGTGGGGATTTATAAAAACTCTGTCTACATTGTGTCTGTTTAAACTTGACAAGTTAAGGTTTTTTTTTAGAAATGAAGAAATAGCAACTTGTTTTCTATGGGCCCACTATGAGTTTGAATTTTAGAAACCAAAACAACAATGGTGCTGCTTTTTTCCTGCTTCTTCTCAGCATGGCTGGCTTTAACCTGATCTTGTTGTTGGGGAACCTTGATTATATGCCAGCAGGGTTAACAAAAAGTAGAAAATTCTAAATGGCATTCATGAAAAACAATGAAAACAACTTTTTTTTTTAGCCATGGACAGCATTTTATTTCTTATTTTGCTGATGTCGTTCATTCAACTTTATCACCATCTAGTCGCATAGCATGGAAAATTTGCATTTTTTTTGTTAGAATCAAATAAATGAAGATGGTTTTAAATTATATAAACAATTAAAAAATATATATATATATTATTATTTTTTTATTTAGACATTACCTAAGGCAAATATATTGTATAATATCTAACAGCTAATAGCGTTTCATACTTTTATGCATTCATATATTTATTGTGATGATTTATTTGTCCATTGGTTGGATAAAATCCCAACTGATCAAAAAGAAGACTTAATTACAAAAGTCTTGTGTTTTATTTATATATATATATATGGTTATATATAAACTGTTATGTTTTATATATAAAAC
This sequence comes from Kryptolebias marmoratus, assembly GCF_001649575.2. Taxonomy (NCBI): domain Eukaryota; kingdom Metazoa; phylum Chordata; class Actinopteri; order Cyprinodontiformes; family Rivulidae; genus Kryptolebias; species Kryptolebias marmoratus. The sequence goes on from NC_051434.1 coordinate 14,849,797, forward strand.
AGTATATATATATATATATATATATATATATATATACATTTTTTTTTTGAAAAACAAAATGGTAAGAAAAGACTTATGATGAGATTTAAACGGCACTAGGATATATATATTTTGGTCAGGCGAATCCCATATTTTTAGTACACTGAGTCATTTACATTTTTTTTTCAAATCTCATGCAAATCCTCATATAGTAAGTTGATTATACAGGCAACACTCAATTAAATTTTCTCTCCATCAGCTGCCGAGGGCACTCATTGCTATTAGCTCAGAAAGGGGTAATTAAGTTCTCCACTAAAGCATTAGCTGTGAAATAACAGGCTGCAGTGCACTGTCTACAAAATGATTACATTTCATCTATTTTGCTCTATCAATGTTAACAGAAGACAGAGCAAAATGAACAAACACGGGGAGTGTTTTGTTCATGCAACCACAACAAAATGCTGTTTAGTTTCCCTTATGACATAATTTATTTTTTATGGGGGCAAAGGGCTTTTTAGGATGATAAAATTATGTAGAAGCAGATAAATAGGCATTTTCAGATTTGCAGAGCAGAGTCATCCAATTTCTACATTTTATTTATTTTATTTGCATTTGATAAAACTATATTATTGTTTATAAAGAATTAAGTAAACTGTTGCATCCTCTAGATAATTGGTTTCCGCATCCACATATTGAATTTAGCTTCTAATAGCATCAGAGTTATAATTTGTTTCTGTAGCATTTTTAGTCTTTATTGAGCTTTATCCTAGTTCTTATAATCAACCTCAGATGTATATGGGGGGCAGAATTCTAGTGCCCTAAGTACCAAATAAAACACAAGCTCCTCCTTACACTTTTGTGGCTGTAGCTTGAGCTTTCTTCATGTTATCTTCATGCATGATTTTGTTGGCGACTCATTGTGCCCTGTAGACGTGTGTACTTAATATGCATCAGATTATATGCAATCAAACAATCCTTTTGATATAAAACCACCTTAACATTTGAAAAAATCACCTTAATCTATTACAGATTTCACACAGAAATACACAATAAATTCCCAAAAGCGTCAAAGTAATTTACAAATACCTGGAGGTGTTATTATGAGATGTTACTCTAAGAGCTAAAAGCTTTTTTTATTTTATTTTTGAGGAGCATTTGGATGTGGTCTTATCAAATTAGATTAGTAATCAACTGTTAGTCATTGATCGAATTAAAATGTTGCTGTAGTTCAAAGTTGTGAAAACACCACCAACATAATCAAAGAAATGCTAAAACATTTTAAAGAGTTCTGCGGAAATTTTGCCATCAGTCATGAATGTGCCCCCCTTGACCCAATCAAAGCATCTCTATAACTATCTCTCAATTTGCTTTCAACCGTCCCTGGTGGCTATATTGAGTGTATATCCAGGGTTAAACATGGGGCCAGTGTGTGGTGTGAACTGCTAGAGTAATTAGTTTAGTTCCAGTTCTATTGATCGACCTTTGCTGTCTACCTTCTGCGGGGAGCATTTAAAGGGAAGTAAAAAGGTGGTGGAGGAGAAATAAATAGGTGTAGAGCTTTAAAGTGTACAAGGTTCTGTTGAGGAAGATTCTTGGTGTTCTTTTCCCCAGTATCAGTGTGTCAAAGCAGCTTACCATTCAAACTATGTTTATATATATATATATATATGTATATATGTATATATAACTAAAATACGATGCACTAGTTTTTCTCTAAAGTCTTGATTTCATTTTAGAAGCGATACATATTACAGCTTGGTTTGAACCTGCTACCTACCTGGTATGTACTGGGTGTGTGTCTGGTACATACAGGGACTGGTAACTTGGTGCGCCGATGTTATGTACCCAATATGTATCTGGCTGGATTATGTACATGTATTGTTATCTTCATTTTGTCAGTTTGGTTTATTGCAGAGCCTTGAGACACTTGAAGGGTTCTTATAAATAAATTAGTTTGAAATTAAAGGACAAGAATGAACAAACTTATGAAAGAAAGTATTTATGGTGCTAACGACTGAAAAGAAGGACGGTTTCTTTGGCATTCAGTTCAGGAATAGGATCTGTCAGTGTAGGAGACCAGATTATTAAATGAGTGAATGGGTGAACTTAGTGAACCTAATAGTGAATGATGTCAACTTTGTCCATCTGCCAGAAGTCCAATGCACATGCAGTCACGTGGCAGTTACATTTGTGTCACAATAGAAGTTTATTTCCCATGTCCCACCCCACACCCCTAACCCCCCTTTCTTTCCCCCTCCAGGGAAGCTGGCGCAGAAAACTGGGGCACAGAAGGCTGCCAAACGCTCGCATCAAACACTGTCCACACCAAATGCCTGTGCAGCAGGATATCCACCTATGCCGTGTTAGCGCAGCAAGCTAAAGACCCGGTAAGTCACCTGTGCATAACCTGATGCTCTTTGTAACACTTGAAGGGGGGGAGCTAACAAGGGAAATATTTCCAGGGGTCAGGTCACAGAGCTAACAAGTTTCTGTTTTAAGGATGTGGCAGGCATTCATGTTAAACAGATCAACAAGCAGAAATGCCGCAGCTTCTCATTTTCACCTATTATTTTTTTTAAAGAGAGATATAGATGGGTGCAGCTAAAGTGATTGAGTTGAATGCAATCTGTCTTACTTGCTATCACGCAACCTGTTTTGCAGGAAAATAGGTGCTCCCAGAACAGTGCTGTCAATTTTCTGAATTTCCAGAGAACCATATTGGATGCTATTTTGATCATTATGTCTTTGCTTGTCTAATTATATGTTGATGCTGTCACTCTGCACATTTTGCAACTTTCTTTCTTGCAAAAACTTGATGAAGGTCAGGTTTTTGGCGAGCTATTCCCATGTGACAAGAGAGAAAAGAGGCGTCAAGAAATTTTATTGTGTCTGGGTGTGATTTTTGCCTGCAGCACATAACCTGCAGTTCTATAAATAGTTTGTGTGGCTTGCAGTGTTTGTTTGACATGACTAAGGAAGGCTTTTTAGCAGTTCAGGATAATGCCTGTTCTGATCTCCTTCACTGTGCTAATGGTCATCTCAATACATGACAGCCTTTTAGATCACCTTCGTCAATACCTCCCCCCGAAAAAAAAGCTTGTTTCATTAATTTCATTAAATCAGTTTCACATCTGTCATCACATCTTCATTTATCTCACACCTTTTATCAATAAGACACCCAAAATACAACTTTTCTATTTAAACCTACCTTCATATTTTTCATTTGTTGCACATTAGTTGTCCTTCTCCTCCTCATGGACAGCTTCGTTTTGTTGGTCCTTTTAAGCACATTTTCACTTCTTTCTGCTATTGCTCGCACTTTGTGCCACATCACTTTTACAGTTGTGGCCAAAAAAAACTCTTAATTTGGTATGACACTATATATATATATATATATATATATATTCTACTTTCATGGTTCCTAAAGTAGATAAATAATCAGAGGATGTGGTATCTGAGCTAGCAATGCAAATGCCTTTAGCACTAGCAGGTAACTGTGTGTCACATAAATACATGAATGAGATGTGATTGTGTGAAAAAGAGAATTTGGGTGGAGGGCATCTCCTTCTGACACAAAAGGTAGAAGCAAAGAGACACAAACAAAGAGAGGGAAAGTGGATGTTGACTGCAACTCAGTGGTTTTGAATTGCCAACCACTGTTGGAGAGATAAAGAGCTGTGCATTTATGTGGACATCAATCCCCTGTGTGACCTTTCCAGTGTAAAACATTTCCTCTATACAGAGCTCGCTGCTGATGTGCATTGACTGTTTAATTTTTTCCAAATACATTACCTCACCGTTTAGGTGAGTGACCAACAACTTTACTGTTGTCGCCCACAACCGGCTGCTGTTCTCTAAATGAAAGCCTTAAATCCCTCTGAACTACATCGTACTTTACCAAGACCCAGGAAACAGACCCGGCCAAACAGAAAACACGCAGAGTTAGTGACACACTGCAGCATCTGTCAGTCAGATATGTCTTTAAATAGTTGAAATGGATAAATAAAGGACTAAAACTGCAACAACTGACCACCTTAAAAGCTGATGCTGGTTTGTTGCCTTTAATTATTATGTTTTTTTTTTTTATTATTATTGTAGAGTTTGATTATTTGTTACAGCCTCAATCACGCAGTGATAATCTTATCAAGTGGCAACTTGGGGCTCAGTGACTTCCGTGAGGACCCTTTGATGTGCGAATGACCCGGGGATCAAACCATGGGGATTTTAGACAGAGGAGACACCTCTAACCACTGTATCAAAGCTGCGGTGCAATCAGTCAGATGAGCTGATTGAAGCTGCATTAATGGAAGGTACACTGATGTGAGACTACGGGATCTACAAAATTAAATTGAGACCTTTAAGGAATCCACTTCTATTTTGCACTACTGTATATTCAAAGCATTCAAATCTCGTGCTGCATTGCTGAAATACTATTCTGTCAACTTTGCTTCCGTCTCTGACACCTTGGATTGTGATTTTTTGTTGTTGTTCTTGTTTCTGTTCCTTATTGTTTTTGCAAGGAATCTACTAATTTAATTAATCAAAAATCCCAATGTGTAGGACAGGTTCACATTAATAAATATAAGTTATATCTTGAGGTTACGGGATCTTTCATCTGGAGGAAATATATTCTCATACTTATTTATTTTTCTAAAGAGTAAAATTGTAAGTTACTGTTTTTAATATCTCACTAATAAAATGAATTGGACACCTCATTCAGCTGAGAAGAGTATGAAATAGTTAGTTTCTTTAAGCTTCCTGTTGAATTGATGGAACACAAATATGTGATATTGATTGTTGGTTTGCACGGTAATACGGGCATCGTGAAAAAGATAGTTCTAGATCCTCACCTAAGGGTCCTAAATAAAAGAGGACCAAAATACAAGATCTAGAATATTGATGAAATGTAGCTATGCTTATTCTTGTCAAGTGAAGAAAAAAAAAACTCAAAGAAAAGAAGTTAGGAAAAGAGTAAACGAGCACTGAGAGGAGCCAGCTGATGTTCTGCAGGCACCTGCAGAGGATAGTGAGGATAACCCTCCTGTGTGCTTCCCTATAAGGCTTTTGGGAAGGATTATATCTCCCAGCTGGCTTTCAAGCAGCTGGAAATCCCTCGGGTGAGGCCAGAGGAAGCTACCACTGACAGGGAGGGCTGGGCATCCCTCCTCCCCATCCCTATCTCAACCCTAAAATGGGCTTAGCAACTTGAAGAATGGATGGATACCTTCAGTCTCTCTTTGCTGTGGGAAACAAAAGGAGCCTCCAAGGTGCCTTGGAGATAAATGTGGCAATGAAGAATAGCATTTAGCTCATCCATGTGTTGATTCTTGATTTATTGCAAATGGAGGACAAGAAAAATGTTCTTCATAACTCTCCTTCAATCACACAGAAATCTGGTGCACAATGTGACCTATTCTTTGTCACAAACAGTATTTATCAATTTCAGTATTTAACTTTAGTTGCTAAGGTGCTCCCAAGGTATAAGCCTCTACTAAAGTCAGATGAAGTTAAAAAAGTATATATATATATTGTAGTTTTAATCCAATTGGTGAATCTTCAGTAGTTAAAATTTAGATAGGCTTCAACTCCGGTGTGTGAGAAAGGGAGAGAGATTGTGAAAGACTAACTATTGAAACTCCCTTTTAAAAATATTTGGCAGGGCAAATATTGAATAATGTTAAAATACTAACTAACTTCAAAGATTAGTTCTTAAAAAAAAAATCTGTAAGACAACATTAAATGTAGCCAAAAGAAACAAACTTTTGAGATTGGGGGGTATTTTTAATGACTATTTGTTTAACCTTTTTACAGAAGTAAAGAAATGACACATCTGTTGATTAATAATTTGGATGTTTTTCTCGAGATTTTGAGTTAACTATTCTGTTACCTTGAGACAACACCTAGTTTTATCTTGCTACAGTATCTCAAGAAAATAACACCTGTTTTTTTTCAACATAATGACTATGTTGCAAGAATGTGAGCATTTTGTTTCACTATCATGATAATTAGAGATGATCTATAACAGGAATAAGTTATAAAGTGATTAATGATGGATGTGACATTTCCAGCTTGAATTAAGTACCATCCATGACTATACTGATTTCTGATAAAGGACTTTATTCTTTATATGGGATTTCAAAATAATTTCTTCTTATGAGGTAACATGCTTTTTTAGCTCTAAATAACTAAATATTTTAACACATTATATGAAATAAACAAAATGTTTGCTTGAGATAATGACATGATTCAACCATAATAATTACAAAATTAGCTTTATTTATACAAGATAAAGTCAAGAAAATAAATTTTTGCAACACTTCTGCATAACCAGTTTGTCCCTTTTCAGCTTCTGTACTTTGAACAAAGGATAAATATCACTAAAGGTGTTTTTATATAGTTTTAGTGGTGATTTCACAGGTAAATAATCAAAATAGTCCACTTTTAAAAAAGAAAAAAAAAGAAAAGGTGCCAATTTTTTTTTTTTTTTTTTAAGTGGACTGTTTTGTTTATTTACCTGTTTTTTTATTGTTTGTTTTGTTTTGATTTTTTGGTTCACTGATACAGAATGTAATTCAACCATTCTTCAGAGCTGACTTTTTTTTTTAATTGCTCTGATTATACGAGACAAAACCTTGCACAGTCAGGTGCTTGAGAGGCTACAGATGATGTACTGTTTTGTTCCCTTCTGCTCCACACTTTCCATTTCCCTTTTCCATTTCCACTGAGTGTTAAAAAGGGTCAAAATAAGGTGATGGCCTTAAGGCGAGTAACTGCTGTTATTCATAGTTTGGTCCCTCAAAGTCTGAGTTACCTTGCAGGGGTCTGAAACCTATTATAAAGCATTAATTCCCATATTGTGGAGAAACATGAAGGTTATAACCTTTTTTGCTAAATGGGTCATCCCAGCTGATGTTTCTGCTTCCTGTGACTCCTCTTCCAGCTGAACAATAGTTAGTTATTCCAAGCCACACAACATTTGCAATTGTCGTGTTGAGTGAAAGTGGGCTAGGAGAGAAAACACATTGACCTTTTTTGGCATTTGTGACATCCATAAATAGTGTGGTCGTCATTAGCGAGTTGTCACTCAGCTTCCAATACGACCATTAGTCCCAGTGCAGTGGGCCTGAAGGTATGGGTCAGTATTTTTGTGTCAATGGCTCTCAGTCAGGAGCCGCTGTTGCTGAGTGCACTTTGTTGCTCTTGAAAAAATTGGATTTTGGGAAAAGAGAAAGGGGAGAGGCAACAAACTGGCAACAAATTAAAAAAAATAAAATAAAATAAAATGAAGCCACATTCAAGTATGCAAACACAGCCAGCCATCGTCAGAAATATGAGGGCAAACAAGCATGTTGTCAAGTTGGGACACAAAAGAATGCACGCCAATGTGTTCTACACACTCGCACACACACACACACACACACACACACACACACACACACACACACACACACACACACACAGTGTTCAGGCTGATGGTTCAAAGCTGTGTATCAGCAGCCCAGCTCTGTCAGCTTATCCTGGGCCACTGTGCTGGCGACAAAGGGGGTGGGGATGGTGGGTTGGTGGGAGGCTGAGGATTAACCTCCATGTTTAATAGAAAAAGGGGGGAGGAGGAGAGATGGAGGGATTGAGAAGCAGCAGTGTTATTACAGGCCATTTACAAAGAAACGAAGGATAGCCAGTAAATCCTGTTTACTTTTTTTCATAGCCAGAGAGATTTCCACATGTGTATCCAAGTTTATTCTGCTTTGTTTTCTTTTTGTTTTTTTGTTTTGTCTTTGGCAAAGAAAAAGTCAGCGACAAAACAGGAATCAGAACTTCAGATAAACAGATGAGAGAAAGGGAGAGAAACTATGGGATTTGGAGTTTCTAGAAGGTATTAGCTTTTTGAAAGTCAGTTTAAAAATGTGTTTCCTAAATCAATAATGGGGCTTCTACTTCGTTTCTTACTCCTGAGTCGCAGCCATGCTGATATGAAAATTAATTACACCTTCAAGGGCCTCCCTTCAACTTGTTTTTAAAACTGATGGATTTGTGGCTCATGCTCACCTGAGCAGGTAACCATAAATGTGAGTGAAAAGGTCAGTGGTTTAAACAGCACCTGGAGCCTGACTCAGTCAGCGCAGATTAGGACACAAACAAACACATTGACTAAGAGGAGGAAAACTGCACTGTGCATTAAAAGAGGGCAAGCCTTTTTGTTCTTTCTTTTTTTTTCCTCTTTCTGTTTCTTCATCATTTATTTATAAGCCAATTACAGCATCAAAGCAATTTTCCCAAAGCACAAATCCAGAAGTGATGTCTGTGTCCTGTAAGGGATTTCTCACTGCCTCTTGTACCTGCCACGCTAACAGCTTTTTGGAGCAATCATTTTCATGGGATGATTGTCTCACTTAGAATGAGGCAGGTCCAGTTCGCCTGCTATCATTAGGGCTGAAGGTATCTAATCAGAATGGAAATATTTCAGAGCTCGGTGTATTATTTAGACTATTAATGGTTACCTCTCCTGATTTGATTATGGATAGGAATGACTGAGGCCCTGCAAAATGGCAACTCATATTTTATTAACTTATTCGAGTTGGAAACTGCATCGAGAAAGAAAACAAAGCTTATTTCAAATGAAGCAAGACTACAAGGTTAAAATATGCAAATATCTTGCGCTTGTCAACGGCTGTTAACGGATAAGACTTTCTAAAATCCATGAAGGAATCTCAGCGGAGTTGCATTCGAATATTAAAAACACTTTCTGCAATTATTAAAGGTTATTCAAGTGACGGCATTAATTATTGGAAAAAAAAATGCATTTTTTCATCCTTTGTTGGCAAAAATGTACAAATGGTAAGCTAAATATGTACATAAAATGTTCAATAAAATCAAACACTTATAATCGAGTAGGAAGTCTTCTTTTAGCCATAGTATTTGTGTAGGCACAGTTTAAGAATCATTTATAAATCTTTTTGTTTTCACTGTTATTCTTATCCATCCATCAATTTTCTTTACCCACTTTTCCTTTCTGGGTCGTGGGGAGCTGGTGCCTATCTCCATCAGTCATTGTGCAAGACACAGGGTACACCCAGGACAGTCCACATGTCATTCATGAGGACACATGGAGACAAATGAGACAAGCAATTATTCACATGCTCACTCACACCGAGAGTTATTGGTTAACCTAATATGCATGTTTTTGACCAGTGGGAGGAAACCAGTATACCTGGAATAAACCCAAGTGTGCATGGCGAGAACATGCAAACTCCAGGCAGAAAGGCCTGAGGCAGGTGGTGATCTTGTGACCTCCTCTATGTAAGGCAGCAACTCTAATCACTGCTCGCCATGTCTGTAGAAACAGAACTGCAGAATACATTGGAACCATGTAAATAGGGTAACTTTTTTGTGATATTTTTTTATTCATTCATTATTCAATACATGATAAATTATGACTCAATTTGAATTTTATTATTTGTTCACCAACATTTTTCACAGTCTACATTTCACAGCATCAAACAATAATAAATAAATAAAAAAGCATTTGGCAAATAGAGTCAAATGAAGTATTTAACAACTAGTACTTATATTATTCCATATGATAGCAAAACAGACAATGAAGACATTTTTTGTAGGTTTAATAGTTGAATAGTTACACAGCTATCTCTGGACACTGTGTATATCATTGGGCTTGTATATCTTAGTGTAGAAAAGACAGTTGTTTTTTGTCAGCATCTCACAAGGGTCCTAGCATTTTTACAACCTAGTTGGGGCACTGTAAAACATGCCTTATTACCAAGTAGTCTTGAATACTCAACAGTACACTCATACTGCGTTTTCAGAACTTCAAACAAGCTTCACTGGGAGACAAACAATCCATCAGGGATGGTTGTCCTTTTCTAACAAGGCTGTTTTGTGGCCAGGAGAGTTAGCTGTACTGATGGAGGCAACATAATGTTAAGGGAACACCACAGTAACGTTTTTGAAAAAAAAAAAAAAAAAAAAGTTTGGACTGAAGTGGTGGGTTAAATATGTAGAATAAATTTGTCTTCAAAATCCTGTTTTCCACAACCACTTAAATATATATATATATATATATATATATATTATTTTATTTTTTTTTGATATATGACACAAATCCTCACCTCAGACGTTTTAGGCAAAACAATGTCAAAGGATGCCAATTTAGCTGTGGTTGTTTGTCAAAATTTTAGTTTCATATTTTCTTTAAACTTTTCTTTTTTTTTTGTCTGACAGAAAAATGAACCAATCTGGTTACTACTGATTGTTATTTGTTGGCTGACTGTTACAATAATGGGTTTATTAAACATTTCTTTATGTAAAATCAACAGACTTAAAGGTTCAATAAAAGAAGCGAGCCCATCAGCATGTAGACTTTTGAGATAGTAAAAATAAGTCAAAAGGTGCTTAAATATTACAAATCTAACAAGAACACCAAAGTGTCAGAGTAGAGCACTTAATTAGGGTGCCTCTGGGGAGCTTTTCAGGAGCAAATCCCACCAGGAATAAACCTTGAGTACCCCGGTACTTGCTGGAAGGATTATGTGATCCCCAAAGAGGAGCTTTGTTGGGGAAAGGGATTGCTGAGTTTTCCTCCTGAACCTGTTGCTTCTGTGACCCATCCATGAATGAGTGGTTTCTTATTTTGATTAGGCTCCATTTAATCTTGAACATTAAAAAAATACTTTGGAAAAAATAAAAAACATAAGCCCTTGAAGAGCAAGGTTAAAGTTGTTTCCAAAAGTCCAAAACGCCTTTTAAAGCATTAAGAAAATAGCATGTCGTATCAACAATTTCACAACACTGCAACATTCCCACAACCTGCAGTAATTCGAATCATAAAGTTCTACACAAAAAAAAAAAATAGTACATGTGCAAAGAGATGATAAGTAGGTACTCAGTAAAGCAACCTTTTAGTTAACCTTTGTGCTTTTGTCAGAAACTACATGTTTATAGGGTGTTGGGTAGGACGCTAAGAAAGTGGGGGGAGAATAGGGGGAGAAAATACAGAAGAGGATAGGCTGAAGTGGAAGGAGGCGGAGTGTCAGTGAGAGGAGATAAGTAGGTTAAACTTCCTGAGCTGAAAATAGCTATCTTCTCCATCACATGGTAGCCAAGCTGCCCAGGGGAGCCTGGCCATATACAGCAGAGCCTCAACACTCTTTTTAATCTGGAGTCTCTGTGTCTCATACAGGAAGCACACACAAACACACAAAACGATGCCACATGTATCGTACAACTGAAAAATTACTATACACATTTAGGGCAGGGCAATACCAACCGGCCTTGGGCCTGCTATGCTTGTGTGTAAGTCTATTAGTATAGGTTAATCTCAACCAAGGCACATAATGTAATTACACTAATAATAATTCACACTGAATAGATGAGAAATAGTTTGTTGATGCATACTGAGAACTTTACAACTAAGTGTATAAATTATTCTAATACTCTTTGAATACAGGCTAATATAAGACAGAAAAATACACCAGAAAATACACATGTAAGTGTACATGTGCTTGTCATTCATCAGGCAGGCCCTCATGTCTGATATATCAGATCTCAACAGAGCACAAATGCCTCTGTATCCCTTGACCTTCCTCTCTACATAATATCAAACACAATCAGTCTCTGTTGTCTCTCACTCTCCCCAAGCAGATGCTTGTCATATGCCCTCTTCCTCTTTTTCTGTGGCTCTCTTGGCACTTTTGATTGTGTTTCACCTCCATTCTCTTCCCAGTGTGATTGTGTGTATGTCGTATTGGTATTCCAACCTATTCCGTTTTCCTCTGGAGAAATTGGCTTCATTTGATGGGCCAAGAAAAAAACCACTAAAAGGGAAGCTTTGACTGTCTTCTGTTTTTTTTTTTTCTTTTCTCCCAATATGTGTCCTTTCCCTCCTTCGTCTTCTATTCACTTACTTTTTAGTTCTTCCTACTCCGTCTTTCTGTGAATTTTTTTCCCCCCGTATTCATACTTTTCAGGTTACATTCTTGATTCCTTTTTGAGGAAATAAAGAAGCCATCCTACTTAAGCATGTGCTCTGCCCGCTATTCATCTTGTAAAGAGACAGGCATGGATTCCTCCATCTTAAACCGCCCTTTTAGTTATATATTGCACATCTGCTTGGACATGCTTTTGTGTGTGAATGTGTTTCATTTGCAGTCAAAAGACACTTTGTGCCGTTTCTACATAGTATGCATTTTATTTTTTTTTTATGATGCAAGGGAGGGCTGGAGCAGCACAGGAGGTAAATTGATCTAAATTGTGTGATTGAGAACTTAAAAGCAGGACAAACATAAGGCACATTTGGGGCTCAGCAGGGTTTGCGATTTACATGCAGCTTCATTTGTCTCTTCTTCATCTTTTCAAAGGCACACCTCGGGAGCAGAGGTGTGCTGTACACGATGACCTGAATTGCTTAATTATGCCTGATGGTCTAGTGCCTGTATCCTTGAACATGCAAACGCATAAAATAATGAATTGGGTACACGGAGGGATTCAATGGTTTCTCTTAAGCTTGTGTCACACAGTCTCTTCATAGAAAGTGACCTGAAGTCCTCGCATGTCAGTCATAGTAAATAACTGGAAACTGAAACCATCATTAGAAGGTCAGTGTGCGTCTCAGTTCAGGTTTTATGGGTGACAACACTGTGGTTGAGATAGTTGCTGTACTGTTAACAAAAAAACAACTTTCAGAGAAGCATAATTATGTGTCATTATGCAGCTCCATTTGCGGTAACACGCTCTTGTAATTCTAATTAAAGGTAATTGTGTGCAATTTGCAAGAGCCATCAAAGGAATTAAAACTCAGGGAGTGTAAGAGTTATCTATCTATCTATCTATCTATCTATCTATCTATCTATCTATCTATCTATCTATCTATCTATCTATCTATCTATCTATCTATCTATCTATCTATCTATCTATCTATCTATCTATCTATCTATCTATCTATCTATCTATCTATCTATCTATCTATCTATCTATCTGTCTATCTGTCTGTCTGTCTATCTGTCTGTCTATCTGTCTGTCTGTCTGTCTGTCTGTCTGTCTGTCTGTTGTTTTTTTCTTTTGCTTTGTAAAAAAATGAAATTACTGGACAACTTGAGTGCCTTTTAACTTTGATGCAATAATTATGACTCTGTGTGTATGATAGTGTCTGTATATCTCTGTATGATTGAAGACATAAATTCATACTCCCTATTTTATTGATTTATCTATTTTTCATGTTGTTCTATATTATATGTTCCTATGGAAAGCGCACTGTTGCCATATGCATGAAATGTGCTTTATAAATGCAATTTGACTTGACTAATTTTGAGACACATCATCACTAGTCAAGGTTGACCAGGCCTCTTTGTGTCCCAGAGTCAGTTGGGGTTATAATTGATTTAATGTTCAATTAAATCTATTAACTATTTTTAGTTATTTTAAAACAATCTGGGCTTCTCGGTAAAAGAAAAAGGCCTAAAAAAGCATTTAAAAAGTTTAAGTTTCTGTGAAGTAGATTATATGGTTGTGTAAAAGTAATTATTGCTCTCAAAAGTGTTGTCGCTTGAGGTTTTTGTCAAGATAATTTAGCAAGCCATTTTAGCAGGTTGCTCAACATTTTTTTTTCTATTTAAAATAAATTTAATTTAGGAGGGCGCTGTTCAATGAGTCATACACCACATGACCCTTAGATTGGTTCAGTGGCAGGTCATCAGTAGTAAACTGCGATGTTTGTGTGTGGTGAAGCAATTTTCTGTCATGGTGCAGTAGGGTTGGTGTTAGAGGGTTATGATTGAATTTAAATGTGTTTTGTTGACCAAGACAGAACTTTACAGTTTATAAATCAGTAGTAATTCTTACCTGCTTCTCTTCCTTGTCTTTCTTTTTAGGACATGGGTCCTACCAGCATGCCCTCAGTGCCCCTCATGGTGGGATGTGGGGTCTCCTGCACCGCCCTCCTCATCCTGCTTCTAATCTATGCTGCCTTCTGGAGGTGAATGAACACGCACATATATGATGCCACACCATTGTCTGTACTTACACATCTCCTCTGTACACAGTGGTAATTTTCTATTAATGCTCTCAAGAGTGCAAATTCAAAAAAAAAGAAAAAAAAAAAAGTCTAATTTGTGTGTGTCAGCTGCAGCACCAAAACTGCAATGAGGCCTAATAAGGAAGAAATTGATTCTGTTACAGCAGGGGGTGTTAATAATTAGCTCTTCTTTTCCATCCATTTTTTATTATTATCATATACTTTACAGACAGCAAAATCCAGTTACTGACTCTGCATTGGCAAATATGTCTCTTTACACTCTATTCATCAGTCAAAAATGCATATCTTACTTGTACTTTAGATCTAAAAATTACTCTGTTTTTTTTTAATATATATATATCTTTTGCTCTGTAGGTACATTCGCTCTGAGAGATCAATCATCTTGGTGAACTTTTGTCTCTCCATCCTGGCCTCCAATTTATTGATTTTGGTTGGACAATCTCAAACTCTCAGCAAGGTACTTAAATTAATATTGTTTTTTGTTTGTTTGTTTTTTGTCTGTTTGTTTGTTTGTTTTTTACGTACATGAACACTGGTGAAAATGCTCAGCGATGTTGTGTTCATATATGCTCACGGTGGTCTCAACCAAGCCTTTTGAAACAACTGTAATACCTCACAGGGTGGAGCTGCAGACAAGGTTAAAACAGTGGACAAAGCAGCAGGCTGACATTTTTGGCAAACAGCGCTCTGAGCTGTCTGACTGAGCAAGGCTTCCCAGTGCGGTGGTCATTTTTGATCAAACTGAAGAAGACTGTGAAGCTAGTGTGAACTACAAGGAACAAAGTAGCCTCTTTATCAGACTGCATCTTTTTGACTGTCCGCTGTTTTGATTTGTAGAGATTCTATGTTTTTTTGTGCTTACTACAAACCCTTACAACTTCTTGCTCAATGATTTGTTTTTCTCTTGAGGACTCTCTTTTCTGTTCACCGTAGGGACTCTGTACGGTGACTGCTGCCTTCCTGCATTTCTTCTTTCTGGCGTCCTTCTGCTGGGTGCTGACGGAGGCGTGGCAGTCCTACCTAGCTGTTATTGGCAAAACCAGGTCACGAATCATTCGCAAGCGTTTCCTGTGTCTCGGCTGGGGTAAGCACTCACACTCATTGGATTTCACTCTCACCGTGGCACCTGAGTTATGGTTCAGGTTTGCTCTTAAAGGGATATTTAGGCTATTTTCAAGTGGTGTTCTTAGCAAAGATGGTTCATTCAATAACACCCTCAGTTAAAAGGACTGCAGTTAAAGTCTAATAGGCCTTGAAGAGCTAACGTTTTGCCGGAACACAGCTAAAACCAAAGAGGAACACTATAATCTTCAAAAATTTATAGCTGTTCGTCCTGATTAACAGAAAGTAGCACAACAGAATTTTATGCATTCAATAAGCTACTCTACTACTACTAGATGTTTAATTGCCATAGCTGGAGACTTGAATGTTTCCTGATCATAAACCCTTCTCTTAAGTTGCATAATGCTGCAACTTATCACTGAACTGATATAAAAAAAAACCTGCTCTCTCCTCGTTGATTACAGTTTTCACTCAGGAAAAAAAAACAATCTTTACCTTTTTTTCTAGCATGCATACTGTTTTCTCCTATTTGTAATAGTGTGTGTGTGTGTGTTTTCAGCAAGATCTAGGCAAGATTACACACACACACTGCTACAAATAACTAATTGAAAGTTACATCAGAATCATTCTCAAGTTGAAAGATAATGTAGTGTTAGCCTGGCTGTTTTTCAAAATTTATAAAAAAAATAACTATAAACAGACAGGTCTGTTCACAAAAATCACTTTCCCTCCATTTTTTAGTGTTAGTTGTTGCTTCTTGGGAGAGCCAACCCATTCCTTTTAAAATGCTAAACTTGTATACAATATTAAGAAACATGGTGGCACCACTGCTCTCATCTGCTAGAGAAAAAAAAACAAAAAAAACTTTTTGTTGATGCTTGTACTGGAACCCCCAACTGTCCCCGTGTGCCAGAGGTTTTCCAGCATTGCAAATGAAGATAGTCATGAATTGCCTGATGATTGTAACATGCATTTGTGATGGAGGGCTGCAAGACAGGCTTATTTTACATGAGAATGTAACAGCTTATTATATTGCTGTGTTGAAATTCTTGCCTGCATTATGCTTAGCAATCTTCATTCCCTCCGTTCTCATTATGTCCTATTTGTCTATCCTGTATGCTGTTATTTACTGCTCAATTTCCCAAAAGCCACACATTACAGTTCCTAATGTATTTCTTTTCCGTTCTGTAATTTTCTCATGCACATAGATTTCACAAAGGGTGTCCTACTCTACAATCAGAGTGCATGTAATGTCACTTCTCTGTGCCATTCAGTTGTACACCTCTTCTATTTGCCCACCCTCCCAGCACTCTATTATGCTGTCCTCCTCAATGTAGTACAACCTGGTGCTACATGCACCTGGGATGTTAGGGGGATAATCAAAACATATCATAACATCTGCACAACACTGGAAGATGCTTCGAGATAGGGCTGGAAATTACAACCCTACAGCATCACCACACACACACACACACAATCTGCTCATTTCACTCAGTATTGATCCCACCAGTCTAATCTGCCAAGTCACTGATGCCCTTACCTGATAGAGGCAAAGAATGTATGGACTGCTCTACAGTCACAGATGGCAAGATACTGACACAGCGAGGAGTGTGTGTTGGCTGTACAGTGGCTACGGCAGAATTATCTGGCACACTTACAGACGCGCATGAAACGCATGAAACAGTCGGGCAGAGCCGAGAGGATCAAACATCTTATCCTCCTCACGTCCGTTTTGCAATTTTCTCCCCAAATTATGTGATTGAAATCAGTTGTCAAGGAAACAGGAGATATGGGATGTGACTGGATTTGTGTTAGAGTCTGCAAGCCTGGAAAATACAGGTGTGTGTGGTGTATGTCTTTGTGCTTCACAGAAGAAAAAATCATATATATATATATATATATATATATATATATATATATATATATATAATAATGTAAATGCCTGATTGATTTTACTGTAGACTATTTGAGACTTTACTGATTAGTGGACTGGCCTGGCTCTCCACCATCTTATTTGTTAAAGTTAATGTGACTTTTCCTAATTGCTTTTCATTAGAAGCCATAATCACAGCTTTGTTAATTACAAGAATATTTCAGAGTCAAGCTCATTAAGGGCACAACAATATTCCTTCTATTTCTGGCATGCACACTACAACTCTGTCTTCTTGTTTACACGCATGCATACACACACACGCACACACATAAGAACATTCTTGTATTTTTTATGGTTAGTAACTATTAGGCAGCACTGAGATCTGCCTACAGAGCACTCAGTTTCAGTTATGTTACACATCGCTGCACATCGCTTGCATTTGACTGTAAGGAAGAGTCATCTGGAGTAGTTAAGGCTGTATCTTATTTAGCCAGCTTGCTTTATCACCCCCATAAAAGCTTCCTTTCATCATTTAACTTTCTGTGTGTGTGTGTGTCTGCAGGTCTTCCAGCCCTTGTGGTTGCAGTATCAGTGGGTTTCACCAGAGCAAGAGGTTACGGCACAGCCAGCTAGTGAGTATTCCATCCAAAGCCTCCTGCTCGGACTCCCACTCTAATCACCACTCAATTTGGATTTTGTCACTTAACAGCAGCTTCTTCCTCCTATTTGTTTTTGGAATGGCTGCAGGCAGAGGATCAAAGTCTGGGCTTACTGCAGGCCATGCAAGCATGCAGGGCTCCATTTATTTTCATGATGCTTTCACAAAAGATCTCTTTCAGAAATATAATTTTATGCCCGTGCAGATATGGCTATTTTGTGTATGTTCAGTCCTGCTTTAAACAGCTAAATGTAAAATGCCAAACTTTATGTATTTGTTTTTCCTTTTATACAGCAACTACTAGCAACGGCTACTACAGCAACAGTGATTAGAGAGACAGGTAGGAAGGTACTTGGTGTGTCTTCTGGACAGAGAAAAGATGATTAGGAATCCTGGTGGTGGAATAGTGAAGTACAGGAAGTTATCCAGAGGAAGAGGTCAGCCAGGAAGAAACGGGACAGCCAGATGACTGAAGAGAGTAGATAGGAATATAAAGAGATACAGCATAGGGCAAAGAGGGAGGTAGCAAAGACAAAACAGAAAACATATGATGCGTTGTAGAAGAGGCTCAACACTAAAGAGGGCTTGCCTTAACTAGCAAGACAGCCATTCACGCTCTCACTGCAAAGGAAATGGACAAAAGAAAAAAAAGAAACAAAACCACCTCTTTTCCCTATCTTTTTATTTTGTTCCATTTATACATTTTCTTTCCTATATACTGTACATGTGAAAGTCTAAAGCCTGGAAGTTTATAGGACATATTTCACTACTTATTTTATGAGCAAAACTTATTATTGCCAATGCAGTTTACAAGATGCAACATCAATATTCAGCTTGAGAGACATTAAAGCTCCTCCAAGTTTGATTTAAGTATTTCTCTGTAACTTTAAGTATTTATGGCTAATGTAACACATTAAAAATAAATCTCCAAGTTTGTTCTCTGGACATCGGTCAAGCCACAAAGAACTATTTTTGTTTTATGATTATTGTAACGGGCTGCACAGCAGTGGAGTTAGTTTGCATGTTTGCCACATAACAAGATGGTTGCAGGTTCGAACCCCTGCTAAGACCTTTCTGTGCTGTGTTTGCATGTTCACCTTGTGTAAGTATAGTTTTTTTTTTTTTCCAGGTACTGTGGTTTCTTTCATTTGTCCAAAAACATGGATGCTAGATTAATCAGAAATTCTAAAATACATTTAAGTGTGAATGCCTGCTTGCATGCATTCGTAGGGGTTTGCTCAATGGATCAGATGGAGCAGCTGTGATTTTTAAAATGGGGTGTAAACTTATGCTTGTGCTTAACACCATGTTATGAATCCCAGCATTAAGACAATAGCTTTATAGTTTATTATAATTGATGATTGATTATAATTTCACTTTGATTCAAAAGTATCATTACACCACTGGGCCAGGTGTGAGTGTTTGCTTTGAGTGGAGAAGTTCAAGTTTCTGAGAGTCTTGTTCATCATTCATAGCAGGGTGGAGTAGGAGAAGAATCGTCAGATTCAGGACTCGTCTGCAGTAATGAGGCCATTGTTTCAGTCTGTCATTTAGAAGGAGCAGATCAAAAAGACAAAGCTCTCAAATTACTGGACCATCTATGTTCCAACCCCCAACAATGGTCATGAGATTTTGATCATGACCGAAAGTGTAATATCCTGGGTACAAGCAGCTGAAATGAGTTCCCTTTGTAGGGTGGTCAGTCTCAGCATTAGAGATAAGGTGAAGAGCTCCATCATCAAGGGGGAGGCTCGGAGTAAAGCCACTGCTCATCCTATTTGAAAGGACTTGGCTGACTTGGTTCTGGGATCTGATTAGGATGCCTATTGGGTTCTCCTCAGGAGGTTTTCCAGGCACGTCCCACTGGGAGGATACCCTGGGGCAGACCCAGAACTCAATGAAGGAATTATATACCCTCTCTAGCCCGGAAGTCCTTGGGATCCCCAAGAAGGGGCTTGGGAGTGTCACTTCAGTGAGAGATGTTTGGGTTTTCCTTCTGGACCCAACCATAAATGGGATGAAGAAAATGAATGGATAGATTAATAAATACATGGATTTTTGTTTTAAAGTTTGCTTTCTACAATAAGATACAAGTCAAGCACAGACAATATAATTTCACCCAGAATGAAACCCCATATAATAACACCAGTACAATTAAAATTATTTTGCACTAAATGCAGGAACATAATCCATTCTGTGATCTGTTCTTGTTTTCTTTTAGCTGCTGGTTGTCTTTGGAGGGTGGCCTGCTTTATGCCTTTGTTGGTCCTGCTGCTGTTATCGTATTGGTAAGTTTACATGAAATACTTACTTTAAAAAAAAAAAAAATCCCTGCTTACAGATCAAGCAGACTCCAAGTCTTACAGGTCACACTACATAATTCTACAAATATTTTTTTTTACTAAGTTAGCCCTCGAGCTCAGAGCTCTAAAGCGTCTACATTCTGGCTTCTGAGCGTTTTCGTTTTCTCTCACTATCTCATACACCTTCAAGTGTACATGACAAACTGATGAGCTGAGAACTTTTGATCCTTGAGTTTAAAATGTCAACCCTGAAAAATAAAATAAATAAATAAAAATAAATAAAAAAAAGAAAAAATCACATTGCAGCAGACAAGTGCTATCGGCAATGCATTCCATCTCAAGACTGAAATAGAGCTGAATCCTAGCCCTGAATCTCTCTCTCTAATGCGTACTTTCAAAGCATGAGTCACCGTACCAAATGCATCTAGGGCTAAAACCTCTCCTCAGACATAAATATGTGATGAATACTGTGTGCTATGAACACAACACCATGCACTTTGCTTTATACCAACTGCTTTGATAGACATTTTTATGTAGACATAAAACTGCTCCGTCTTGTTCTACAGCAACATTTAGTGCATTGATTGCTTCTCAGTGGTGTTTTAATCATCTGTTTTTGTGTACTGACTCAACGTAACTGAGCTAATTTCTCATAAATGGATCACGTGGTTGATAGTTTCACCATTAGGCTTAATAAGTCTGGATTGAGTGAGCTAAATTTCACTTTAGTAATTGGTGCCACAGCTGATGTTGCTGTTGATGGCACACTTACTGTGTAGCACATGCCAATAAAAGAGAGTATAGATCAAACAGCCTCACAGGTGTTCAGAATGATATAAAATGAAATGCATGGTTTTGAAGGAAATTCCTGACAAGAAAGTGTATCAGGTTTTTTTATTTATTTTTTTAACCGATCAGTTTGATACAAAAGAGGATACAAAACTATTAATACAGTACTGAATATTTGTGAGTATGATAATACTAGTTTGCAAGGTCAATATTATTTAAATTATATAGACAGAAAAGGTAGTCATCTGCAGACAGTTCAAAAATAATCTCATTCATTATTTGAGTAACAATACCTGAACGTTTGAGTCCAAATTTGTAAAACAAAAAAAAAAAGGCTGGTGTTCCACTAAATGTAATACAAAATAAAAGCTTCTGCAATTCTGTCACTGACAAACAACGTTAAACCTACAAACATTGTGTTGGAAATGAACTTAACCTGAATGTGTTTAAAGGCCATCTGATGGTTATGCAATGATGACAATATAAAATCAAATGGATAATGGAGTTGGCAGTGAGGGCACGCTGCTAGTCTCATGTCAGTAGGGTGTGGCACCTCTTCAGCCCTTGATACAGGAGGTGATTCCGAGTGGAATCACACAGTTGTTGTAGCTTGGCCCTGAGCGCCGTCAGACCAGCAAAGGTTTGGAGTTGACATCTCACACATGTTCAATTGGGAGGAAAGCTTGGGACCTGCCTGTCTACAGGAGGAATTCATTATGATACAGATAGTCCATAGACTTAAGCGTTATCTGTGAACAACTGTCTTGTTAAAAAACTGTAGCAGGGTGTTGTCTTATAAGGGCTAGGACATGGTAAAGCATGTCACTAATGTAGCATTTTGCCATCAGTGTTTTTAATCAATGCTAAAGGTAGCCTGAAGTCATATCCTGTTACTCCTAACACTGTGATACCAAGAGTGACCAAATGTGTCACTCCACAACAATGACAGGATTGGTCAACTTACCTTCAGCTTCATAATGAGCAAATATTCACTGTTGAACATGATAAACCAGCACTTGCTATTGAGCATGTCCACGTCAGTCTTCGGCTTCCAGTTGTGACATAACTGCTCTGTTGGTAATGTTTGCCTACACACAGGATGGTGAACCAGTAGTCCTCCTGATGCCACTTGTTGAAATACAGCAAAGGATGACATCCATGTTTTAAAGAGACCAATACCTGTGTCTGAATGGCAAGCACAGAGGCCACGGGGTTCTGTAATGCTTGGTGCACAGTTTAAGAATCCTTCTGTGGTGAGGTCTTTCTCGAATGACAGAATCTTCACAATGTGTACGGGTGTCTTCATCTACCCATTAGTTTGAATGTTGGGCCCACGGTAACTTTTGTATGCCACACATGCTAGGCATGACTACTCAGCCTCTTGCAAACAAAGATTGTAACCCCTATGGAATTCCTTCAAGTAATGCTAATTATTATAACAACAATGCATTCTCTGTCTGGTGACTGTCATTCACTGTTTTGACTGACCGTCAATCACTTCAGCAACTGCCTGATAATACTTTTGCTCCACTCATGGTGCAACTATTTGTGCCTTCTGGTGCCTCCTCTAAATATTTCAGCTCTTTGCAACTTGAATCATTTACATAATCTTCTAATGTCTGCACCAAGTTGCACCTTAAGTTGTACTTAACTTTTTTTTTTTAATGAATACATTATTAAATTATTGTTAGCCATTTGGATTGAACAGGTTGCAGCAATGAAGTTTTTTTTTTTTTTTCTTTTAGAAATTCCTTTTGTTTTTCTTGGGGTTTTGGGTTTTTTTTCACCTTTGCTATGCTCCCAACCCCAGCTGCAGTGTGGTGCCCAGCTCCCCTGGAGTTTTTGCTGGGGCTCCCCACTCTAACAAACAGCTGTAATGAGAATGGAACGGTGGGCACAAAAACACAGACCTTCCCACAGGACTCTTCTCTAATTAATGAACTTGGCCTTGGGCAAATAGCAGAACAGGATGATGCTGACTCACAGCGCCTGGGCCAGACATGACCAGCATGACAAATACTGTTTGTACGATCTGGCACATCGCGGTTAGCTGTCAGCAGTGGCAGACTCATGAGAGTGGACGAGATCAGAGAGAGGAAGAGTTTTTAGCTGATTGTGAAAGCTGCCAGGTATTTCACATCAAATTTATTGCAAAGAAATAAGCTTCAAGCAGAAACCTGGTTTCTAAAAACATTGCAGAAACTGGAAATCCAACAGACGACATGAAAGTAAAAATCTAACTGCTCTGCTCTGAGAATTTCTTGCTTCTGTGAATTGGGGGTGTGAGATTTTCAATCTCAGCCAGGTGCTCAGCTGCTTTTGTTGACTTCTGAAGGAAAGACTTCAGGCATATGTCAAGTTTAGCACCCTGATAAGAATAAAAATACATAAATTAAATACACAGAGTGCGTGCACAAGTGCATAAATATGACGTGTTATTAATTTGCTGCTGCACTGACATCCCAATGAACACAAGGAGATGAATGCAACAAAGTGCTGCAGAATAAAAAAAAAAAATCACACATTGTAGCTGGTATTGAAAGCACTGTCAGTAATGGCTAAGAGTCTGGATTAAATGGAAACATGTCACTAGTGAAATGAAAAATAAAGAAAAAACAAAATCAAAAAAGAAATTCTCCAGATGGACTGATTTCAGAATGGGAAATGTCTGCAAGCCTTCGCTCAGAGATGTGTGTATATGTGTATGTGTGTAAGTGTGTACGGCTGATCATGTGTCTGTATCAAGGGGTCAGTGTAGCCAGATGTTTGGCAGGCTTAACTACGGAAGGCTAGTAAGTGAAACGGTGTCCTATATTCATTTTTTTTTTGCATTGTTTGTTTATTTATTTATTTTCTGGAAATATCAGTAAATTGTTCACAAGATCTTTATTTTATTTAAGAAGAATAGCAAAATATTATTGGCAATATTATCAAAGTTTACTTTTAGAATAAATGTGGCTCCTTATTACCCTGAGCATTTCTTTATTTTTGTTACTGTTTCCCAGTCAGAAACATAATTAGAGTTAAAACACTTTGATCCTTCAGTGTTTCTCAGGTAAAGTTATTTTCCAATTAAAGTAAAGATAAGATGCCAACATCTTGCCTTGAACCACTGAAAAAAATGTGACTATTCTAAATTAATGAACAGTGAGGTAACAGTTGGATTACATAAGATGACATTTTCACCTGCTTCATCTGCTTCATTTGTTCACACACACAAGTACATGTGTGTGTGTGTATATATATATATATAATCTCTTTTAGTAAAGCTGCAATCAAAATTTAAACATAGATATAAAATACATTTATTTGTAGAAATGTATAATGCTGCTCAGAATATGTTTAGTACAAAACTTTTGAATTTGCATTTTGTGGAAAGGTTATAAACAATTAATGTATTACTTGCTGTTTATAACTGTTTAAACAAATTCAGTTTAGAGAATCAAAAATTTAATCAAACCGGACAGACAAGCTAACAGCTAGTCCAAGCTGGGCGGAAATCAAATTGAATTTATGATGTCCTGAAACAACTCTAGTCTCAAAAAAGTCTTGATGGTTCATGCAAAATCTAGTTTTAACCTTTTGCACTACTATCAATTTTACAACATTTGTTATTCCAGCAGAAATATGATATTGTTGCTGGAAGTGCCCCTGGCTGCACCGAGCATTGTTGCTCCCATCTATGTAAATAACAGTGTAATGTGAAATTAATAGCTGTGTAGAAGTTTAGAAAAGGATTTTTACATGAACCGCTATGACATTTTTGAGAGTGGAGTTTCTTTAATACAACAGCAATCCTCTTTGGCCTTGACTCACCCATACTCACATTAAGCTCGGGAATCCCATCAGAATTGAATGTTATTTCTTTAGACTGAGGCCTTTTAAAGAGCTGTCTACAAGATGCAAGATAGTAATTGTTCATAACTTTCCCACAGAGATTTTATAAGCCTTATTATTTAAAAGGCACAAATCACTGCCACAAGAAAAACAGCTGGTCATCTTGAAAATAATAAAACAAAAAATAAAACAACAACAAAAAAAAATAAAACTTAAGTTGCTTCTATTGATTAAATGTACATATTATATTTATTATTCTAATCTTTTCTTTCCATTTTGTCTTTCACAGGTAAACATGCTGATTGGAATTGTGGTGTTCAACAAGCTCATGTCTCGAGATGGCATCTCGGACAAGTCAAAAAAGCAGCGAGCAGGGTGAGTTAGTTTCTAGATACACATGCGCATTACTTACTGATTTATCTACCAAATATATGGTGGAAAACAAACAACAAATTTGCGTTATTGTGTAAATTTCACCGTCACAGCGACACTCTCATGGCAGCTAACACAAATTGCTTCCAAGTGTCTCTGCGCACACACACCTACTCCTACACCTGTGCCTCCACCAGCAAAAAAAAAAAAAAAAATATGATCCAATTTGGCAAGAAACGACGAGACATCTGTTATGTTTCTGTTGCTCTCCGAGATAAATTTCAGCCTCGCCTCCACATGCGGTTACCACCTAGTTTTCTTAGTCGGGTGACACAGATGAATACGGCAGATATAAAAATCAATGTCAGCTGGAAAGCTAATGAGAAAGAGTAAAATACCTCAATTACATGGAAGAGACTTGAAAGAAAACGTGCCCACATGTTGATATTTTCACACATGTGTGAGATGCATGCAAATCCATCCACTTAGACCATTACAGCCATTAAAGCACTAAGCAGACGTTCATCATCCTTTCCAATCCCGGGCAGAGATCTCATTGGCTCTCGGAGCTGAACTCATGTTTTAATTTTCACACCTATTGATTCCATCGACTGCTCTTTCTCCTTTTCTCTGTCTCATTGCGTTTCCACCAGTGTGTATCTACTGCATAAATTGAAATTGATAGTTTGTTTATAATGGCATGGGTTAATAGTACAGATTGGCTCTCTGGGTGGCTGATTAGCTTTTGTAACCCAGTGATGCAACTGAGAATTAACTGTCTTTTTGTCTGTAAACACACCAAGAAACACACAATTGCACACATGTAGGCATAGCATCTTTGTGTAACCTAAAGCTTATGACGTTATCTGAAGATTGAGGTTCTCCCCCGTCAGTTTATTAGATGTGTGGGCATAGAAGAAATACGCACACTGTAACCTAAGTACTCACAAACACACAGTGGTCGGTGGTGTTGCTAACAGGACAAGTTGTTATTAAGATAATGTATTTCCCCATAAAGCCATGGGGTAGTGGCTGGCACCAAGGAAATGAGCTGTGATGGGATGCTAATGTAGCATAGCTCGAGCATGGTGCCATCATTCTCCACTTGTATACAATCACACGCACAGCACAAACACATGCACCTACACACACACACTTTTTTCTTCATCTGAGTAGTCAACTGTGAGTAAACAACCATGGAAGTCCTTTTCCTCTTTGTCAGTCTCATAAAGCCTTGCGTGCACGGATAAATAACACCCAAAGCTGCATGTACAGGCAGCGGAACCAAATGGGCGGTGTATTCCCTGTCTGTGTCACCGTAATCTGTTAATCCACATGACTGCTGTAACATTACAGTGTCCGTCTCTCACATTCTCTTTACGTACTTTGAATCAGTCTCTGTATTCTGACTGTTTTTGTTTTCATTTTCATTGCTGCAACTTTTTTAAGACCTGGTTTTAATTTGCCTTTCTTTCTTTTTTTCCTCCCCTCTCCTCCCCCCTTTTTTCTTTTTCATTCTGGTTTGTCCACTTTTTTTTTCTTTCTCTCTTTCTCTCTCTCTCTCTCACTCTCTCCCTCTCTCTCTTTTTCCAATATTTTGCTATGGTGACACTTTTTTATCATCATCGGTACTTGTGTTTCCTCACATCTTCCACCCTCCCCCCTTCCCCCCGTGGTTGTGTGTGTGTGTGTGTGCACATGTCCCAAAGTGTTCCGGCGGAGGCGCGTAGCCGACTTCTCCTGAAATGCTCCAAGTGTGGCGTGATCTCGAGCACCGCTCTGTCCAGCTCAACGGCCAGCAGCGCCATGTTAGTCCATATTCATCTTTCTATCTTTTTCCCCATGCCTCCCTTCTCATCTTCTTCTATTAACTTCCATCATCCTCTCTCTATGTTTCCCCCTCTTCTCTCTGTTAATTTAATCTCTGGCTGTCGGTAATGATGCAGGATAACACCCAGACTTATCTGGGGAAGCAAAATGCAGTCTAATGAAAGGGAAAACACTTGGACTGCAAGGGGACATTTTGATCCAAAAAGGGCTTTCCTTTGGGTGAACTGTGTAAATTTTACTTGTGTCAAACAGTATTTGTGAATTGGTTTTTAGATGTTGTTTAAATAATTTAATTTATTTATTTGGAAGAGACTTAAAACCGTAAAATATCAGGAAGTCTTTTTATTAAGCAAACTCCCCTGCTGTCAAGCACGGTGACGTGAAAGTTTGAAATTAACCTTCCCAGTAAGTCTCTTTGATCAGAAGTTCGTATTAACATATTGTCATGATCAAAATAACAGGTGAGAAGAAAAATATGCTTTTATACACTTAATACCTAAATGTTAGGAAGAAAATTCCATGGAATTTGAGACATTTCTTTACCACACTGGAAATAATGTAATGAAGATGGTATCTCCCTGGGCTGTGAGTGGCTGGTGGAAAAAAAGCATTCATGAGCCAGTCTTATAAACGTCTCCTGAATGTTTTGGGACTTTGAAGAATTTCTAAAATTTCCTCATGAGTCACAGACGCATGCGGTCCAGTCTCTTGAGTTTGAACATGTTCAACTAAAATAGTCACAGACTCAACTTGGGTGTCTCCAACCTGTCTCAAGAGTGCTGAAGCTGTATTTTTACTTTTGCACAAGAGCTCTGCTCTGAGCGAAAACATCAGAGGCAAATGTCCGGGACTAAAAAACACACTAATGATAAATAATCATCACTGATAAAAATCTGGTTTAAATCTGCCTGTTTTTTTTTTTTTCAGTATTGTACTCAAGTAGATAAAATCATGCATATGTTAAGATGAGAACAAAGCGAGCCAAGGTGAGTATTATTTGGGTGGAGGTAAAAAACAAATTAATATGAACAGCAAAGAATACAGTTCTGCACACAAAAATAGGCCATGATTTTGAAAGACCTGCCACTCAAAATGCAGCCCCATGAACTGTTAGTCACTTAGTTATAAACCTGGTTAGATTAGATTGCATCTAAAATTTCACACATTGTCTTGCAATGTTGACTGTAATTTTAAGGAATTCTTTTCACTAAGCAGTCTCCCACTAACTGCAACTCTGTTAGAAATCACCTTAAGGTAAAACGTTTTTACAGTCACAATGCTTTTCAGAAAATTCTGTAACACAAGGACACCAGCCTTTATCATAGCCAGAGAGTGTAAACTGCAAAAGGGACAGTTTGACCTGGCAGCACTTAGTGAAGATGTGTCACCAAATATTTCTTTTCCGCCACACATACCAATAAAAAAAAAATGGAGTTTAATGAAAGAAGGAAAAATAATAAAACAAAGCAATCACCTAAAGTTTAAAATGTGTTGCAATTAATTTTACTTGTCAGAGACTGCCTGAAATGAAGTAAGAACTGTGATTTATTCACTTATTCAACTTTTGATTCAAACTCTGAACACACTGAAGCATGTTTTCCCATTAAGCAGAGAAATAAATTAATCAAAACAATTTGGCAGCCAGGTTAACAAAATAGGAAAATAAGAAAGAATTATAAAGCTTAAATAAATTAAATGAAATAAAAGAGCAATACATTGTCGTTAAACCGAT
Organism: Kryptolebias marmoratus; assembly: GCF_001649575.2. Taxonomy (NCBI): domain Eukaryota; kingdom Metazoa; phylum Chordata; class Actinopteri; order Cyprinodontiformes; family Rivulidae; genus Kryptolebias; species Kryptolebias marmoratus. The sequence goes on from NC_051434.1 coordinate 14,878,279, forward strand.
TCAATTTCCAAGCTGACAGCTAAAAGGAAGTCGTAACCAAAGAAAATATTTCAGTTCCCCTAATGTTAATTATTTTGCACATTATTCCAGGCTGTAGGTGCAATTTAGTAAAATTAAATGTACCAAGTTCACTGAAAACAGCGGGCATCTGAAACACAATCCAAGCATTGAAGCAGTTTCATAAATCTCAGATATTTGAATCTGGTTTTGGACATCATGAACTGCCAGACCTACTTGAACCATTACTAAAGTCTAGAGTTGGTTTTGAACCTCTGAGTTTAACTTTAAGACTTAAAACAGAGGATGTTCCAGCCTCATTTCACAGTTACTTTGTTTTACTCAGCTTTATGGAGCTTCAATGCTAAATTACAGGTCTTGAAACTAAACATCGCCTCAGTGGTGCAGGGAGAAAAGCCCCTCATGAACTCTGCATTAAAACTAAGTAAAGGGATGTTAAGCACTGCAAAAAGTATGCAGAAAAACAGATTGAAGAGGTAGAGGTAGATGCAATTAGTGTACATTTATTCCCTCCTACTCATTTCCTCCCATTCTCCCAACCACTATTTCCTTTTGTGTGGTGACATTTTAAAATGCAAGAAACCAAGAAAAAAACATTCATTCTAAGCTCTCATTGGACACTGGATTGCAACTCTGTGGGTTGTTGTCATGGTTTCATGATCACTGCAAATAGTCTCTAAATGAAAGTCCGTCCTCTCTTTTAGTAATTTCTGTCATCTTGTGCATGTCTAACCAGGTCCTTGGAAAAGTTTTTCATTATCATTTTTTTTTAAGCACTCAGTTTACGACAGTAGTTGTAATCTCTCTTGTGTTCTTGTGGCATTGGGGAGGTTTCAGGGTAGAGGCAAGGGGTTTGCACAGTTTCAACTTAAACCTATTTTTTACTAGTGGGACTCAGAGGAATAATAACTTTTTATTATCTATCAAATGATTTCTGTATAAGTGGTGTTTATCAGACTACTGCTTGTAGTACATTATGGATGTGGGTCCTTTAAATAATCAGCCAACTGAAATTTAAACTAGCAACCCAAGTGGAGCTCTGCCCACTTCATTATATAAAGATTGTGACGTTTGTTCTGCTGGTTTTACCGCTGAACAATGTCTGCTGGAAAAGGAAAATGTTTTGTCGTTGGCTGCAATATAGGACATGTGTCGTTATTGCCGCTGTCCAGACCCGCTACCAGTCGGGGTTTGGGCCACTGATTACCGCTGTCCCAAAGTCAGAATCCTCAAAGTTTGAATTAATAGCGGTATAAATGCTTAACAGATCCACAGCGTTTAATCCTTCAGTGAGTTTTTATGTTTTGAGACAAAGTCGGGGGGCGTGGCCAACAGCAGCCTATTTGCATAAAATTGGCAGAGCCCTAAAACCACTCATTCTAAAATGAGCTCAAAACAGGCAGAATTGATCAGGTGAAATCTTAATATCTGAGAAGGATTTTGTGTATTAAATGTAATGATTATGTTTTGGATAGCCCACAGACCTATCCTGACTTGTTCAATGAAGCATAATAGGCCCCCTTTAAATTCTAAAGGGGCTTGTCCACTCTGGTCTCAAGATGCTTTAAAAACTAAAATTCTCTGCTGTGGCTGTGCCTCCCATTTATGCAAGGAAACCTTTTGGTGAGAAAAACTGAATATTTTTTAAACACTTTCCAAAGTTTTAGAATAAACTTTTATAAGTGGATATGTCAGTAAATTTGAGTCTAAATTAGAAATAAAGAATAAATAAATCAAGACTAATATACTTTGCAGTTCATTTCTAAAATCAGATAACCATGATTTTAATTTTGTGACAAAATGTTTTTTTTTTTTTTTTTCACATACACATGGCTTATATCATTAAAAAAGAAAGAAAAAAAAAACATACATATGCTGTTTCAGAAGTTTTTTTTCTTTTTTGTTTGTTTGTTTTTTCTTTAAGATGGTTTTTGTGCTAAACCAAATTGTGTGGTTTAAACTGAAGCCAATAGCAGCTGTTGCCTTAGCCTCAAATTTAATAAGTTTCTTTTTATTCTCTTGTTGCCTTCATGCACCTCAGCAGGAACACATATTTTTTAACATAGTTAGACACAGCTACGTGACTGACAGTCCTAAAACTAAGAATTTATGCTTGCACAGCATGAACATTTGAAATTGGAGTCTGACTCCTTACCCCTTTGAAGCCTTTGAGTCTTTTCTTTCCAATGACCTGCCTTTTCCTTCCCCGTTGAGCCTCTGCCTATTGTCTCGCAGCGCCCCCATTCTCCCAGCATGGCACTTAGAGTCCATCAACCATGTAATTGTGAGCAGTTGTTCGAGGTAGAACTTTATACATGATTACACATCATCTTCCACTTATCAGTTTGAATATTAAGCCTGATCCAAATTGCAGTGTGACAGTCTGCTTCAGATCGCCCACCACCGAACTTGTGATTGATCTGTGTGTGTTTGCATGAGAGGACTGAAGTTACAAAGACATACTGGAGCTGACCTGTCTAGTTTGAGACTGAATCCCTTGTTGCCTCTTTCCCCTCCTCTGCCCCCCCACCTACATGTGCTTCTCTCACTCTGACAGGGCGTCCCTGTGGAGCTCCTGTGTGGTTCTTCCTCTGTTAGCACTGACCTGGATGTCAGCAGTGCTCGCCATAACTGATCGGCGCTCCACACTCTTCCAGGTGATGTACATCACAACGCTAGCACATGCTAATATGCTTGAAGTCATACACATGCACTAGTGATGCATGATGGGAAAGCTGCTTTGAACTGATTTAAGGCATCAAGAAATTCATCATGCTGTGTCCTCGCTGTGCAGAACAGACTGCAGATATAAATAATTGCATTGATACATCAACAATTCTTTTATTTTTTTTTCATCAATTGGATGTTTGAGGCTCCTTCGTTCTATTATTTAAGCAGAATTGTATAAAGTAGAAAAAGTTCAACAAATAAAATAGCCAATAGATCAAAAGAATAAATGAGAACTTACCAAGAGGAGAGGATGAAAAATTCATTAAATGTGGAAATATAAGTAATCAATATAACACATTAAACATTTCTGAGTATGTTTATACATGTGCTCTAACTTTTACCTCTTTGAATTAAATTAAATTTAATTAGTATGCAAACTACTTTGAATAGATAGATAGATAGATAGATAGATAGATAGATAGATAGATAGATAGATAGATAGATAGATAGATAGATAGATAGATAGATAGATAGATAGATAGATAGATAGATAGATAGATAGATAGATAGATAGATAGATAGATAGATAGATAGATAGATAGATAGATATGTGTGTGCCTGTCCAGGGTGTATCTCAACTCCTACCCAGTGATCGCTAGAGATACATAGTTTTGTGATGTTGATTTACTACTTACTGGGGTGTATCATTTCTATGCTTCAGGTCCTCTTTGCCGTGTTTGACTCTGTTCAAGGTTTTGTCATCATCACCGTCCACTGTGCTATGCGCCGAGAGGTGGGTCCAGTTCACTTGTTTTGCTAAGAAAACTATTCTCTGGATTATGTTGGTTTTGAATCTATTTTATTACTGCGTCACATGGTTACCTCTGCTGGTCTTGTTCCCATTGCTAGGTGGGATTCATTCACCTTCTTTTTCAGGTCAGTCTGAGGCCATGACTCAACTCAAGCGGCTCAGGCATGAGAGGGATTAACATGGTTTTATGTCCTGCGTTGCAGGGCTTCTTTCTCATAATGCAGCATGATAGTGCGCCATTGTCCGACTGATCCAAGTCTGGTTTAAGGAGCTTACTAAGATGCTGTATGGAATAAGACGATAAGTCCATAACTAATAGCCCCTGGTGCCTGTTTGCCACAGGCTTTGCTGTGCTCCCGAAGACCTTACCTCATCATCTTAATATGCACAAGCATGTCTTCATGCCTTTGAGACAGACATTAGCACACATCGCAGTGCACACACACTCATACGTACCAGTCATAATTAATAAATTTACAATGTCCCCACTTTTCAATACCTGGAAATGTGTCGCGCGTTGTTGATGTGGTACAATACACACAGGTTTGCCTCTCTCTAAGAGATCATTAGGTCATTGAATGCACTGCACACTGTAAGTGAATTTTAAAATGCCCTGACTGCTTAGCTGCATTAAATCAATATCACAAAGGCGGCAGGGATCAGAGTACAGTAAATCCAGGAATTATTTATTGTAAATGTATGAAAATCCCCTGCGAGACGGAGCATAAATCCTTCATAGCTGCAGAAAAAAAAAAAAAAAAAGACAGAAGAGAGTGCTGCATCAGAGGAAGGAAGGGAAAGGGGAAAGAGCAGCAGAAAAAAAAGGATAATTAGGAAGCACTACTGCACAAAGCTTGAAAGCAGAAGCTTGAATGAAGAGACTACAAAGTCTGATAATACAAAAAGTAAACTACCATATGGACAAAAACATGTGTGGTGATTGTAGTGTAAGTTTAGCACCATGCAGAGTTCCACAATAGCATTTCTTACATGTAAGATGTTAGTGAAAAATGAAAGGATCATGAAGGCGCAGATGATCTGTGAAGATCTGATGAGGAAAAAAAATAAATAAATAAAGATGATGAACATGAGAGGGGCTTTATGTTGAAGAGGCAGCCAGTAAAGAAACCTTGATGAGATTTGAAGGGGAGTTAGTGTAAATTGCGATGATGGACTTGGTGTAAGTGAATAAAAATGGTGGAGGAAAGAAAATGTAAGCAGGAATTGGAGAGAAATAAAGTGAGTCACGACTGAATCAGGGAATATTAGTGAAGGACAAGGTAATAGGTAGAAAGGGGGAATTAGGGGTAGAAAGAAGTGATTTAATTTGTAACTACAGTAGATTCAGCTGTATTCAATGCAATGCACACATACCTACACTTATGGGAGCAGGCAGCAAATGCCACAGACGATGGGTTATAAACAGAAGTGACAGACAAAAGGAAACAATGAATCAAATATGTTCAGCCATGCAGTATTAATCAGGGATCCAATCCATTCCATTTGTAGCAGTGCTACACATGCACAAACATGCACCAATAGGGAGACGGCTCGATGAGAATGAACCACTTGTGTCATTCCTTTCACAAGCCTTTCTTGTTTCTACCCTTGAGAATCTGGGAATTGACAGCGGCAGTGCCAGAAAATGATGCTGCACCTCAGGAAGTATAACAGGGACGGCTATAATAAAGAGCCTGATGGTGAGAAAGAATCTGGGGGTTAGCTCAATGGATCTGTTTGATTTAAGCTTGGAGAGTGGGCTGGTGTGAGTTTACTTCACTGTAATATGTGGGAGGATAAAGAAAAACAATACAACACCAGGACGGCCCCAGGGTTAGGACATCTTTATACTGTTCTGTTGATCGTAATTAGAGCCACTGATCTCACACAGCTCAGATGGGCCACTTTGAAGAGTTGCTCTGTGCTTCCTACAACACTCCACTGTCAATTTGACAAGGCCTGCACAATATTGGACAAACAGGCAATTGTGATATTGTTGCTTAATACTTTGATAATGATATCAGTTGCAATAAATCCATATTTTTGTTATTCTTCTTTATTTGTTGTATTCACAACACTTTCTGTGTGTTTTACCTTCTCAGGCACTATCATCCAATCGTTTGCAATATTGACATGGTGCTCAATGATACTATAATGACAACAAATTTATTGTGCAGCTCTAAAGCAGTTTCAACATCCAGTGTTTGAATTGTCTAGATCATCCACATCTCATTGGTACACTAGGGTGCCTCTTGCAATGTGGTGGGTTTACAGAAGGGTAGTCCCATGTCCCCTTGGCCTGGCTCCAGAGTGAGGCCCTGGTACCTTTAGTATTATGGCTCCAGAGTGTAGTCATTGTAAAAGTTGTTGAATCACACTTTGTCTGTCCCCTCTCTCAGAACCAGTTTGCCATGGAAAAACCCCAACAGGGACAAACTGTCCTCGACAACATAGTTTCCGAGGTCACTTGGGTCACTCAAATACTATAATAAGGTTGCAATTCATGGAGGTGAACCTCCACCTTCATACATGTCTCAATGAGAGAAGAACTTGTGACAGACCAAGGACTCAATGGAGAGATTATATCCCACAGCTGGCCTGGGAACACCTTTGAGTCCCTCCAGATGAGCATAGGGTGGTCTGTAGATCTCTGCCTAAGCTTTTGCCCAGACAATGTGGTCTTGGATAAGTGGAAAATTATGAATGGATGGCTAGATTGTATAGACTTGCTTTTGACTAGTAATAAACAGTTTCTTCTAAAAAACATTCACTTTAGTTTGTTTCAGGAGATGTAGAAGAATTTACAAAATCTATAGAAAAAGGTCCCCTTTTCTCCAACATTTACTAAACTAGCCTAAACCAAGTTGCCTGCACTAACGTCTTCCCTTTGCATCCTCTCCTCCTCTCCTTAATCAATTTTTCCCCTCCCTATTTTCCACTCTGTCCTTATCCTTTCTCTTTGGCATACTCTACCCCTCCATCCCCTTACTCCCAGGTGCAAGATGCGGTTCGTTGTCGAATGGGGGGATGTAAAGACGACAGTGAAAACTCCCCTGACTCCTGCAAGAATGGACAGGTGCAGATCATGGTGAATAGCATTCCATTTCATCCCACATTGCAATTCATTTGCTTCAGACTAACAGGCTGGTACTTCCTGCAAATGCAATAGAAAGAAGCATGACTGCCATTGTGACCGTGCTCAAATTCAAACCTCCCCCCTTCCTCTTTGACCATGTTTACCTCAGTGGAAGTTTAACATTATTTATGCATTTTGCGCTTTCATTCCTTAATTTCTTTTTTTCCTCCACATTTAAGAATATGCTTTAAATGATGCTCTTGCCAACCTGTCACATGCTTCAAAGTCATATTTGAACAATGCTGTATGCCTATTTAAAAAAAAAAAAAAAAACTACCTACCATTTGACCATTGTTGCAATCTGAATCTCAGTGTTTTTTAACATCATTATTTTACATTAGTGAATGTATAAAAAAATAAATAAATCATTGCCCACTTAACTCCAATCATGTATTCCACCGGGGATTCATCAGCACTTTTTGTGACTTTTAACCTAAACTTCTTTGTCTTTACTGAAAGAGTGTAGTGTTACCGTATGGCTGTTGTGTGTGTGGGTGTGTATGTGTTCAAAATGTGCTTAATAATGTTATAAATCACTGAGACTTAAATGCCTCACCAATGTCAGTACGGTCACACCACAACCACGAGCAGCCGTCATTGCTTTTCCCTTTAGTTTTCCATCAGACCTGTTTGTGGTAATGGTTATGGGTTTCTAAAAGCTTCTCTGAGGTTATCAAGATTAAAGTTTGAAGACATCATTCTGTTCAGTGAAGCCATTTTGACACATTCTATGTTTTCATTTAGAGTCTGACAGACTTATTTATTTATTTTTCTATGTTAATTATATTTAACACTGAAGTATTCAGTGAATAATGTTCATAAGAAGAAAATGTAATAATCTGCTTTTTTTCATTTATAAATGACCCTTTTCATGCTTCACATACACACGCAACATTTGTGTGAAACACAATACCCTTGATGACATTACCTGTGATAATTTAATGAAGCCACCACAGTTACATTAGCAACAAAATTACAGTGAACACCATTCACTCAGCTCCCCTTGCTATATGCAGAGAAAACCTTATTAGCAAGTTAAACCCTTGACATTTAAAGAGCTCATAAAGGTGTAAAACTGTCTCTGAAGCGTCTTGTTAAAACTGAATGAAAGCCAGATTTTGAAAATCATTTGGTTAGCTGAACTCTGATTAACATGCTGCTAAACAGGGTAGATATCTTTCTCTAACATTTCAATTTTCTGTTTGCTAAATATATATATATATATATATATATATATATATACTGTATATTTTTCCATCATCAGAAGTGTGCAAGTATGGGCAGCTGTGGACATCAGCACGGCTCTCGCCACAGCACACCTCTGTGCCTGTCAGGTTGTCACCCGCTGCCATCACCACCAGCGTGCCAGCAGACATGCCAGCAAGCCTGTTGCCACAGTCTACCTCGCAGCAACCGCAACTACGTGCTAAACCACAGCGAAGCACACGAGCATACGCCCATACTGAACAATACCCACAACCACGCTCATGACCACATCAGCAGCAGATCAGTACGTCAGCTGTAGACAAAAACAAAGATATTAGCAATTAGGAATAGCTAGATCTAAATGAGCAATAGATATGATGTAAAAGGTGCAATCTGTACAGTAATGTCCTGCAACAAATATCTATGAATCGTAAAAGAAAATCTTTTTGTTTTAAGATGGACATTTTAACTTGTTTTTCCTGAAAGTTAAGTGAACAATAAGCTATGTGTTTATACCACATTGTAATCAAAACAGCACATATTATGCAGAGAATATTTTTATTAGCCTGATGTAAAAAAAAAACAAAAAACAAAAACATAAATGTTAAAGTATTGCAATCATTTCTTTAGGGTTAACTTAGCATCAATGTTGTTTTACCATATTGCAGTGTCTTAGCTGAACTAATCTACTCAGCTGCTGTTATTTGATTTAACATGCAGGCACAACTTCTTAAGTCAACTTATTCTTTTGGACAAAAAAAAAAAAATGAAGTAATATATTCGGTTTTACTTTTAGTACAAATTGCACCTTTAATAGCTGCGATTTAGCTTGTGTTTTGTGGCTTGGTGAACTCATATGTATTCATTCAGTCTCTATCTGGAATGTTGAATGCTGCACTAAGCTTACTGCAGTCTAATGATGCAGTGTTATAGTATTTTCATTAGGTCTAGGCCCTAGTTGATGTTGATGACTCAAGGTTGTTTATTTTTATTTTTATTTTTTTTCTGAGTTTGGATAGAAGAAAAGTTTCTTTCCTATCTGCATTCACCAGTTTAGTAAAGACTCACAAATAGGGTTGTTGGTGATTAGCAGACTAAGAGCTTTTTTGTTCCTGTGAGACTGTTCAATCGCAAATTTATCTTATTCATTCAATTTTTCAACTCTCCCTTTCCTCTTATCTTTTGCCTCTGCTGCTTGCCCAAACTCCCTAAAATCTGTAGTTTATTATCCTAACAAAGGCTTTTGTGAGTGAATTCCACAGAGTACAGAAGGAGGCTCTATGGTGAGAAAAGAGACTGCCACGACCGAATAGCAATGAGCTTCACTTTATGAAAAGTTTATAAATAAATAAAAAATAAAAAGTGGGTGGTGGCCAGTTTGGAAACAGGACCTCTTTACACAGCTATGAGTGACCCTGATGCAGTGATTCCTAGACTTTTTGCATTCTGACCCACAAGTATAATAATAAGTTTCTAGTTGTGCCTATTCTACCTAATCAATGTAAACATTAGGCCCAGATTAACCATGTGTGTATGTGTTGTGTGTTTGAATCTTCTTTGTTTGGCAGGGTGAGTGTAACACAAAAAGCATTTGTATTTAAATCAAATGATTTAATCAAACACGGATACAGCAAAGCTTTCATTCAACTGGCACAGCAGATAATAGTTTTGATCCTCTGCAAATTTCTGTTGCCATTCTAATGACGGAGAAGTGTCTGATGAGATGGGCAGAAAGATTACATATCTCGCAAAAACTCCACAGCCTTCTGCTTGTCTCTCTTGTTCATAGGTGGATCTGCTGCTGTGGTGCAAATCAGGATCATTGTAGTCGTTTTTCATTCCACAAGCTGAAAATCTGTTGTTGTATTCAGTTGTTTTTAGATATAAAATGGCTGGGAAAAAAACAAAACAAAACAAAAAAAACTGAACATTCTTAGAATGACTTAAGGCAAGCTCTTTTTGCTCTAATTTACTGAATTGTAAGACATCGCCATGGCAACAGACTTTTTTTCTTTCTAAAAAAGTCAGAAAATTAAAGCATTTGAGATCCAATCGGTCATTGGGCTTCCGCTGCTGCTAATGCACTCACTCATTGTATTTCTTCTCTTATTCTACTATGCCTCACTTTTTTTAGACGGATTTTGAGAAGGATGTGGACTTGGCTTGTCAAACAGGTGAGTCTTTCTATCCGACTGCTTTCTAAGTTGCTCTCTTCCCTTTGTCTTCATTTTCTTTTATCTCCCTCTCCTGAACACAGGCCTAGCATTGCATTCTGTTGCATCCTTAGCTTGCTGATGAAATGACAGCCGTTGATGTGGTTCATCTCCACATAGTTGTGTTCAAATTACCATGCCTTATCAATCACACTGATTCTGCCCAATAAGTGTTCAGTGAGCATATGTTTGGATGAGACTGTGTTCAATTGTGCATGATAATAACACTTAGTGTGTTCAAACCTGTTTCACTTGTTAGTCGACAATGGTCTTGTGTGGGTACTTGACTGTGTTACGAATGTATCACAGTCTAAGTGTGTGTTGTGCTTTCATATATTAACACTTTCCCCCCCTCTACCCCTGCAGAAAGAGGACACCCATGTAAGTTTTGTGCCCAACTAACCTGCTCAACACTGCTTGATCCATCTTAGAAATCATTTATTTATATAGAAGAATCCGGATTTAGGCTAAATTAAATCTGTCCTCACTTCCTTTTTTTTAATATTGTTGCCAGGACATTTACTAAAATGCTGCACTGATATAGCAGCTGATTTTGAAAATAAGAAGTGAAAGCATGCTCCGCCCAACAATGGGCTAGTCAAGATCTCTTGAAGTGGGGTTCTGTGGAAAGGTTAGTTACAATCAATATCATACATGTTGTAGATAGCTCTTTGAACCAACTCACTTTAGTTAAATACAGTTTAGTTTTGATCAGTCTGACAAGCTAACAGCTAGTCCAGGTGGGGTACAAACAAAGTGGACTTCTGCCATCTTCTAACAACTTCAATCTTAAAATATATATATTGCAGTTTATTCAAATGCTTTGTTATTGAGTTTTACACAACTGGCAATTTCACATCACATGGTTATTCTGGCAGAAATATGATATTCCTTCTAAAAGTGTTACTAAAAGTGTAGCTGCTGTTACAAATTCTTTCACTTGCAAAAAATGAAAATAAATAAATAAAGATGTAAATATGTTAATACCCATGTAATGCAATATTGTTGGTAATGTATAGGCTTCTAAAATTGTGTTCAATTTTTTTAAGGTTAACATTTTAAGATTATATCAATCCACTTTGTTCTTGGTCCCACTGATTTAGCCCACTTAACTTGCCAGTCTGAACAAACCTAAACTTTATTCCTGTAAAGTGAGGTGGTTCAAAAAGCTATCTGCAACAGGTAAGATATTACCTGTTCATAACGTTTCAACAGAGGCCAATTAAAAATGATTTTACCTGGGTTTTTATTTATTTTTTTATTTTTTTATTTATATTTTTTGTTGTCATTGCAAAAGACTGAGCATACTTGGTCAAACTTTCTTCAAACTTGTGCTTTTTGTTGTTTTTTTTTTTCTTTCCAAGTGTGTTTCTGTTGTTAATTGTTTGATTTTATTTTTTTTTAATTCTGTATTTATATATTATTTAAACTTATTGAATTTAGACTGGATTATTATGCACAACAAATAGTCAGTCACATTTCTACAGACAGAATAAAATAAAAATGCTAGTTTTTTTTTTTTTTAATTTCCACAAAAGATTATTTAGTAGCTTATTTCCCCAAACTGATTAACATTCACAGATTTGTTTTAGACTCATTAACTTTCATATTATGCCACAAAAATAATGACAGTGTGTCACACTGAAACAAATTAAATAATGCCGGATTCCTCTATAAGCTTGTTTCTGTCTTCAAGTTTTGTTTTTTTTTTGTTCTTGTTTTTTTTTTGTCGTTTTTTGAAACAGTTTTATGATGCAGATATAAGATGGGTTTGATTTCACAAAACTTGTTTAATCTGGTGTGACTGATTCACACTGGCAGCACCGAGACATTTCTGAACTTGGCTAGACTGATTGCTGGTACTGTCAGCGACAGATCACTGCCTACGATTTTAGTCAAACAAGTAGCCTGCCATTTGGTTAAATCGATGCAGTTTGAGCTGAATTGCTCCGTGGCACGTTTTTATTATTTAGCTGGGTTTTGGGGTAACAAAGTAAATATTTGTATGCACTATATTAGTATATCTGTGTTTAATTATATCAAAATTAGCATGACTTTTAACATGAATGTAACTTATTTTATCATTCCTGATTAGTTTGTCTGCTCAACAGATGTTAGTTGTGAAAACTGTTTCCCACATCTGGAAGAAGCAGGTATTATTTTCAAGGGGACCCCCACATTTGTGTGTATTCTGACTATGTTTCCTGCTGATGGCTGTTGATATCACATACTTGTAGTTGCATTCCTAACTTTCGATGCCACCTTGCAAGTCAGATCAATGCTGCAAAACAATTCAGAGAGGCAGTTTATGGGTTGTCCCTTTAAAACCTTAAACCATCTCATCTCTGCACATAGTTTCAGCAGTAAGAAGACAGCTTTAGACCATTTTACAATAGCTGTTCTGGAATTGTATACCATCTTTAGCTGTTAGCCTGCACATTTTGCATGGAAACTAACCCAAAGCTACTTCAACTATTGTAAAATTTTCATTTGCCCACAAACAAAAATACTTTTCTAAGTTAAAGAAATGCTTGCTCACCAGCATATCTCAAGTTTTAATCCTCTTGTGGCCAATGGGTCAAATGGACACAACGTTACATGGGCTTCTCTTCTCTCTTCAGTTATGAGGGCCTCATGAGAGTTAACAAAACTTATTAGTAATGGTAATGTTGCAAGAAAAAAACAAAAACACCCATGTTGGGTACTGGAAGGCGTAAAATCCCATCTTTGTTTGAATCTTTCTCTTGGAGATGCAGTTTGACTGCCTTCTCTATCATTGATGGAAACAAATTTCAAATCAGTAATTGATTTGTACCATCTGTTAAACCCAATAATCTTGTTTTCTTATTAACAGTTGTGAAAAAATCCTCTCTACTGATTTTTATTGCAGTTTCCAAAATATATATATTTTTTCTTTTTTTCTTCCTGTAATCCCCTACCGGTAAACTCCTGATTGCTGCTACTCAATCTCTTCCTTGTCATGCCACTCTTGAACACTGCTCCTGTTTGTTCAACTTCTTGTGCCTCCCCAATCTCCCTTCAGTCATTTTCAAAGAGGTTAACACCTGTAATCCAGCCACCATCACTGGAACCCTTTCTCGAATTTCCCTGGATGACGAGGATGATCCCAAGCTTGCAGCCCATCATGAGGGAGGAGTAGGGGTCAACTTCAGCTCTCTCCCTGGTAACATCCCACCTCCAAACCTCATTGTACAGGTACATGTAGCTCATCCTTTAAATCTAATCTTTACTGACAGATTAGGTAATAATATTGTTGGAATTCTTAATTTGCCTGTCTAAAATGAGACAAAAAAAATCATAGCTAAATGCAGTACACTGCATATTAATTGAACTTAAAGCAGTAGTTTAATTGCCCAATTTAATGCCTTGTCCACACAAAAACACAGTTTTTCCAAATTGTATTTATTATTTTTGAAAATATTTTTGTAAACCCTTCACCATGTTTAGAAATGTCTTCATCCACACAAAAATGACCCGGAATACTTTAGTAGCTATGGCAAACCTGTATGTGGCGCTGTAACACTGCTACAAAACAAAAAACAAAAACAGAAAATAGGGTGTAGAGCATGCACATTTTCAAAAAAAAATATATATATATATACTTTTTTGTGGCTCTAGAACACACTGTTTCCATGTGGATGGAAGGCTGAAACAATAAAAAATCTTTTCATTAAAAAAACAAGCACATGTCAATGGCCCTTTAATGGCTTTTTTTTTTTTTTCTTTACAAGGTTCCAACTTTGGGAGGCCTCAATGAGCTCAATGAGTCACCATTGAAGAAGGAGGTAAACTTGGATCAGCAGAGACAGACGGGTCAGCAGCGCAGTACTGCTCCAATCTACCTGTGTACTGAGAGCGGCCTGGGCTGGGCTCGACCGCCCACTTCCTCCAACAACTCCCAGGATGGCAGTGCAGGAAGTGGGGGAAGTGGAGGGGGAGGAGGAAGTGGCGGAGGTGGAGAGGGAGATTACATGGTCTTACCTCGTAGGACGGTCAGTCTTAAACCTCCTGTGCCGCCCTCGCAAGGAGGAGGCCTGGGACTGGGTGGCGAGGACAAGCCTCTCAACATTGCAGTGGAGGACCCTCCTTTTCCCCCACCCCCCTCTCCTCTGACCCTACATCCAGCAGAGAGCGAGGCCTATCCAGCAGATTTTGTGCCGTCCAGTGTGGGCGACATGAACATCACCATGAACCTAAACCGCTCATATGGGACTATCAAAACCATGCCCCATGGACATGGACACTTGATGGGTCAAGGGAGCCATGTGCACTCCCACGGAGGACACATGCATTCCCACGGGCATTCATTCCACCTAAAGCCAGGCCAGAGGCCATCAGTCAGACAGATTCTGACAGGAGAAAGTACAGTGGAGAGAACCCGAACCCTGCCACGCAACCTGGGGAGCACCAATGCCAACACCAGCATCTCTGCAGGATCCCTAGAGGTGGGTAAGAGGATGTGGGGAAAGGGAAAGAAGGGTTCCAGATAGCAGCTGAGCTTTTCTCACCTTTCAGCTAAGCAGATATTTTACAGTTATGGATGTTGTGGTGTGCCTACTTAAGTGATGGTACAGTGATGGATGGAAGTGGGAAAAAAGGCACTCTGAAAATGAGATTCAATTACTTTATGTCATGCTCAGTCCATGCAAGCATTTTAAGCAGTGTAAATAACTGCAAATGACACAATTTGCATCAAATGTTCATCAGTTAAAAAAAAGTTATTACCACAAGCTGATATGAATCTTGAAAAGTAAAACTTTATCCAACTTTGTGATAATTAAGATGTTACTCTCTACACAAATACATACTAAAATTTGTTATGTTATACAGTATGCAACTTCAAGTAATGTGGGGAAAAAAATAATTTATAAAGCTGAGAGAAGCTATTTTTAAAATCTTGTTTTCATAATGTTATCCTGAGATAATAACTCATTTATTTTGTTATCTTGCAAGGACAGCGCATGTTTACTAGTTGTCTGCCACTATTTTTTAGAAAACAAACTTTTTTCTGTTAATACAAAGAGAAAAAAAACCTAATTACCACTCAGGAGGGATGGACGGGAGAGTGATTTGCATGTGAGTTCAACTTGTGATAAGTAGAGCAACTCACTACAGTTTAAAAGTGTTTGGAAAGTTTTTTTTTAACTTTTCTGTAACTCTTATGCTTTTAGATATTGAAATACAATTTGCTTGTTTATCCTTAGATAACAATAGTTAACTTGTGATTTTGAGAAAATCACTTAAAAAATAACTGCAAGTACGGCTATTTTTGTCTTCCAATGAAATTAGATTTTTTTTTTTTTACCAATTAGTGTTGCTTTGAAGCAAGACTGCAATTGTAAATTTTTCAAAGAAGACCATTTCTAAGACATCTTGTCTATCATGTACAAGAGCCATACACCCAACAGTGTGACAATACCACTCATGTGTGCCTAAGAACAAGTCTGGTGTAACAGCTGCTGTTATTTTCAGCTGAGTAGTATTTATTGCTGCTGACTGAGACAATGAGTGCTGAAATGAGTCATTCTTAAAATGACAGACGGCTTCTTATTAGTTTACCGTCTCCATGTGAGTGTGAAACTGTTTGTGTGCAAAACCCCCTTCTAACCGTACAAGGTGGCACAGCAGATGGACTGAGACTGACATGATCAGAGGCAACACCCCTGGTGAATGTCATTCAGCCCACTGTAATGTTGAGCACATACGCAACCATTGTCATACATACGTAAAGAGCAACCACATGGTAACATGTAGTCATAAACACAGAAAGCTCGGCTACCCCCTCCAATGGTATCTTGCTGACTCAGAAGGCTGATTAAAGAGATGGAAACATCGTTTTCACTGAGACCTGCAAATGCCTCATTTGGGGCTGAGGAAGAGTCATTAAAACTCATAAAGAATCACTGTCAGAAGAGGTGCGAGTGCACTCATGAATACCAAAGGAAAAAAAAACAAGAAATTTGAAAGAAACCTGCTGGATATAATTTACTGTAATTTACTGCTCTAATTCCATCCTGTTTGAATATGCTTGATTTGAAGATGGATAACAGACTGTGCCTCTCAAGATTAAATCACAGCAGTGTTTGGCTTCACAGTTTAAACACAGTGACATGTAATGGAGGAATCACACAATTGTACGTTACAGTTTCATTTCACTGTTGATTTTGTGTCAACAGCTTGCCAATTTGAACTCCAAATGGACCAATTAGAGTGTAAAAAAAGATTCAGATGCCATTTTGTCCAATCAAAATTACAGTTCAGCCATTTTAAAGCAGCCTTTTGTCAACAAGTTATAATTAATTATTGTGTTACCTATTACATGTATGCTCTTTGAATGGCCTCAGTTTGGATAAATAGCATTTATTTCTGACTAAACTGACAAACTAACAGCTAGTCCAACCAGTGCAAAGATCAAAGTGGATTGCTTCTATCCTAAAACATCATCAATCTTTAAAGTTTAACAGGGCTTTATAACAATGATATTTTATTCATCTTTTTGCCTTGATTAGTTCTTCATCACATTAATATTTGCATAGAATTCTATGGTTATTTGCAAGCACAAAATTGACAACAGCAACTAGTTGTAGCACTTTCAGATCATCCAGGAGCATGTCTGGCACTAATCCAACTTTTTTTTCTGTCAAATTAATCATGTAATGCAAAATTAATGTCAGCAGTAAGGTTCAAATAATAGAGTTTGCATAAACCTCTATGAATTTTTGAAGATTCCATTTTGATGGTGGATCCACTGCTATCATGCTAGTAATGCTAAAAATGGACCCACAGCCAAAACAAATTTTGCTATCTTAAAACAGTTCCAGTGTTCAAAGTTGTATTGAGGTTCATGAAAATTATAGTATTTAAACTTTTACAATGTTGTGGATTTGGCATTATACAGTCATTTTGACAAATACATTTGAAAATGACTTCTGTAAGTGCCCCCTGGATGCCCCAGAAGTGTTACAACTTGCTGCTGCCACTATCTGCATCTGCAAATAACTGTAGAATTCCTTGTAAATGACTATGTAATGTAAAATTGACAATGGTGTAAAGATTCATAAATTAGAGATTGCATGAACTGCATTAAAGGTTGTTTTTTTTAATTTTTTCCTAATTTCGAGTTGGTTTAAGATGGCAGCAATCACCTACATTCTTAACTAAGTTTTGATTAGCTATTTGCATGTTCTGTCAAATTTCTGAGGCTGGTCAAAGAGCTATCTACAACAGGTAAGAAAGAATGTTATTTGTTCATAATCTTTCCACAGTTGGCAATTTCAAATGCCTATCTCTTTGACATGCTGTAGTCAACAACATTTTGAAATATAAAAGTGTTTTCCTACAAGAAACTGCATCTACATGTGAACAAATGAAAAGCAAACAAAAAAAAAATCCAGGCAAAGCACAAAATGAAATAATTATGCCAGAATTTTGTATGAGTGAGTCAGTGCCTGTCTTGGTGTATCCTCACCAAAACATGCAATATACATCTCGTGTATATGCATGTTGCTTGAGTCTCATATTGTATAACTCAATCATGGAAGGGCTGTCTGTAAGGTAAGGATTTCTTCATAGGATGGGTGCAGGGGGTCGAAGTAATTGCATTTGGTTTTCTAAACTCTAATGGCTGAATGCAGAGTGTGAGTAGGACACCTCAGGGAGAGACCTCCCTCACTCTGAGTGTTTTTTAAATCCCTGTCTGCCATACCATCAGATCAGCAACTCTACCCTTTCGGAGAAATGAATACAGCTTTTAACTAACTGTGGAGGGCTGCTCCCCTCTGTGCCAAATGCAAATCTACCAGACAGCGAGAGCCAGATAGAAAGTAAAGCGATGGAATGCAATTCAATGCAAAGTGAGGGCCAGATGAGTTGGAAATGTCTGCAGCTGTTAAATTGTCAGCTTGTGTGCCACTTGCTAAAGCTGTGGAGGTACTTAGAATGAGAGCAGTAGGTTCCAAACAAGATCAGGGAATGAAAACCATCTCTTATATGCTTTTTTGCAGCTTTCTCTTAAGCAGATTGCCTCCTACAAATTCTTGAAAAATAGCAAAAGGAAAGATTTGCCACAATTTTAGTAAATGTATTGAAATTACATGAGCCGAGAAACTATTATCTCATTGTAATTCTGGGTTATTTCACTTTGCTAATCTCATTCCGTTGAAATAATTTGCTTCTTGCCTTGACATTTCTAATATCTGTATCATGTTGGGCAGCTCGTACATATTAGTGCTGCTCTTTTCACTGAACAATGGCACTGAGAGGTCCACGGAAAAGATTAAGATTGCGAAAGTTCAATAGGGGTCAAGGGGTGGTCATTGACGCTGTCTTCTCTCCCCCTGCCCCCTCCTCTTCCAGAGGAAAAGAGTACGGTACTCTGAGCTGGACTTCGAGGTAAGCTGTCGGACCTCATCCCTTGTCATCAGCCTGTCTCTGCTTTCTTGTGCTTCTGCCAGGACATAAGTAACACATAGAGGAGCAAAAGGCACTGCTTAACCCCCTCCTTTGTACATGTCTCCCCTGCACTTAGAGATACAAATCCTTACAGAGCTGTTCTATGCTGTTTCTCCAACAATGGCCTCAAACTGTCTAGTATAAAGAACAAACTTATGTGTAAAAAAGAAAGAATAAAAATTCTACTGACATGCACAATCCAATCAGAAAAGTGTCACATCTTAGGGGGTCCTGGTTGAAGAAACAGCAAAGTAGAGTGCTTCATGTGTCTGGTTGAAATCTGGTGACTGAGTTCTGGGTCAGAACATACAGTTTGCGACCTCAGTTGATTTTGCAGGTTGGAACAAGATTGTCGACAATCTGTGATAGAGTGTTTGTGTCAGAATGACCCAGCTGTCTTGTGAATCTCCAGTCTCTAGCAAACATCCCTTACACTAAAACAACTAAAAGCACTGTTGATGCTGCTTTTTTTTTTTTTTTAAACTACATGTCTTTTTTTTACTGCTATGAAGACTGGACATTCACTTCCCATCATGTAGACAAGTCCTTAATACAAAGGGTATGAGTGATAGTCCACTAACAAGGATAACTGCAGATGCTTTTAACCATATGAAAAACGTTCTGGAGAGTCGTCTGTGGTGTTAATTATCGAAGTAGTAGAACCTTTTTTTAAAATGTCAAAGAAACCCTACAACCATTGTGTTTACACTTCAGTTTGGGTTACCTGCAAAAAAAATGCATTTTAAAACAATGTTACTACTGTAGTTAGTTAAATTAAGATTTGCTGTCCTCTGACTGCATTTCTTTTTCATAAATCTGGAAGTGCTTGATCCAGCGTTAGCACATCAACAATGTGTGTGAACTTACTAAACTTTTACTTTTGCCTATCCCCTTCTGTATATTCAGTTTACCTTTTTTATTTTCAAAAACCAAAAATTACAAAGACACTTAACAAGGAGGTAGTGACTTTTTTTTAAAGGAGCAAAGATGAGAGTGCTCCGTCTGAAGTAATTGGAGCTGGTGCTAAGCTCTAGTAGTGGTGGTGATTAAGTGGGTGGGTGGGAGTGCTTGCATCTTGCCCCTGTGTCCCTTTTAAACTCAAAAACTGCTTTGACAATTAGCCAATACCTAGCAGCTAAAGCACTGCCCATTAACACACACTGACAAATGTACTGTGAGGAAACTGCAGATCTGGAATTATATGTCTTTGACACAAAACCTAAACATATATATAGTTCTGTTTTTTTACCAAACATAATAGGATGTGTTTCTATCAAATAATTTCTTTTTTATATATTTTTTAATTATTATTTGTTTGCTTGTTTCTTTTTTTTGTACTACTTTGTTGGCCGGTTAAACTGATGCACATTTACAGATTTCCATTGAGTTTGACAAATCCTGGAAATAACAAATCCCTTTTTTAGCAGGTGCCAATCTGTATTAAAGGCATTTTTGTCAGTAATTGTAACCAAATTTTCATTTAAAAGACTCTTCTGCATCAAGCCAATTGCCAAATTCTAAAAGACTGAGGAAGTGGGTAATAGATGAGCATGAGTCGGGAATCGATTGATCTGTCTGCTTCCCTCTCTAACCCCCCTTCATGGCTGGCATTGCTGCAGTCCCTCAGCCTTTTACTCATTCTCCTGTCTCTCCACTACATTAACCCCTGTCATACAACCTCCATTCTTTATTTTCTTTTTCTTTTTACTTTTTGTTTGTTTCTATTCATTTTTGCTGTCCCTTCCTGTTTTTTTTTTTCCTTTCCAGAAAGTGATGCACACTCGCAAAAGACATTCTGAATTGTACCATGAGCTCAACCACTCGTCCAAGTTCCACACCATAGACAGGTATAACAGGGACCCCGCCATGTCCACATTCAAGGTAAGATCATTGTCCAGAGGCGGGATGGAAAACCCACATGCACCTCCTCTGCCCCCCTTGCACTTTGTCACTATCCACAAACCCCACTGCTTACATGCACAGAACTCATAGTGTAGAGCAAAATAATAATGGGAAATATTATCAGTGACACTGCAGTTTTTTAGACCATGATAGTCATAAATATTCTAAGCAAATCTTTCAATCATTTACAAACATGATGTTCATTGGAATGCAGTTGTATTCATCGTGTTTTCTTTTCTCTTTTTTTTCCCTCCCATTTAAATGGCTGCCTAAGATATCTGCAAACATTTTAAATTCCTTTGATAGAGTAGATAAAGTAATGTTAACACTGCGTACACTTTCAGTGCCGTTTGATTAATTCACTCCTGTTCTAATTATCACAACCGTGAAGAATCGAACAATAACTACCTCATAAATATTTCTTTAGAGGCACATTCTGCTCCATCTTTCACAGTGTAAATTAATTTTATACCTGATCTAATTGGCCTGAACTTAATTTATTTTCACAATGTGCTCGGTGCCTTATTAAATACCTATCAAAAAAAAAAAAAAAAAAAAAAAGTTGATCACGTGAGTGGTTAGTGAGGGAATAATCAATCAAAGCTGGTTAATGAAATCTGAATTTGGTAATTTAAGACTGGTGAATCCATTTGTCACTCTTATAAAGCCACTTTACCGTTGTGAAAAAAGTAACACTTTTATGCCTATACACACAAGTCCTTTTTCAGTCTCTTTGTCAACCTTTCTGTCTTTCTATGTCATTATCTTTGTTCTGTCTTTTACTGTTCTTATCAGTGTGTGTGTGTGTGCCTGCATGGGTGGTTAGTTGGGTGTGCGAGGGTGGTGGGCACGTATGCGCACAAGACACTGAAACATCTTTGAATCATTAATACCCCATTAGAAGCAGACGTAACAGTCCCAGCTCACTCTGCGCTGACCTTCAGAGGGCTACTTTCATTAAGTTTTAAACACACACTCAGACTGCACTCATCTGCCGAGCTGTAGCGCACACAGTCGTGATAAGTTAGCCAGCCCCAATAGGATAGGTGTACTTTCTCCTGACATCGGCCGCATGCTGGTTCACATCTAATTTACACTGCCAGGAAAGGAGCAGAGGCTAGTCTGACATCTTTCGTATTCCCTGTATAGCTACATACTGTATACACACACACATATATAAGTATGATTCTCTTCCTCTGTGCTCTGTTCTTTCCCATTACTTTCTAAATGTCTTGAGCATGTTTTGCTGAAGTGTTGGACGACTCTCCGAACATGCCAATTAAATATTTTATAAAAGAAAAAGACAGAAAAATACACAAGTATGGTTCTTAAAACTTGTGCAGCTGAATGCTAATGTGGATCAGAGAGAGGCTAGGTGTATTTTGAGATAATGCTCAAATAATAATAATAATAATAAAGAAAGAAAGAAAGAAAGAAAATAAAGAACCACAAGCCAGTCACAAATATTAATTAGATTGCGTTGAAACTAACAGACAATTTGGAGCACATATTCCCTTTCGGTTACTGACGTAAGCAGATCTGAAGTTGCGAAAAAGAAAGGGGCTGCTTGGGTCTGGCTTACTCTTTAAAATCCATTATGTTAAAAATAAGTAGGCAGCTCACTTAAGTGTGAATAATTACATGGATAATGCTATCAGTGTCAGGCCTTTGACAAGTCCCAGCTTGAGTTCAGCTCTGCTGTTGTCAACATCTCACTTTGAGAGTCACCCACAGACATGGGCACGCTGACTATACAGTAATTATGTAGATAAGAGCAGTGTGTGTGTGTGTATGTGCATATTCAAATACTCACATATTATGGTGCCCCATGTGTGTGGCCGAATGCCTCTATGTGTGGCTGGGGACTTGCATGTTTCCTTTTGTTCTTTTTTTTTTAATTCCTGTGTGTTGATTTTCCATTCGACTGTGTTGCACACCCTGTGTTCAGAGCATACAGTATAAACTCTGTATAGAAAATAATAATGGCATGAGTAAAATGAGAATCATTTCAGATTATAACATCATTTTTACTGTGTATAACACACAATCTCAGTAATTTTCACATATACTTTATGAGTGATTTAACAACCAGAATCACTGCATTTCATACTTTTCCATGTTTTACCGTGGAAACTAAAACCTAATTTAAAGAGATAGTTCAGATCTTTAGAAGTTGGGTTCTGTGGAAAGGTTATGAACAATGAATAACTTACCATTCAAAAAGCTATGTATAACAGGTAGGAATAGCCTGTTGGGGGACATAAAATGTATTTCTGAAATGTTTTACCAGCTAACTACTAGGTAAAGCAGAGCCAAGACAATAATTGATTGTCACCATCTTAAAACAAGGAAAAATAAATAAATAAAATAAAAAACTCTAGTTCACCAAACTGAGGTAGTTCAAACAGGTTTCTACAACACGCGAGATGGTAATTCTTTATAACCTTTTCACAAAAAAAAAGATCTCAACTAATATTATAATGTCTTGAAGCTAGTATATTGACTTGGTCATACAAAGACAGCCTTTATTGTGAAACTCAACATTTTATCATTGGTGGCTGTCCAGATCCCTGCCAAACCAATGACAGAAAAAAAGCATACCCCTAAACTGCCTAATAATAAACAATGTAAGTTAAACCACACCTTAAAAAGACATTAACCATTTGACTTATAAAAGTGTTTAATTTTAAAAGTACCTAATAAATAATTTGTCCTAAAAATCTTAAACTTTAATAACCCTGCTAACCAACATGGCTGGTGTTCATCCATCACAGGTGCCCCCTCCCCCACCACCGAGGCACAACACAGAGCCATCGCTATCACGCAGACCATCTCTTGTTTACAAAGAAAGTCAACGTAAGCCATACTAAAATCAGCATAAACTTCATGAAGTAGAGCCCTGCTAGCTTAAACTAAATGTAGGCTTAAACTGAACAGTAGGTATCTCATAGTTTGTCACTGTTTGTTGTGTAGTTGTGTATTCATCCAAAAAAAAAAAAATAAAAATGCAGCATTTCACATGCAACTGACTCTTGGTTGCAAACTTTCTCTGGCAATAATCGTTCAGTCATAGCTTAGAAACTGTGACTAGGCCTGTCAAGCTCTGGATTTTTCCAATAATGAGATTTGGCCAGTGTGGCTGCAACTCTGCATTTTTAGTAGTTAAAATGTGGTTTACTGTTAAAAGCTTTACCAAAGCCAAAAGCTCTCAAGCAAAAAAAAAAAAAAAAAGTTTAGTTTGTGGGGTCAAGACATTACATTGAAGGAACTGATCCTGGTTATGTTGGTTACGGTATCCATTTGAATAAATTATGATAAGACTTGTGTCCATATGTTGTTTTTCTCCACTCTAGCAGATCATATGGAAACATTTTATCATGACCCACTGGCAATTGGTGTGTGATGAAAATGTGTATACAGCAGTACTTGTGTGGAACAGTTTTTTCAAAACCTAAATATAAGTTATGCATTTGTTTATTGTTACAAACCACTTATGATTCACTTTGTTTCCAGAATGTATAATTTATGTGAAAAATAACCGCAAAAGGTAAAAAAGAATGGATTTGAGTTAAACAATGTTTGTGACCACACGTGTGAAGTGGCATCTGCCCTGCTTTTGATACTTGTTTGGTTGTGGCCATTTTTGTCTCAGGACATGCTTCTCATTGTGATTAACTGAAAAAAAAAAAAACCCAATAATAATAAAATGCTGTTCAACTTGCTATCTTTAGCCTTAGTTTTTACAGCATTTGTAAAATGTTTAAATAACTTTAAATCCTTAAGTGATCAGCTCAAGATTTGAGGGTCTTTAAAGGACTTATGGATCTAACAGCAAGTAAATTACTATTAACTTTCAGGTTGGAAAATCAACAGTTGCTGTCTAGAGACAACACTCTGATTAATTGTTCTGTCTAAAATCAATAACCAGTTTCTAAAACACAAAATAATTTTAAAACAAAATGTCCATGATTGCTGCAATAAATTGTATCTGTATGTTGTGACAGCAGAAAGATTGACAGGCCTAGCTACAGTATCAAAGAGAAATGGTATATTCACTCTAGTATGAGCAGTTTGTGTCAAAGTAAACACATGGAAACTTCCTATTTCAGGATTACATTGCTTGCAACAACTGTAGGACAAACAGTGACAGACAATCAGTATATTTTATGTAGTTGCTCGTCTATTACTGTTCCATGGTGCCTCATCGTAAATTGACTGCATTTTGACTGTGATATTAGGAGTTCTGGTGTGATGGTGTACTAGTTCAGCTCATCATAGTGAAACCCCATTGTGCTTTAGCATTCAGGTGTTGAATGCTCGTTCCCATTCCTTTATCAGCCCCTGTGCAAGTCCAGATGGAAACAGGCAACATAAAACTAATACAACAGGATAGATGGAGCTATACAGTGGTCTGATTCAGGACTGGATTGTTTTTGCTTGTTTGTTTGTTTGTTTGTTTGTTTGTTTTGTTTTGTTTTTATGTATTTGTAGGATATTTTTTGTGTAACTTTTATATAGTCACTGTATTAGTTTCAGTGGCCAACCTAAACCTAAAGGTCTAAACACCATAATCAAGTGATAAATCCGTTCAAAGACAATGACCCATTCACAAACCAATTTATAACCACCTCATAAACCATAATATTCTGCTCATTAACTTGCCCATTGAGGGAAAAAAATAAAAAGAGTTTGACAATTAGTACTTAATATGGGTGCTAATGGGGACAAAAAGGATTAAAAGGTACCGGATCAGAAGAGACCTGATCCATTTACTTTGGAAAGTTAACATCATTGTGTCAGATGTATTAAGCAGATGAGTGGATGTCAGAAAGTTTCTGAGACTGGGGAATTTACTTCTCATCTTATCTTCACATCTTTTACATGTTTCTATGTTCAAGTATTGTAGACTTACACTGGTCCTGGGCATTAAATATACATCTACAAATAGCATCCATAACCTTCAAACCTTTATCTTTTGCTTTTCCCCTCATTTCTGGGTCCGACCCTCTTCTTTTGAGTTCCTGTGAACTTGATGGTACACGTTGAGTATTTATGCCAGTATTTACCACTCCAACTGCCAGAAGCTCTGGCATGATAAATGGGTGTTATGCCTCATAGACAGAAATGATGGGCGAATGCATAAGTGGAAGGAAGGGTTACTCAGAGTACATGACAAGAGTCGGTGCTCTGCGTTTAAAATGACCTTGTCTGTCTGGACTGAAACTAACAGAGATATTCTTGATTGATTTTTTTTTTTTTTTCCAAAAACAAAATATAAATACTACCTTGTGGGTAACAGTTGTTAGTGGCAGACTGTGACATGAATGTTTTCTGAATGATACAATACTACATTATCATTTAGTTAAACTAGCTTCCACTACCAAATGTTTCATCACTGACCCCAAAACAACAGCTGCTGACCTGGACTCAAGTGTTTTTTGACATAAATGTAATGTCTGCTCCCATTTTCGAGGCCTCTCTGCACTGATAACACTCTGTTGAAGTGGACAGAGTGGGCTTCACATTAATGCTAATGGTAACAGCAAATTCAAATCGCGCTCTGTTTTAAGTACAGTGGCTGCTCTGGCAGGGGTTGGACTGAGCAGATGGACTGAGTCCATTTTTTTTTTTTTTTTTGGTATTCTGTAATGGAGAAACAATACAAATGGAGTCACTGAGGTTACCAAAAGCCAGCGAGGATGCAATATGTATATAACAGTGTGTATTAACATTAGCGTCAGTACTTATGTTGAACATTTAGAGCAGCATCTTGGCCTCCGTTGCCGTGGAATTAGCCTGCTGTTTTTCTATCCTTTCCACCGAGTTCAGAAGGTCAGAGCACAAATTTGCATGCAGTGCCCAATGATGCAGTGTTGTGCCTCGCTGTGTGTGGGATGGAGGGTGGGTGTGTGAGTGTTAGAAAGAGTTAGCACTGTGTAATGGCTTGGCTGATGTAATTTTTAGCTCACAAATAGGAATGTATCTTTATCCTATTTTAAACTCTTGATTAAATGATGCATAAACCAGTTTGCATCTTCAGATGAAAGCAAAGGAAGCTGTATGGAAGAAGATAGATAGAAATGAAACATTTGTTGTGATTTTTGTCAATGCTAAATGATCTTAGCAGGGACACTGAACAAATTTGCAATGAGAGATTTATTTTTGCAATTCATTCAGCCAATTGACTGCAGGCCTGTTTGTGGAAAAATATGATACATTTTGTATTTATTAGTTTACATTTACAAGTATGTTATGAAATTTTCTTGTAGGATTCTTCATTAGCCGTCTAGATTTAGCAGACGTGACACCGGTTCTTTATGAATCCATAGGAAACATTAGTAGCTGATATTGATATTCCAGCAAGGTTTCCAAGATATTGTTAGGAAATAATGTACATGCTTGGAGGATGTCTCATGTAAAATGAAGATGTATTATTTTAAATGACAAAGACACATTTTTTATTGTTTCAGTGAGGGCAATTTGCCTACGCTTACAAAGCCCGCAGGTCTAGTCAATTTGCTAGCATTAAGCTGAGGGGGTTTCAATTTCACATACCAGCAATAAGGCAAGTCCAGCCCTCTCCTCCCACTTCATATCTCATTCTCCTTTCTATTTGTCTTCACAGCTTGACATTTTCTGTCTCGCTGTCTCCCTCATTTACCAATTTCTCCTCCTAAGCTCAGCCCTTAGTAGCATGTTTCAGGCATTAATTGAATAATTAATTCCTCTCATTAGCTTGTTTTTTTTATTATTTCTTTGCCCCCTTCTCCAAATATAGACTCATCAGCTGTTTTCATTCCTCTATTCAAATCGCCCATGAAAAGCAAGGGCCGTCAGAGTGTAGCTTTAGCTCTGTCGGTGATTCCTAATGAGAGGACGGCGGACGAGGCGGAACCAGTCTAACGCTGGCTTTGTGCACCAACAGGCACAATACTAATTTAGCTCATTTAGTGTCCTTGGGCCAATTAAAAGGAGGTGAAAAGGTTTGAATCACCGTCTGGAACTGTTTTTTTTGTTTAGGGGAACTGGTCTTGAATTGCACATGCCCAGACAGCGGTAACCCAAGCCTGTGTGATTGATTGCTCGTTTGTTTGCAATATTTTGCACTAATTACATTTATACATCCTACATTCACCCAAATTTGGCTCCTTTGAAGAGGTTTATTGCTTTTGACACAGATTCCTTTCAAGCTAACGGGGTAATCAATGCTAAACGCTGCCATGCAAGGTCTTGTTTTTTCATGCTTCCTAATGAATTATGCCATTACTGAATATAGATTGCATTGTTAGTTTTAGTACATAACAATATAAACACACAGAAACCATGAAGTACAGTAGTTTACGGTTACTGAATCAAGGACCCCACCTGACTGCTAAAACATGAACACAATGTCCTGGCATCCACTCAGTCTTCTCTCACATCTTTGATGTTACTTCCATTTTCTTCATTTTTGTTTGACTTGGATGTCACAATCAGTGGACATTTTTATTTGCTTCACAGCTGCATTTTATTGATTTCTTCTTTTTTTTTTTCTTTTTTATTTTGTTTGTTTTGTTTCATGTGCTTTGTTTGCTGACTGGTCCTTTGTGTTGCATGCTTGTCATGTCCCAGTTTGATCGTAGCCACACAGTCAGCAGAACCATGGGCATCCGAGTCAACAAAGGTAAAGTTAACCCACTTACCTGCATCCACTTCTTCAACCCTCATCATTTCCTAAAGCCACATTCCTTACACACATCCAGGCAAGTTTTTGTTTTTTTTAATTTAACAGTTTTTGGGTTTTTTTTTTTGTTGTTGTTTTTTTTGTTTTACTTTCATAGTCATTGCGCTATGACCCAAATGTTTAAACAGCTATCTTAAAAAGAGTAATGTTCAAATTTACTCTCACTGGCCACTTTAAAAGGTACACCTTGCTAGTACTAAGTTGGATGCAGATTTGCCAGCTGCACATCCATGATCCAAATCTTCTGTTTCACCACATCCCAAAGGTGCTTGATTGACTTAAGTACAGGCCATTGAAGTCTAATGATTTGAGACTCATCAGATCAGGCAGTGGGTTTTTTTCAATCTCTTATTGTCCAACTTTGGTAAGCCTGTGCAAATTTTAGCCTCAGTGTCCTGACAGAAGTAGCACCCCATGTGGTCTTTTGGTGTTGTAGCCCATCTGTTTTGCTGTGCATTCAGAGATGGTATTCTGCATACCTTGTTTAGAACAAGTGGTCATTTGGGCTACTTTTCCCTTTCTGTCATGTTGAACAAGTCAGCTGATTTCATTCTGACCTCTAACATACTTTTTTTCCACACAACTGCTGCTCACTGTATTTTATTTATTTATTTTTTTTTGAAAGTTGTCTGTAAACCCTAGAGATGGTCGTGTGTGAAGATCCCAGTAGGTTATCAGTTTCTGAAATGCTAAGACCAGCCCATCTGGAACCAACAACTATGCCACATCTCCATTTTAATGCTTGCTTTGAACTTCAGCAAGTCATCTTCATCATATCTCGACACCTAAATGCATTGAGCTGCTGGTGATTTGTTAAAAAGCAATTGAACAGGTGTACCTAATAAAGTGGCTAGTGAGTGTGTGTGCTATGTTTTACTGATAAATTAAAAGTGGACATCATTTTACATAAATCTTTGAGGTTTCAAAAACTTTTTCTTTTCAGTAACGTAAAAATCTTCTAAGCACTACAATCAATATGTTCGAAATTAACCACAGCTGGGAATCAATCTGGAGCTAGTCCTGAGGGAGACTGGGATTTAGAGAGTACAAATAGCTGTATGATGATCCTCTTTCGCTAGTCAACACAGCCACAGAAATAACTCCAACACCAAACACTATTAGACTTGTTTTCTTTTTTTTTCTTCTTCTTTTCTTTTCACTCATTTTTTGCACTGGTGTTGCTTCCTTGGGTTGTCTACTGGGAAACACCTGCTACTTCACAACAGCTGTGCAGGTTGCAAGCCAAATAAACACAACAACCAACCACAGAGAAGCAAGCCACTGCAAGATAACTACAGACAAGACTGCAGAGGAACAGCAGGAAAAGTGAAAGGTTGAACATACAAAGTCAGCAGGGTCTCTTTATAGCTTAGCCTTAACTGTTTTATGTCTTATTGTTACACTTCCAGTGAAAAATCAATAGTGTAGGTGGTGCAGATAGCATTTTGTGCACTAACAACCTTTTATTATTAATATTAGAAAGCAAGGGCTTCAAAACCTCTATCACTATGCAGTAGATTTATCATTAGGACTTTTACAGATAATATCAAAGGACTTTACACCTTTACATCATCCATTCTTTTATCCCTTTTGTAGTGGCTGTAGATGTCATAAGTAGAGAAAAACATGTATGGTAGAATATTTCCGTATTTCAAACTGCTCTCACATCCACAGCTTCCTCTGAGCTTTGACAGGTCTGAAAGTTGCAAATAGAGCTGGCTTCAACACATCTCAAGCATGTTTTATAGTAATCACTGTCTGCACTGCTTTAGTTCATGTTAGCCTGTTCTGTGAGTGTGTTCACGTGTGAGGAGCACCGAGCCGATGGAAACAGAGAGAGATGGAAGGGGTAAGGTGTGACCACAAAGCAACAGCTGCCTGTTCACCCAATGAAGGTGTTGGAACACGACTGTTGTTTCAAGGCAGAGTTGTCAGTGACTATGATACCCCACCCCATCACCCCTACCTCCCCTTCTTCTCTTTCTTCCTCTTTGCCCTCACCCCCTCTTTGTTCTCTTCCTTTCATTTCATCACCACAGAGGGAAAAGAGATGGAGCATTTCGTCTACCGGAGGTGAAAAGAACTCCTTGAGTGTAAGTAGAGGGGTTTTTGGCCGAGAGAGGGGGTGGGAAGGCAGAGATGGCAAAAGCGAACAGATATACAT
Organism: Kryptolebias marmoratus; assembly: GCF_001649575.2. Lineage (NCBI taxonomy): Eukaryota > Metazoa > Chordata > Actinopteri > Cyprinodontiformes > Rivulidae > Kryptolebias > Kryptolebias marmoratus. The sequence goes on from NC_051434.1 coordinate 14,908,594, forward strand.
GCAGTAGCAGCACAATCGCGTCAGCCATAGCCTCCCAGGGATAAAGTTGGGCTTAACTGCAGCATTACCCACACGCCTGCATTACAAAATGTTCCTTCGCCAGCATTTAGCATGCAAATTGGCTCCCAGATTATGCCTTTTGTATTCATTTTACAAACTGTCAGGCTGTGATGCGGGGAGAATGATAATAAGGCAGATATTGCCCCCTAGCGCTACGCTGACAATCATCACACACTCAAAAGAAGGGTGAGGGTTGGGGGGGAGGGGATGTTATGTGCTAAGCCGCAGATCAATGAGTTCTGTGTGTGTGTGTGTGTGTGTGTGTGCTAGATGAGGAGATAGACTGGGGCAAAGGGTGTAAATAACTCAAAACAAGTTACATGTGAGTATTTTTGAGTTGCTGCACTGAGGCAAAGGGAGGTATTATGAAAAATGAATGTCGAGAAAACAAAATGATAAGAGCTGCAGAAAGTTAGCAATTGATGAAATTGAAAAGCTGATGGAGTTGTGCCCTCTGCTTGCATAGATTGCATATGTGCAAACAGGCTTAAACAGACAGCTTACAAATTAAAACAACTAAAAAATAAAATAAAAAAAGCATGCAGATTCTGACTCCAATCTCATCACATCCTACTGTTTGGTCTGCAGGTCTTATGTACTTTGAAGCACACTATGTTGACACAGATTGAACAGATTAGCAGTTGCTTAAGCACTTTGATTGTTACAAAACTCTGCTTAACGAAGACAGCAATCAGTGTCTCACACTTCTGGAATGATTGCTGCCTCAATTGGAGGAGTTTAAAGCATCTTGGACTTTTTTTGTTTGTTTGTTTGTTTGTTTGTTTTGTTTTTTTAAGTGATGGCAGGATGGAGCAAGAGATGGACCTGACAGATCAGGGCTGTGCCTGCAGTATGTTGCTTTGATTTCTAAATGAGGATTTACTGGTCCATCTACATTCCAACAATCACCTACGGTCATGAGCTATTAACGCTCCAGCATACTCCATAAGATGTCAAAAAGTCGGTTCGCGGTCACATGGTTGTGAGACATTTGTTTTGATACACACCTTTCATAGTCCACGAGACACTCAGATCAGAACTCCCAGGAATCTCCTTCCTCCTCTGACAGCGTTAAAATTGGTTTCTTCCCGCCACCTTCTAAAGTCTTCTGTCTTTGTACAGATTTTTGCTTTCCTTGCCCCAACCAGACTTTTTTATCAAACCAACCGAGGCAGTACAAACTGTTTGGAATTTGCAAATTTGAAGGTGTGCAATAATGAGCAAACAAAGGGTAAGTGCCTCTATGTGGCCTGGCCACCACAGCCACAAAGAACTGCCTGTGTCTCCGTGTGGTCTTTTTACATTCATAGGTTATATGTTTTGCTGAAACAGTTGTAAAGACTGCTGTATTTTCTAACAGCCTCGGCTAGCTGCTTCTGAGCGGAGCAGCAGAAGCAAAATGATTCCATTAAAGCTTACTGGCTTTTCCGCACAAACACACCCACGACAACTTTTAACCAATTACGGACACCTTGGCGCAAACCCTTGTGCAAAATAGTTTGACCAGGGCCTTGTGTTGTGAAGTTGTGGACAAAGCTGCTATGCAAACAAATTAAAGAAATTTTCATCACACATCACACAATTAGATCTGAATTCATGACTACTTATGGAATATGCAAACAGCTTTAGTCATAACTTACCTTTGGATAATTGGGTGGAAATAAATAAATGTCCAATATGACTTCCTACTTTTCTGCAGAAGGGCAGATTTGCCAAATCAACACAAACAAGGAGAACCAATTCTTGAAGTTTTTTTTTTTTTTTTTTTTTTTCCATTTTTTTCTGCTAACAACTTTCAACAACAGGTATACATTCATTCACAAAACATTATGTAGGACCATTGCAGAGCAAATGGATAAAATGGACTCTGACTATTCTGTTTCACTTTTTGTGTATTTTGTTTAATCTTTTACATATATATATATTTTTTTTTTTTTTCACATCACTTGCAGATGTTGACTGAGTTCTTTTGAAGTCTGTCAGACTACCCTGCGCTGTCTCTAAAGAGACCTGTAAAAGCATAAATATATGATCAGATGAGAACTGGATTAAAGGATATAGTGAGAAATCTTGTGACTTTTTATCTTTAAGGGACTTTTTTGTCAGGTTCTCTTTATTTCAAGGTTCATAGTAAATCAGCACCGGGTTCTTCTCAGTCATCACTTGTATCCTGTAAGAATACATTTTCAGGGCATTAAAGTTGAAATGGTAGCAAGTGGTTTAACACATTTCAAAGTCACTTCAGACTGGTATTTCTTTTTTGTCACCTGTTTGTAGATTCTCTAAGCTCAGTCCTGTAAGGCACTGATACATTTTGTGAACATTTATCTTCTAAATCTTAGTAAGGTATGTATATATATATTTTTATAAAGTCCAAAAAACTCAAACATCTGGGTTCTTTGTGGGTTTATTTTAAAGTCGCTATGTTGGTTTTTGTCATTTTTGTCTTTGTATGCTTTTCTCTGTCAAGAATCATCGGGGGTAATGATCCTTGTGTCTGTCCCCACTTGTGTTCATGAAATCACACTATGAAATCTCATAGTGAAAACAAGACTAATTTGAATAATGGCCCTTATCTGATGTATAATGCCACCCGTAATTTTGTTTTGGCTAATCCCCCGAAATGGATTGTGTTCTACATGCACCACTGGCTCATTTGCAGACCACATGCTGTATTCAAAGACCCTAGCCTTGAAGGTTGGCATGCTTTTATCAGTTAGTTTGATTTTCTAAATGTGGAAGATGAGAGAGAAGGAAGGACACTCTTACAAATAAAAGAACATAATGTCTTTTGCAAAGAAGAAACAAGCACGTGTCTTGATCTATTAAATGTATTTACTGGGTTTCTTTTCTTTTCTGTGAGCAAGGTTAAAGAACCTCTAAAAAGCATTTACAAGTGGTTGGCTTCTTTGCATGCACATTGACATTAGCAAAAAAATTAGAAACAGACTGTGTGATCAAACACTGTTTCTGTCAGTGCATTCAGTAACAAATTCATTTACTGGCTTTAAAAAATAGGTTTGATGAAGCACTTTTTAAAATACAAAGCACAGCTTTGTTGTGCCCCAAAATTACAAGAAAAGTGATCATTAGGAAATTGGACAGGTTTAACAATCTTGGTAAAACCAGAAAGATAATGATGATGATGATGATGATGATGATGATGATGATGATGATGATGATGATGATGATGATGATCTACTTCAAAACTGTGGTTGCACCACTATGGTCAGTAGAGAAGATAAAAAAATAAAGTAAGAAAATCATGTTTTGAATTATAACAGACATTTGACAATGTAAACTGACTATTAAAAGACCCTATTGTACAACATGACACCTTCCATAAACAAGTTCCTTCTGGCTTTAGTTCCAAACAATGAGAGAGGGCGAGGACACTTGGTACATTAGTAGAATATGTCTATGTTTTGTACACACTGGATAGTCTGTGAAACAGACTTACAGAAACAAGTATTTAGGTTATAGATTATATTTATCACAAGTATGATATAGGGAAAGCTATATAAAAAAATGTTGAACACTCAAGGAAGTGTTTTGCTCCAACATGGGCCTCTTGGTCTATGAGTTGGATAAAATATGAAAACATGAATTTAGCAATTCTTTTTAAAATTTAGTCCTTGACTGGGTTAACCAAACAACTGTCTGCCATGTCGGTTGTTTCAGCTTTTATTTCACAATAAATGCTACTCAAAAATACCAAACTTAAAACAATAATTTAAGTCTCACTGAAAAAGAATTTCTTCCCCAGTTCTATGTAAAGATACACTGCATTTTTTTTTCTAACATGGGTGTTTTCTTCTCTCTCAGGACAAGTCAACTCCTGAAGACCAGAGCTCCTGGGACAGTTTCAAGACCATGACCCCCGAGCTGTCCATTGTGCCTGGGGAGCAGAAGGACCGCTTGGAACTGCACAATAAGAACTGGGACTCATCCTCGCCTAACACACCTGACTCGTCCGAGGGAGACTTTCAGACTGAAGTGTGAAGACACGCAAACACACACTCACTCAAACACATGCAAGCTCATGTTGAGATAAAGATGCACACAGAGATACTGGACTCCTCAAAAGATATACATAGGTACTTTTTTTTTGTTTTTTTTAATTTAATTTTATTTTTTCTTGCAAGGATTTCAGACACTCTGCTCCCCGTCTCATGCAATGTGCTTTGTTGGACCCCATACTGTATTTGTTTACAGCTGCAGAGGACAGATATGAAAAGAGGACTGTTCTACTCTATATTTTCGCAAAGACTATTGAAAAGAAAGAACAGGAGCTGGACACGTCTGTGACTGAAGACCATTTTTAAATGAACATAAAGGACTAAAAAACAAAAACAAAAAAAAATATTTCTGGAAAAAAAAATATTGATTTTATTCTGAAGATAAAGAGAAAATGTCTTTCAAGTAATGACTTGGGGAGGGTAGTATGGGGTGGGGAGGGGAGAGAGAAAAATAGGAATATTTCTGCACTTCTGTTATTTTTTTTTTGTTGTTTTTTTTGTTTTTTATAGCAAAGCAGAAAGATCTCACTGATGTTTCTCATGCTAATAATTCACCCACCCCAAAACAAAGCAACCTACTGTCATCTTTTTTTTCACCTCTTTTAATGGATGACAAAAATGTTCACTTGTTCCGTCTTTCCTATATGTTTTCTGTTTTTTAATCATGTCAATGAGTGTGGGGGGGGGGGCAGTGGTGGAGCTACTAGCTAATATGTGCCATTCTGTTTCCTGTCTTCAAGTTCCAGTTCAGTTCCACTCATCAATTTGTCTCCACAAACTTTGTCAGCACTTATTTTTTTCCCTTTTCGTCCTATGATTTATTTAAAAAAAAGGAAACATCTTTCCCTATAATTTCACACTTTTAAAAAAATAATGTAATTGAAACCAATGACAGCAAACTGACTCGTGTTCTATGCTCAAATGATTTGCGAAGAAGTGACTTTGTGCTTGCACTGCATATTTTCAATGTTTGTTATTTCGTTGTCCATTTGCAAAAAGAATCAGGTCATGTGGAAAGTTAAAAGTCTTCTTGTAGCAAAGAGCACATGAAAGTGAGGAGAATCTTTGAGACAATGTGGGGCTTCAAAACAAGGCTAACAATAACAATGGCTATTTTTCTTCAAAGGTAAAGGTTACAGAGTTTGGTATATTGCAGCCATTGTCAGTCACAGTGAAGCTAGGAAATAAGTTATCCGAAACATTTCTAACTACAAAGAGTCTTTGTGAGTTCAGCTCTAATTTCTGTCACTGCATCAGTTTGATTTAGCAGCTAATTCTCACCATTAAGTTTAATGGGGAGCTATTGTTAACTTCATCTGTTGATAATTTGGGATATCGCCTGAGCTCAAGAGCGCCACAGATTTAAAAGTCAAATCTTTGAAAATCCCTTGATTTTGTCAGACACTACTGTTTCTCTTCTCTTAATCTGCCTGCCCAACAACGAGCAACTCGAAAGTCACCTAATGCTGACAGCAAGGGCTGATGTATAATTCCTCATTCACATGAATCCCTTTCTGTGTTTCTGTCCTGAGTCTGCGAACACAGCAGCTGCAATAAAGGGCATAAAATAGAGAGATAGAGAAGGAATCAGAGGTTATGAGGCTGCAAAGCATCAGAATGAAGAGGAGCCGACCATGATGCTTCCTGTTTGACATTCAACACCCATACTGCAGATGCTACAAGAGGATGGCCATTTTCCTGCTGTGGCTGCATTAGCACTTCAGTCCACCACAACTGAAAGAATGTGTCAAATCACTGGATGAATTCAATGCACAGCTCAAATAACACCTCTGTTTATCTTCAAAGCAGCCGTCATTAATCTAAAAGCCAGGAGGGAAATAAAAAGAAGAAAAGAAAAAAAAAAAAAGCAGCCAATGTATGAAGGTGGGAGGAGGAATGTAGAAAAACCATAGCCAAGAAAGAATCCAAAAATATATGGGTTAATAAAACTAAATGCAAGCATTAACGCAGAAGAAGTGGAGTGCTCAAAACAGTAATTACCCAGGGATGGCGATTTGTCCTGACATTTTCCATTGCAGTTCTCAAACCATCTGTTTAAAGATCCCTAATGTGGTGGTAGAGCAGCACAACGCAGATGGTGAGACAAGAGTGCTGCCCTTCTAACCTTTCAAGCTAATCAGCTGATAGGCAAACCTACAGCTCCACCTCTCTCCGAGGAGCGCGATTGGTTTGATCCTGAGTTGACAAGGTAAGGTCACATTCACCTGACCTTCTGCGAGGGTCAGGACCTAGATCCACTGAACAAACCAGTCATCTGGCAGCTACATAGCCTCACTCAGTAGGTGATACTCTGTAGCATTATCCTGCTCTTCTTACAGCTATTAAACCAATCCTTTCAAAGTAAAAACTGAGTCTTGTCCTCATGGTAATAGGGTTTTCTGAACAAAAGAAACCTTAAGGTTTGATTTCAGCTCAGTTAGAGATTTTGTTCCATCAGCTCGTAAGGATTTAATCTTAGTGATGGCTGGTTTTTAACTCCTAGAACATTCAGCAAAATGCTACTTGACAGATTCAGATGTTCATTTTGCATAACACTCTACACCTGTCTACTTTATTGTTTCGATTAATGATAAACTTTGCTGTGATGTTTGCTATAAGACAAAAGGAAACTGGTCAGGTGACCATTATATGTGAGCGTTTAAAGCTGCTTTCATTTCAGTGTTAGGATCTTCCCAAAGTCAACTGTTTGTCAAGGAATGTGACCCACCAGAAGGCAAACTTGCAACTGAAGTTCATGTACAGTCAACTCAAAGACCTATTCAGCTCACCCTCACTATCCACCTTTTAACACTGGATGCCTAACCAACTTCTACAATCATCCAACGTTCCAGCTGATTTATTACTGAAAAACCTCCCCCTTTCTCCTTCATTTGTTTTGTTCTTTTTATACATAAGATTGTACAAAGTAGTCCTCTAATGTTTTCATAGTGTCTTTTTTATATGAAAATAAATTTTCAAACTGATCTCAGTGTCTCCTATATGCTGCTTCAAAGGCATTTGTTGAGGAATACAACTAGTCTCTCTTTTTCTTGATTTGCAGTGTACTCGCAATCCCATGTTTTTGTAATATCACTCAGGGAGTCTGGCATGACAAACTCTTACCCAGAAGCACTGAAGCCTAACTGTAACCAATCAGAGTCCCCGCTGGTCTGTCTAAAAATGTTTGAGGAACAGCTCTGCGGTTTGAAATTCTGTTGCATCGTAATAACCAAAGGGGGTGAATGTCAAGCCGAAGAGATTATTCTGTTAGGGAGATGTATAAACCTTGAGCTGATAAGTAATTTTCTTTTAAAGTGAAATTTCCCTGAAAATGGCTTTGTTTAACCAGGTTAAAACTGCCTATTTCAGACAGGCTTTAATAGTCCACTCAGTGGTGCTGGAATCAAAGGAACAAGAGAGGAAGAGGTGGTGCACATTTCTCAAACCCTCTACATACACCCTCAAAGGGGCTTGTGGGTAATTAAGTGTGGATGAGTCTGCCTGTGGATCTGCCATCAGTCACCCTGGAGAAAGGCCACTGACTGGAACCTTCTCAGTGGAGTGAGGGGGATGAATGAGGGGTCAGAAGAGGTAGAAAATAGAGAAGCTAACCCCAAGGATGAAATGCACAATGGCAAAATAAAAGCAAAACAACTCAACATTACCTAGGGCAAAATATTTGTGATATGAGTGCTGTTTAGTTATTTTTCCCTAAGGCTTTCTGAGTAATTAAGCTATGATACTGCAGTAACTTAAAGAGTGACTCAGTTGACAAATGATACAAAAAGACAAAGTGAGGAGCGGACACTTGAAGGAAGATATAACAGATTTAAACTCAACTGAGGCTATGTCCACAAGGAACATCTTGTCAGAGCTGTCTTTTGCTTGATATTTACGATATGAGCACAACACATTATTGCATGTCCTTGACCCTGCTGGGAAACAGCAAAGTGTAAAGTGCTTTAGTGCTCAGTTGAGCAATTCTGGGGAATTTAATATAGCTGAAGCAAGCAAAACAGCCATGCAAAGATTTCTGCTTGGGGTTGTAAATAGAGAGGCAAGAACAGATTGGAGTATACTTTTCATTAAAAATGAAACTGATCTGCAAACTTTTTGTTGTGCAAACAACAGGCAACTGTTCTCCTGTTATTGTTATGTCTTACTGTTACTTACTCAGTAATTACTGTGTAAGGAATTGGGAGAAAATGTGCCATCTCCATAAGCATAGGCTACTAAACAGACTATAAAAAAAGCAAAAAAAAGAAAATTTTTAAATATTTATACCAACTACTGACAAGTAAATATTCCAGACCTCATACTCTTAAGGTAGAATCTTTCTGAACTGTGACCGTTGAAGATTGGTTTAGGACATACAATTGTGGAAAAAAATGTCCTATGTTGACAGGAGTGTGTCATGTCATTGTTATAAGTTCTACAAAAAGCTAAATGTAATTAAATTTTAAACACAATATCACTTTTATGAATGAGATACGGTGCTTTGATTGGTCATAAATGTTGCTGCAAATGTTTCAAGTCAATAAGTATTTTGTAACAACACAGAACTTGAGTGACTGTTTTGTTGGCTTTATATCAAACTAGGTATAGTGAAAGGTCAACTGAGACATTCTGAATTGGAGCAGTTCCTTTCAGAACACCTTTTTAACATTTAAACCTGATAAACAGTATCATGTACTTGAAATATTAATGACTAACTTGCTAGCTCAGAAAACATAAAAAAGACACCTTTATTTACATCATAGGTTTTGTCATTTAGAAGACACTTTTATCTAAAGAAACATGTTGGCAAGAAAACAACAACAGCAAAGGACCTAGTAAATCTATTTATGTAAACATGCAAGAAGAGCAGGAACAAAAGTTCTTTGAAGGTGAGTAAGGTATCCCATTCCAATATAGTAGGACCACACTGCCTTGTGCATAGCCTTGACACTGTTCCAGGAAGGTATACACCAATCAAGAACAAGCATATAAGCACAAACAATTGAGCTTTAATAAATACAAGCTGATCTTGTAGTGGGTTTGTGGGAAAGCATCAATGACTTGAATGGAGCACGTCAACAAATAGAAGACTGACATGACTTTGGTTAATCGAACACTAGACTCGACACTCTATTCTAAAACAATTGCTTCATTCTTGATGATGGAAGACATGCCAGAAGAGCATTGCAAAGTTCACAATGAGCGATAACCAGCAAATAGAGTAAATAAAAAAATAGTAAGGCCTGTAAAAAAAGAGTTGCATAGCACCATACCAATACTGAATTCACAACAATGACATTATTATTATTATTATTATTATTATTATTATTATTATTATTATTATTGTTGTTGTTGTTGTTGTTGTTATACCTGAACCTGACAGTCTGTGTGTGTGAATTATTATTATTATTATTATTATTATTATTATTATTGTTGTTGTTGTTGTTGTTGCTGTTTTGTTTTAATTAATTTATTTAGATGCTTTTATACTTATGAAACTTCAGTCTTTAAAATGCTAACTTTAAACCAACTAGCATCAGAACTTTTGTATCCTTTCTATCTCCTTGTAACATCAGGTCTGTTTGGGATCCATTACCAGAGAAAAGTATTTCACATGACACATGTAAATTTAAAAAACAAAATTAAAAAAAAAAGTAAACAATCAGCATTTTCTTTCTTGTTAAAATCCATACTCAGGCTTATTTGTTTCATTTTTTGTTTGGTTTGACAGCTGTAAGCTAACCATACTGTTTTAGAGATGACTGTTACTGAAAAGAATTGGGCCAATCACTTACAGGGTGGGGCTGAGTGTTCATCCTCACCTAATATCTGACCTAATTCTGCAGTTTGCAATGTGGACCCTCACTCACCAACTGTTCAACATTAACAAGCAATAAGCCACAAGTGTTTGTGGTTTTAACTGTAAGGAAGCAAACATGAACCATACTGTTTTAGAGATGACTGTTACTGAAAAGAACTGGGCCAATCACTTACAGGGTGGGGCTGGATATTACATTCAACATTCAACATTTTAAAATAGCATTTATATTACATCTGCAGCCTAAAATCCTCTGTTTAAGATTGTGTATTTAACATTTAGCCCAGTAAGCTCATCATCAGTTCCATTTATTTTTTTCTAGACCCATTTGCTTTACCAAAGCTCCTTTAAAGTTTAGCTCTTCACAATGGAGATAAAACAGCATTGAATTATACTCTAAGAAGTTATGCATTCAAAATGACTTTAAACATGCTGAGCTTTATATTAAATTATATGTTTTTTAAATGTGATATATAGAGTAACTGTTTCACAAATCATCTTCAGATTGAGTAGGAGTGTCTTATTTTGACTTGCTTATTTATTTATTTTTAGTCAATGCAGATGACACATAATGCTTTTATTCTTCATGAAGGCCACAGAGTTTCACAGACACAAATGAATAGAATTTGTACACCTACGGAGTGAAACTGCTAAGTTTTAGATATAGACTTGTGCAACTTTAGGTTGGGAGTTTAATATTTCAAGAGGAAGTAATCAGATATGAATGATGGGAAAGAACTTTGGCTGACAAGAAAAGTAATAAATAAATAAATAAAATAAACACAATGTACATTACTGCAGAGAGGCAAAACCTGGACATTCATGGACCCTGAAGGAATTGGGAACAGTGACAAAGTCACCTACCCTGAGGATGTTACATTCAACATGCAGTAAGTGAAATAACATGTCTCATTTTGATGCTGCAAGGAAAAAAAAAGTGTAGCGAGCATGCAAGGAAGAACTTGTAGTCCTCAGACAGGGAACAGTAAAAATCCATTGCTCTAATGGCTGTAGCATGTCTAATTGTCCCTCCTCTGTGGCTGACAGATGGTTCTGTCCCATAGGTTTCAGTGCCATGCAGCTCAAAGAGGACACTGGGAGTGGAGCAGAATGATGGGGACAGAAGGGTTGGATTGGACTAAGCCAGAATGGAAAAGAGCCAGGGAAAATAAAAAAATAAAAAAAGTAATCACTAAAAATATTTTTTGAAAAATTTCCATAATGATACACAAACTTAGATTTTAACTAAAACTAAGTAAAGCACGGGTTGAAGCTAATGATTACCCTACATCTTATTTTTTTGATGTTTGACCAAACAGCTTATTTTCATCTGTGCTGTAATGCGTCGGATCCCTGACTGCTGTCTGATGCCAGTTTTTCCGTTTTGGCTTCAATTTTTGACACTGAAAGCACCGCCAGACTTCTCTTTTGAGACTGCATTTCACCAAGGGTGTTAGATGGCTGTCCATATGAAATGCCCTTGCTGTCCCTTATCCAAATTTGGGCCCTGCTAATCCACTGAGTGTTCCCATCTCCATCATACAGAATGGGATGAAACACAAGTGGTCTTTGACACTGTGAGCGAGATTTATTCAGAGCTGAGGTAAAGGGCTCATTGAAGGTTCTTTTGGCTCTGTCTGGCTCTATCCACAAAGCACTCTACATATCATGGCAACCTACATTTAGTCAAAATGAATTGCTTCATTACTCTGCCAAGAGCTCCTCGAAACACTTGCATAATTTAGCAATGGGATCCACCATAACCTCGAATACATGGCAAACAAGCAATGTAATGCCTTAGACATGTTAGATGTTCATCTGGGATTTAACCATATTAGGAGGCAAGAAAGGTAAGAAAAGAACAAAGAGTGAAGCTGTGCAGGAGGAGGTTGCATTTTATCACGCTGTTTTGTCAAAAGACAGGGTGTAGGAAATGTGCTGACAGGAACAGCGAGGTAAGAGGACACTATGTGCCCACACACACCCTCCAGGTGGCAGGGGTAATGAGACAACCATGCTGGTCTCTGTCTAGTAGCGGTCAGTCATGATGAGCCCAAATGAGGGTGGCCACCTCCATTCCTTTTGCCTGCACTGTAGTTATTGGTTCCAGTTATTTCTATGGTGGTAATTGTTGCTCTGCTGACCAAGCTGGTGTAATTTACTGAACTAGTTGGACAAGGAGCAAAGAAATAAGTCCTAAGAAATTCCAAAAGGTGCAGGCTTCTAATTTGATTGATGGGGCTAAAAAGGAAGAAAATAAAACAAGTGAGACTATTTTATACTGTTTTTTTAAGCATTTAGTGTGTCAATTATCCACAGCCATCTTGATATCTGTGAAGAAAGAATAAAAAATATGAAGTCAAGGTTAAACAACTGAAACCTGATTCAAAAAAGTAGGGCAATTATGGGGTTTGAAATGTATGGTATTTATTCATGGGAAAAAGAAAGTCCATCCTATTTCAATTCTAGAGTTTAATGTATCAAAAAATGAATAAATAAGATTAATTCCAGTTTTAAGTATACAAAAACACAGTAAATTCCATCATGCTGTTATTTATTAAACAAAACTGAAGCCAAAATTGAAAGGTGTGTGTGAAGATGTGTGGAAATCTAAGTTAGCCCATGATCCAGTAGCTTGTACAACCTCATTTAGTAGCAATTACCTAAAATATTTTTTTCTGTATAACTTTATCAGTCTCCCAAAAGCATTAAGAAGGTATTTCACTTTTCCTTATAGAATTGCTTAAATTCATTGATATTTGTGGACATTTGTTTCTGCACAGCTCTCAAACCTATCACAGTTCTGTTTTCTTTTTTCCCATGCCTATATCTGTTAAAACATATTTCAAATGATCTACACCAGTCAACTTCATGTCTGAGGCTTCATCCACCTTCTATATTTAGTCTTTAGGATCCACTCATGGAAGCAGTGATATAAAGTGCTGCTGGTATCCATAAACTCCATGGGGAACCGGTAAGTTTTGCAACATCAACAGCAAGTTATCAGAGCTAGAGAACCAAAAAACGTCTGTTGGTGACTGAAATGACGCTGAAGTGGCATTTAAATGGGACACATTTTCTGGGGCTTTCAAGCATATGAATCTAAAAGAAACCGTGCTGTGCTGGCTGTAGTTCTACTGAAACCATGGTAGCCTGTTTTTAAACACTACACACAGTATGAATGATTTCTGTTTTTATCATACCACTAATGTGGCAAGAATGTGTATGTAATTTCATGCAAAAATCATGCATGCTTGTACCTAATAGTATTTCTGTCATACTGCTTGCTTTTCTTTATTCTATTTATACACAAATGAACACATGGATCTGCTAGCCATATAAAGCTTGTAGCCAAGCATACACAGACAACGACATAACATCATCTACATAAAGACATGCACTGGATGGCTACATTTCTCATCACTGTCTTTACGTCCTCCTGCTCACCTTGGTAGGGCTAAATCCTTAAAGAATAATCTAAGATAAAAGCAAAATGTATACAGGGCCTCGTCTCACCTCAGAGGGTGAGGACTCATTTGATCCCACTCAAAGATCCTTTCTGTGCCAAACTAAGGCAGCCTACAGCAACCCAGTAAAAAAAATAAATCCTCAACCTTTTTTTTGCCTGTTCCCAACAGCAGTAAACATAAATCATTTCAGCAAGAAGAGTCACCCTACGTTTACAATTCAAAGTTTGCACAGTATGCTTTTGACATCTGTCACAGTCAATACGTCACAGATGTCAACACATCACTGATCTGTATCTGTTTTTGTGTAAAAGAAGCACGACTCTTGAGTTCAGTTTGATGGAAGCATACAATGTTTGGTTAAATAAATTGTGCATGCAGAATACTGTCCATGTCACATTAAAGTTGCATTGATGCTGTGATGAGTACTTGTAGTAACTAATGTGACAATGATCCTCTGTTATGTGTGTGTTTTGATTCTGTAAAAACAATTTCTGTGCTTCCATCAGTATCAAAAGCATTTATAAGTATGTATTTGGCAAGTTAACTAGTCTAAACTATAAATGACAGAGTGGAGGTCTTTAAAGATCTAGCCACAACAAAATGCTTTTCTGCAATCAAACTGAAACAAAAAAGTTGACACAAAAACCAAGCGAAGGCTTGAGAGCTCAAATGCCAGTATGAGAGGTGACTTACTTATGGTGCAAAAAAGGAATACAAAAGGACTAGAGCTCAGTGTGATGGACTTGTGAACTGTGGTGTACCCCACCTCTCATCCAGTGACTGCTGGAGATAGGCTCCCTGGTACCCCACACTAAAGCGTACAGGTAAGTAAAATGGATGGATGGATGGATGGATGGATGGAATAGGGCTCAGATAAAAATCAGAAAGCAGAATAAAAACAAGAAAATGTCAAATGAATGATGGAAAACTGAGACTATAATCAAACAGAATGATGATTAACACACAAAAAAAAGTGTGCTGATTACAAATCCAGGACAGGACAAAGGGACAGTGAGGAAAGACTGAAAGAGGAACTGGTCATACACAGAAAAAAAAGGGAAGGTGTCCAATCAGAAAATACATAAATAAATAAAAGAATTCAACGAACATAATCTAAACTGAAAGCTACAAATTATAACAAAACTTTAAAAATTGGGGTTTTCATTGCTTCCACTTTTATTAATTTTTGCGTTTTCCATGTGAACACTGGATAATAAGTATGCTGTGGTGTAAAACAACAAACAAAAATCAGCTAGAAAGTTGATGGCCTTTGCAGAGTATTGATAAGGTTCATACGAGCATATTAAGTATGCAGTGGGCTTCCCATTACACACAATAGAGCATGGTAGGTTTTGGAGCATTTTGAGTACTGTACCCAGAGACAACCCATACATTCACAGGGGAGAACATGCAAAGACCACACAGAAAGGATGGGAAGTGAACCTGCAATCGTCTTGCTTTGAGGCCACAGTACCAACTAATGCTCTGCTGTTCCACCCAGCTACAATCCAGCCACATGTAATTCGGTTGTATAGATCCAGGAGTGTATAGTGGAATTCTCATCTAATGTAAAGTGGGCTTCCCAAACACTTATGTGTGTGTGTGTGTGTGTGTGTGTGTGTGTGTGTGTTTGTGTGAGTAGCAGTCCCAAGCAACTGTAACATCAGGAAGAAGGAGCATGAAAAGTTTGAGAAATACCAAGTGTTGAAAGAGGAAGTGAGTGGAGAATTTGTGGAAACTCTAGGCCTCAGTGGTACCAATGGTCACCGGAGCACTCGGTGCTGTGAACCGCAAACTGGAGGGTTGGCTCCAACTGTTCCCAGGAACAACCTCAGATAAATCTGTCCAGAAGTGTGCAGTCCTAGCAACAGCTAAGATACTGCGTAGAACCCTCAAGCTCCCAGGCCTCTGGCAGATGACCGAACTTGAAATGAAAGTGGAACTGCCCATGTGGAACAAATAGTGCAAGATGGAAGGTTTATATATATATATATATATATATATATATATATATATATGTGTTAAAGAGAAAATGAAGATCACAAACAGAACAAAAATGCATTTTCTTTGTCAGTCACTTAACTTCCGCAACTCAAGGAGACAGTATCTTCAGCAAATGTATAACTCAGCACCTGTGCTGACATTCATTTGTTCCAAAGTGATTAATGTTGTGATTAATGCACACAATCTGTTCTTATTAGATTCTGCTCCCTCACCAAGAGAAATGTGTTCCAAGGACTTCATTAATCTTTCAAAAGTTGAGAAAAGAACATTCTGTTGAGGTTCAAATAAATGTGTTGGACGGAAATGAAAAGTTTGCAGCTAGAACCAGTTTAATGTACTCAAAGTTACTGCACATTATAAACTCACCAAGGATACATTTGGTATTCATCAAAGTAACAGTGTCTAAAATGTTGATGGTTACCTTTAAAATTTATTGGAGTATTTTGGATTCGATAGTGTATAGCACATATTTTATTTAACTGTGAAGCAAAGAGTGAAGCAGAGAGTAAGAGTTGGTGCTGTAATGCAGTATTTTTTTTGTAACTTTTGCCAATAAAAATACCCAACTTAATTAATATTACTGTGAAATTCGCAAACACCTAGAGACCTGGTAGATTTGTGGTTTTCCAGTTTAATTTTAAAACATTTCTGAGTGTAAGTCTTTTTTGTGTTCTTCCATCTTTGCTTTGTGCCAATTTATATGTTTCATTCCAGGTTCCTTTTGTGACTGTCTGTTTTTCAGATTTGATTACCAGGCTTGCCATTTTCTGGTCCTCTCTGCCTTTAATTCCTAGAGTACCTTTCATTCCTGAGTGAATTTAATTAAAGATATGTCACTTCATATCTGCCTTACTCGTCAGAGTTTACATCTGATTGTTCGTCCTACTCTTTAGGCTCCCTTCACACCAGATGATGACTCACTAAAACCCTCCAGAGCATGGATTATGTTTGCAAGGTCTTAGGCTAGGTCATCAGGTGTGTATGAAGAACACAGTGGGCTCCCCATTATTTGTGATGGAGCACAATAGGTCTACAACGGTTTTGAGCATGTGCAAAAGTTTGGTAGCTTTGTTGGAGTAGTTTATCGTTGTGATGGCAGTGTATCTGGGTCCTGGATAGAGTGCGATGAAGCATGGTATCAGCAATACCTTTCAGTTCAAGACATGGAGCCAATATGAACCAGCACTGGTTGATATTGTTGTCTAGCATAGCATGATCTTCTAGAGTGTAGCTGCTTCCTTACCCAGTCTAAGAGAGATGTTCCAGGGCACACACAGTTTGGTAAGGGCACATGAGAGTGATTTGGTAATGCAGAAAATAGCAGGGTTAAAAGCTATGCCAATATGGAGAATCTAGAAGGAACGTGATTGCCTTCACTTGGAATTTTCCAAAATATCTGTGATCCAGCCACAGTCTAATAGGTGGAATGGCTTAGGCTTTGGGATCAATAAGGTTACCTAACTATCTTTTTATTTATCTATCTATAAAAATGTTATTATGTAGAGTATACTCCACCATCATTGCACAGTGCTACTGTAAAGATGTAAATTAAGTGCACCCTGCAGTCATTGCACTGCCAATGTCTTAATTTGTGCTCAATAATTATTATTTTTTGCTGGCTAAAATGAATTTTTAATGTCCAAAAATTTCGAACTTGTCTGTTGCTATGGCAAACCAGTTTCCCTCAGGGTATCAATAAAGTATGATTCTATTCTATTCTAAAGTGTCATCAAGTGTGAACACAAAATGTTTCAAAATCAGTTCTGTCTCAAAACAAGTTCTAAAGCTTCTTTTGACACCAGTTGTCCTCTAATATTGACTCAATGATTTCCCTTCACATTGATTTCAAAGTTTAAAAATAAAATAAAAGATGTTTGCTCCTACAGCTAAATATTACAAGTATGTCACAGCGCAGCAGCAAATAACACCTGGTGCTTGATTTGAAGACCACTTACATTGACATTACAATAAATTCACGGGCGATGCCAAAGAAATTGAATTTTTTTATTCGGATTGGGAGTTTAAAAACATCAGTGCTGGAGAACCACACATTTTGGTCAATATTTTTAAACATTGTCTTACTTCTCAAAGCCAGGCATCTACAACACATTTACAACAATGCAAACTGCCTGTTCCAGTTTTGCTAATAACATAGATGAAGAACTGATAAACATGCCATTCTTCAATTTCAGTGAGTAATAGTATGTATTTATGTCTGTATGTTTTAATTAAACAGTCTGCCATAAAAAAAAAAAGATTTAACAAAATGTCAATGTTTTACATGTCAGTCTCATTGTGAAGTAATAACATGATATGCATTTAAACAGCCTTTTTAAATGTGTTGCCTCCAATAACCTGTCAGAGGAACATATTTTACTGACTTACACATGCTAGGAGAACTGACATTACTTGTTAACAAAAATGGAAAACCTTTAATGGTTAATTTGGTAACTTAAATGATGAGGTAGTAAAATGAAGAATAAGGTGGGAGTAGCAATAGCACAAATGCTAAAGATGGCTTTAGAAATGAATGTGAAAAATAAAAACAGCTAAGCATAGCAAAATTTGATTAGGAAACATTAACAATAGAATTTTTATGTTTTTACAATTGCCCGCTGCTATGTATGGTGGGCATACATAGCAGTCTGTCTCTTTGCAAAATATTTCAGGAAATAAAAGACAGGTATAATCAAATCTCTCAGAAACTACTCATTGGTTGTTGAGGATCAACTGATTCAAGATGACTGCCACTGTTAATCAAACTTAGCAAACATGAAAATGAATACAGCTCTACCAATTTTACAGATACAGAATTACTAGATACTAGAATTTTAGTGTAGTAATAGTTGAGAGTCATCCCCAGCATATCCTGAGTGCTAATATGTTGTCCAATTTTATTTATTTATTTTTTTTCTTAGTCACCATGGCTAATTTACTATACAAACACAAAAATGGTCAAAATGGCATTCAGTTTTACAAATGCTGAGCTAAAATTTTGTGTGGCAGTAGCTCATATTAATCACCATTACATGCTGTAAGTACTAAAAGATCACATGAGACTTTTGTTTAAATCTTTGCTTTCGAAACAACAGGCAGAACATCTTTTTGTCTTGTACATCAAGATTTATGCTTTTGTTAAGCTAGACTGAGGTTTGTTGCCATTTTACACAGTTTTATAGAATAGTCAAATTAACAACTGAACTATGTGTTAAAATAATCCACTTCTAATCCTTTAATATTGGCTCCAAGTTTGAGCTGACTGAAGAACACAGTCTTTATAGATCTTGAAGTGGGAGTCCAGTCAACAAAGCAGTGATTCTTTTATTGCTTTAGAACACATTTCTTCTTGTGCTTTAGTAAAAAAAAAAGAAAATGTGTTCGTAACTATGCATAAGGCTCTTAACAGCATGTTTTTGTATTATTAATTGGACTCCTTAAAGAGAGACCGAGCATTAATCCTCTGTGCTGCAGTGGTGCAGTAAGCAGACACTACAACACACAAGTAGGAGGGAAGCCTAAAAACTCTGCAGCAAAACCAGACATTTTTAACATTCACTGACTACATTTAATTCATGCTTTTTGGGGTTTTCTTTACAGGAACTTACACAATCATGCAAACTTACCTGAATAAAGTTTACACCCATAAATATTTACCACCCCTGTAGATATCTGCCCCCCCCCTGCTCTTGGCTCTGCGCTGTGAGTCCTGCAGCAGCTGCTGGTGGTCCTGCTTCATCAGCAACTCTGTTAGAGCAGAAATTGGAACTTGAAATCAGTTTATTAGGAGAACACAATAAGCTGTGCGTTGTTACTATGAGAGTACTGCTCTCAGAACAATACAAAACAAAAAAGTTTGAGAATATTATCAAATGAGCTTACTTATCAGCTGCTGCTATGAAATGTGTATAATTGGTTAATTGCTTTTGTCTTTCTATATGAGTGTATATGTGTGTGTATATGTGTTTGTCTGTCTGTTAGCAAAATAGCTCATTCGACTGATTTTAATGAAACTCACAGAAACGGACTGGATGTATGTCTACAAGTGATTCATTTTTGAAGTCAGTCAAATTCAAGATGGCAACCAAAATGTATCAACTTTAGCAAACACAAAAATGAGTATAACTGTCAATTTTATAGAAGTTGAGCTTTGGTTTTGTTAGTAGCTGAGCATCATCCCCAACACATACTCTGAGTGCTAATCGATTGTACAACATCTTTCTTTAAAACTGGCATGGAAGGTGGTGGACAATATACAGTTGTTTCAAATTGTAGATAATTTTTGCTTTTATCAAAAAAAAAAAGAAAATCTATATTGTAAGAGACACCTGTTGAATCATTTCTATTATAATTTGTGACTAAATATTTAAAATTAAATAGGGAAAGCTGCATCATGTAAGCTTATAAAAATATATGTTTTTAAGCTGAAAAATGGTGGATGTAATGTTTTCCACCCTAAATTTAATTGTGTATACCTGTATTAGCTCAGGGAGCTGTGGTCTGTTTACCCATTGGTGTCAACCTTGAACAGCTGCTATTAATGTGATTTCTGCAAGACTAGCTCCTGCTGTCTGCCTGAGCCTGCAGGTAGCATGGCCATGACAGCAATCTGTATTATTAGACTGAAAGTGTCTAATATAGGATCCAGAGGCATTGGTACAGAGGAGGCATGTATCTGCTGGGTTTTATCTATGGAATAATTTAAAACACAGTTTGTCATAAATCACTGGTGACATTCATCTTTATTTTTTCAAGGCACTTTATCTGAGCAAGAAAAGAGCAAATCAACTCGCAAATATTCGGTTTGTGATTGTCATTATATAATTTTGTCTTAAATAAGTAATTTTACAAATCTTTAGCATTTCTTGGGTCAGTGTATTAAATGCATAAACAAGTAAGACATTTATAACAAACAACTTATCCTGCTTTAAGTGTCACCACATGCTAAAACAAAATGCTCTATCAGTCACACCAAAGCCAGTGAGAAATGCCTGATTCCTCAAGGACTGACATTATACCAAATGAACAAGTTAGAGATTTATCTATGGGACAAAATGCTCTAAGATGATGCAACATTTAGGATCAGGTCTGTAGTTAGCTCGTATGGTAGACTGTTACTGCTACTCCAGAGAATCAGATTAGCTCATTTGACAGTCTACTTGTAATGCCACAGTTTGCCTGAGACAGCCAAATGTCAGGAAAATGAATGTCATAAAAAAGACTATTAATACTGGCAGGCATGCTGAATTTGTCATTGTTATGAAGCAACTGAAGTTTTGAAGACCATTATTTTTGAAATGTCTTATATTTTTCTTTTAGCTTGAGGTGGTGCAGTAGCCTTTTACTTGTGTCATTGTCCGGAAGCTGATGAGCACCAGAGTCAGCAGTCTGTCAGAAGACCAAGACAGAGGTACATGAGACAAACAGCTATAAAGGCTCACAGTTTTAAGGTTCAGTTTCAATCATTAACATGCACATTTTTCAACTGCAAGAGGAAACTACCAAGATGGAGCTTCTTGGTGAGGAAGTGTGTCCTAATTTGTAGATTCGTATTGGTTTTTGTGGGGTTAGTCATGGTCCGCGTTCTTCGCTCCCATCACACGTTTTGCCAGGCTTTCACTTCTTTCTGTTCTTTGTTCTAATTACCTTTGTTGAACATTTTTGTGGAAAAGGCTATTGTGATAGTCCTGGGGCCTTTTACAGAATGAGTATTGATAGAACAAAGATCAGCTCAAACAAAAAGAAATGAAGATCGATAGACTGTTGTAATGGTGTCAAAATTAAGAATGGGGATAGTTTACCAGCATAGAAAAGTGGAAATAAAAGGGGAAAACCAATGTAATCACTGACAAAATCAGTGAACTGGAACAGATATTATTTATTCAACTAACTTCAAAAGCTTCATTTAAAGGCTATTACAAGTAAAATGTCTTTGTGTTCAACATTCCCTAAAGAAACCTGAAACTGCCTATTTATATGTAAGTAGCCTCCACTGCCAGTTTTTACACAAGCTCAGAGAGAGCTTTGATAGAAAAAATGCTAACTTGACATACAGTACATATGTTTAATCTACATGTATATTATTCTCTAAAAAGGCAACAAGTATGTTTTGTTAGTTGTTGGTTTGTTCAGACTGCTGAGTGAATTGTCTTCTATTTTCATGATTATGACAAGATCAGGGGAAACAAAACACTTCTCATCTCCACACAAACAGCATTTTTATAAAATAAACTTTAAAAAAATACTCTTTTTCTAGTATCTGTGTTGACCATACACTATATTGACTGTACGTAGGCTTCCAATGAGAACAAAGAAGTTGAAGCTGTAGCAGAACCAACTTACACTGTAAGCTAATTCCAGGACAAGTATGAAGTCCTGCCACCATCCACAAAAATGCACAGATTATTGCAGTTGGTAGAACAAAATAAACAAAAAAGAAAAAAAAAATGCTTCTGATAACTTTTTTCAGGTGTTGACTCTTGTAGATTTGCAGTTTATTCTTGTTGTTGTATATTTAAATATTTTTTCTAAATAGGTTTAGTTATTTAATTAGTTATTTCATGCTTACAAAAAAGGCTCTGTAACACCATGACTGTTTGTGGGGATGTAGGTGGAACAAACATCTATTTAAAACATAATCTGGTTAGGTCCTAAAAAAAGTATTTCCCCAGCAAATTATGCAAAACCATTGCTTTTTTTTTATGTAAAATATTTGTATTAATTGTCAGGCAAGATATTTTAAGAGTTGTATGTTGTATTTGTAGAGGTTATGACTTTTAAAATGTCAGAAGGTTGAAGCTTTATGTCCAAAATCAGATTTTTTTATTCAGCTCATGACCTTTCTGTTTATGTAGCAGTGATGCACATGGTTGTCCTTCAGACCTGCATCGTATTTCATACAGTATAACATGTATGGGTTCTCCCCAAGTTGCTTGATGTGGGTCGTAAGATTTGAAGGTTTTAGAAGCCACTATTTAATGATGCCATTTTACAACATGTCTGCTGACACATCAATGACAGTTATTTGTCTTGGGTGGAACAAGAACATCACCTGCTAGACAGCATTATCACAGATCGTTTGTATTCCTCAGAACCTTCGTCTGATTAACCATTTGCAAAGCTGGCTTCGTGTTGGTTACCTTGACAACACATTTTCTCTGCTGTGTAAAAGTCTCCCTTGACTCTGATAGAGTTTACTGGTTGGTTTAGTGGATGTTCTGGCTGAGAGCAGATGGAGTAAATGCTGTATGATGCACAAACATCCTATGCTTCCCCAGTGGCATATTACTGCTTAAGTTTTTCCCTCAGGTCAGAGAGCTGCAAACATCCCTGAATGTGAACAGGAGTGTTGGCTGTAAACCCTTTAAATGCCAGTAGATCTGAGGGATTTCAAAGATCTTGACAAAAGTGTCCATACATTTGGTCAATATATATATATATATATATATATATATATATATATATATATATATATATATATATATATATATATATATATATATATATTTTTTTTTTAATATAATATATATATATATTAATATAATGTTTTTCACATCTATTTGTTTGCATTTAAAGATTCTAAGGTTTATTGCCTATTTTTCACTCTCTCTGGGAACTTATTCTGCCCTCTTTTCCACCATTTTTATGGTATCTGCCAGTGTGTTCAGTGGTTAGAGGGCTGCTGTTTTTTGCATGTAGCGGAAGGACGAATCTTGCAAATGGACGTGTCACATGGAGCAATGCCCAGGCAGTTGGACAAGCAGAGAGCCCTGTGGCCCATAGCAGAACATGCAGGCACATGGAAGAAGAGGGAATCTATCTTTGGTCCAGGCAAGCTTGGAAGCTCTGCAGACCAGACTTGATTCAGAAAAGGGAAGGAGAATGAAAAGAAATGGTGATGCCGCATTAAGATAAAGATAAATATAAATAAATAAATAAAAGAAGCTGCTGATTTTAATTAATAGATAACGGTGCATCTGTTATATTTCACATACATGCTTTCATGTATGGAAAATATTGATAAAAAAGATAAATCTACCAGTTTAGCAAGTCCCCCATTGGCTATTTCTTGCTGCATTTTGAAAAACATGACTATCATGACCCTACCAGAACAATTACAGTATTTGTTTGTGACCTTCCCCTCCAGTATTTTATTCTCTTGTACGAAAGACACTGCATCTAATCTTCCTCAAGTGCTTTGTTTATAGAGCGGGCATTTCTCACTTACCTACATCACCATGCTAGACATTTGCATAATGCTTGTCTAGCGGCCGTAAGAAAGATAAAATAAATAAATATATAAATAAAAGAGAAGCTGCCTCTCTCTCAAGCAATTTTGACCAATCATCTGACCAATTACTGCAGACTAGACCTTTTCACACAGAAGGTGGCATGAGGTGATGCAGCAGTGAGCTTCAAAAGAAAATAAATGGCTATTTTCAACGTTAAATGGTGTAAACCTGTTCTACTAGAACCACTAAATATTATTAAAACCTTGTCAGAATCTTAATATTATTGTAGGGCTGCATGATGTCAGGAAAACACACATTTACACCATTGATAACTATTTGAATGATGATAATAAATATTGCAATAAACTCACATGTTAGGTCATCACAGTGCTTACAATTTTCTTTGGATATTTAGAAGAGTGAGAATCTCTCAGATTGCAAAATGTATAATTATATATATATTCTGTTGTATTGTTCAGCATTTTGTGTTTGTGATTTGTTATAAACTTTTGCCATAATGATATTGTGTATTGTGATATTGTTTTTGATATTGTATCAAAAAGTGTTCTACATATTGTTCATACCTTATTCCAATTGTATGTTATGTATTTCTGGTTTTAAATCTGTAACTGCAAACAGACTAATATTTTAAAACAGTTGTTTCTAATTTTTTTAGCTTCTGGCCCCAGAAATAACAGCAGGTTACCTTTGTGACCAGAACTATTGCTGGATGAAGTAAATAAAAATCACTAATAAGCCAATTAAGAAGGCAATTACAACAAAGCATATGGCTTTAACAGTCATTATGATTGCATTTAGCCAATTATGACTTTTTTTTTTGCCTGTTTTAAAAATTATGGCAAAACAAAAGGTTGTTAGCAGTTGTTTTTAAATTTATTTGGTTTCAAGAGACCATCTCAACAAGACCCCTTTTTGTTTTTCATAAACTGCTGTTTTAAACATGATCATTTCTTATTTATAGTTGCTTGAGTCTGTTTTCTCACTGAATAAAAAGTAGGCATTTTTGAACTACTAAGGAAATTTTATTATTGCCCAGCACCAAAAGATAAAAAAGGGAGTGGCAATGTAGTTGCTTGCATTTGCACATTTATCTTTCTGTTAGTGTAATATTTTATGAACCACTGGACCTAATTTTTTCTGAAACTTTCAGAAAGTCGGATGGACATCAACAACTGATTAACATCTGAGTCAACCCCATTCACGATGGCTGCCACAGCCAATCGACTTTAGAAAACACAAAAAATGACTATAACTTAGTTAATTTTACAGATATTAAGTTAGAATTTTGTGTGGTAGTGGTTGAGCATGACCCCCAACAGATACTCTACATACTATACAGCGCACAATACAATTGCTTAAAACTTTGACATAACTGTTAGTGGTAACCCTGTTTGTCTGTTAGCAAAATATATCATGAACCGATGGATGGTTTTGAATGAACCTTTCAGAAAGTAATCACTGGGTCTACATCTATAACAGATTCACTTTTCGAGTCTGCCTATTTCAAGGCCGCTACCTCAACTAATCAATAATAACCAACACAAAACTAGCTAAAACCTACGCAATTTTAAGCCAGGGGATATTAGCTGAGGGTCACCCTCAACACATACTTCAAATACTAACAGATCACATTAATTCTTTGTTTAAAACTTTAGAGTGAGGAATACTAGTTTTTCATTTTTCATGAACTCATTTATGACAAGCATTTTGAGCATTTACCAGTCAATTAAATTGTTTATCATATTCATTACTCATCCAGTTTTGGTTAAAGGCTCATTGTAAGAAATAAAATATCAGATATTGAGCTAAAATACTGTTTGGTAGTAGTGGAAAGTCATGTACAATGCATACTGTAAGTTCTTACTCATTGAATAAGATTTTGCAGTATTACAAGCAATCAGCCATAAGGTTTTGTTCATAATTTGAACAAAACAGTCTTAAACTTCATATTTTTTCACTCACTTTCATCTTTAAAACTCTGGCATGAAAAGCGGCATGCAATATGCATTCATTCAAGGAAGGATCAACCATTAATTTTTCCTCTAAAAGACAAAAGAAAACCTGCAACAAAATCATATACATTTTGGATTATTGAACTCAATAAATTATGTTAAAAAAATAAATGATAAAAAAAGAAACAAAAGGGTAGAAAAGTAGTGCAGAATTCAACCAAGCGTTTCACTTCAGTTATTGTCCCCGATTCCCTCCTCGTCTGTCCGTGTTCCCTGGACTCATCTGTGATGTTGTGGCGTTGTTCTGACAGGAAAGCTGATGCTGTTGCTGCCACCGAGCCCATTCTGTTGTGGCAGAAATTTCAAACTAATTCTGAAAACATGACCTGGGGTCTGAAGGGCCTGAAATGGATTATGGAAAGCGGGTAATGTGATTCCCAAGCATTTCCCCTGAAATTAAAGACTGTCTGGGTGTTATTAATACGCATGAGACAGAATCAATTTGCCCCATTTATTGCTCAGTGTTCACACTGCTGCAACGTCTTATCTGCTACCTCTCTCCAACCCACGTTCTTCTCCTATAGATTCAGCTTTTAGAAAATTTATCGTGGTATATAGTGGGATATAAAAAAGAAATATAAAAGACTGAAGAGGAATTAATAAAAATGTAATGTTATTGCATATCTGGGTTTTGCGAATATAATTCTTCCATGCTCTCCTCAATTACCTCTTTTTCTCATGCAGAAATAGGCAGATGAATTCCCAAAAAGCCCAGCCCCGATAATTACTGCCGAGCAGTATAAAAGCAGAGCGCTTCTTCTTCCTTCGACTATATGTTATGTGCGTTTGCCTACGTTGACTATGTGAGACCATGATTGGATGCTCCTAAGGAAGTGAAGCGGAACGCGAGCGAACAAGAGGGAGAAAGAGATAGAATTTGAAGGGGAAAAAAAAAAAAACTAAATGAGAATGAACAAGAGAAAAATGCCATATGAGGAGAGGAAGAGACCAGGGAAGGTGAAACCACTTTAAATCAAGCACCTTTTAATCAGTACGCTCACAATGGAGGACATAAAGATAACAAGGTAGAGAGAGGATCCTGGTGGCTCTCCAGGCAGCTAAAGTCCCAGATTTATGGTGAGCTGGAGAGAGTCCTCTTACCCAATCTACTGGCAATAGGGAATCCACTGGAAAGGCCACATTCACACAAATTATACATTTATTTGGCCTTTTCTTTTTCGTCTTGTTTTTTTTTTCAGCAACATCACAAGTAAAAATATCAACAGGAAGTCATATAGTAGACATGGTAAATTATCCTTTATTGATCTTCTTAATCTGTGGAGCCTAATTGGTGTTGAAACAAACATTTTATTATTTTAACAGTGTGTAGTATATTTTTTTCTGTATGTTCACTTATAGATGAGTATTAAATCTGAGACAGTTGATGATATACAATATATATATATAAATATATATATATATATATATATATATATATATATATATATATATGTTAACACTTAAGCAGCACATGCTGCTTTTTCTCTGCTATATTTCTTTTTTTAACTTTCTGTCTGTGCAAGCATATTTTTCTTAAACTGTTCAAAAATGAAACACATGGCATTTGAGCAACTAATACAGACATGATGTTGACTTGAAAGCGGGTTTATGGCTCTGGGTGGGGTAATGGAGGTTGGAAGGGTTCAAGTCCTGGAGTCCAGTTTGTGATGACTGTCTGCCGGCTATGGTGACACTGCTGTGCTCTGGATGTAGAGTCCTGTGGTGACAGATCTTGAAGGGAGAGCACTACTGTTACATTCTGTATACTTCTATTTTGAGTTTCTGATTGACAGTGGTTTGTGTTTCTTGACATTTTTTGCCACCCACAAAGCCAGTATGTGTGTGTAAGTACGAGTATGTATTTGTGGTTTTCTAACTTCTGCTGCACCCACAGCTTTTCCATCTTTTTCTCCCCACATGATGTTACAAGTGATTCTCGAGGATTTGAAGGATTTGTAAAAGCATTTTTCTGCTAAATAGTTAGTTCAGTTAAACCAATGGTGACAAAGAGGAAGTACACTGAGATAAAATCCTTTCATCTTTGTAAATCTGACTTCATTAGTCAATGGAGTGGTGGTGAAAAGAGTGCAAATATTTATTTACTTTTGCTTGAATTAACTGCAGGAGGTTTAGTATGAACCTGACCATGACAACAGTAGTGAATGCCCAGTCCAAAAGGTAAAGCACAAAGGTGGGAGTGTGGTGATATGGGAGTACAAAAGGTCTTGACATTTATGAAAGGTATTTTGAAACCAATTTTATTCATGGTCATGATTAAAGGTTCAAGGTAACTTTATTATAATCTACCAGGAGCAGTTAGACAGAAGAATATACAAAATAAAGACTTCTTGGACTGGTTTGTTCTACAATGTCGCATAGTGTATCTTAGCAATAAGGGAAGCATATTGGACTCTTCCTCAGTTGATGACTTAGATCAACCAAGTTGCTGAGATCCTGAAAGGAAGCTTCCGCAATTTCACTACACATCTTCATTTATCTAAGTACAGTAAATAAGTGGCATGGGACTGTGAACTCAAAATACTGAAGCTGTGGGTTTACATGACTACACAGGTTGTTTCTAGGTTGTTCAGATTTAAAACCAAAAGCTATTTCTTGTCTGAATTTAGAAGTAGAAAATTAAGAATAATCAAGGCTTTTAGGTCTTCAAGACATGTTTATAATCTAATTACCTGACTGGTTTTCTTGGACTTTATTGATAAATATAACTGAGTATCATCACCATAACAATGGATATTTATGCCAATAATATTGCTGCCTAATGATTTTACTTAAATACTTTTGGTCTAAGCACTGAACTCCATGTTTAAATCTAGTGTGTGAAGAACATTCATTATTACCATGTACAATCTGGAGCGTATCAGATAAATGTGATTTAAACCAGTTTAGAGCTGTTCCTGTAATCCTAATTTCATGTTAAAGCCTCTGTAATAAAATATTGTGATTGATTTGATCAAATGCAACATTAAGATTTAAAAGAACAAGGATAGTCACAAGCCAACTGTCTAAATCCAGAAGAATATCACTTGTATGCACGTACACTAGTGCTGTGATCTGCTCAAATTGATCAAACAGATTATTTATGTGCACATGTTCACACATTTGTTCTGAAACTAATTTAAAAAAGAAAAAAAAAAAAGAAAAGAAATTAAAAGGAGATGTGATTGTCAGTTTATAAATGGCTAAAGCTCCGGGATCAAAATCAGGTTTCTTAAGTAAAGGTTTAATTACAGCCATCTTAATGGCCTGTGGTACATATCCATTCGCTAAACACAGATCGATTTGATTCAAAATGAAGATGTTAATTAGGAAAAAAAATCTCCTTTAACAGTCTGGGTGGGATTCAGCAGACATTTTGAAGGTTTTGATGAAGCTATTTGATAATTCAGAGAGCTCAAACAGATTTAGGCAGTCTAAACACAGATCAGATTTTACTGTTACTTCTAAAGCTGCCTCACCAGATGATGAACTGGGAACAATAATAGGAAGGCAGTTATGGATTTCCTCTCTTATTAAAACTTATTAAATTATTTATTTATAAAGAGTCTTATGAAGTCATGACTACTGGGAGTTGCAGGAATGTTCGGTGTAATGTACATCCATCTATTACCTGTCCACCTGGGCACAGAATAAAAGGAAAAGGGTAGATGTAGAAAGACACAGCAAATTTGATGTAATGAAATATTTTTTTATTATCCCATGTTAGTAAAAGAAAAATCATTACTTTGATAGATTTTTTTGCATGGCCAAATATTATGACATTTCTACCTTGTTACAGAAACTCATCTGAAATGTCAGACTGTCACATGGCCCCTTGCCTGCCCTCTCCTTCTACTTTTGATGTGTTTTTCATACTGTATGTGCCTGGGCATGCACACATCTGTGAATATATATACACTGCTGTTTTCTGTCTCCAAGGAAACGCAGTGGAGAAGAACTCATACAACCCCCACTACAAAACAGGAGGGATTTTCTCTGTTCTTTTAATCTTTGTCTCTTTTTTCCCCCCTCATGACTAACTCTCAAAACTTGTTTGATTCATTATAGCACAATTAGAGACCATCGGTTATGTTAATACGAGTCCTTCAGTCTATGTTTTCCCAAGTTAAAACATTAGTCTAAACCTTTCATTTTGTTCAGTGATGCTGGAAATTAAATAACATATTTTATATATTATTTTGTTATCCACATTTGTGCTCTTACCCAAATGAAGTTATGTCAAAATTGAATTCTTCACAAATGGTATTTATTAGATTTCCTATAGCATTTTTTTTCAGTAATTCTGTTATCTGCTTTGTAATGTGCTGTATTATTTAGGATATAAAAAAAATATGCTCTGATGGTACAATATTGTCTCCCACAGGTTTGTACAGCCATTATGACTTCATGAAGGCATCTAGCTCCTGATTTACACCTTTATAATTGATATAAAAATTAACGTTTTAAACTGGTTAACACACAGTTTACTGATTTAGTCGACGGATTGCATAAATGCCCAAAAAAGTTGAATTCATTATCTGAGAGGATTTATGCTGTGAGGAGTGGTTTTCCTCTACAGGCATTTGATTGTCTTGATCTATGTTACTTGTACCTGTCCCTATCAAATAAACAATAAATAATAATAACAAGTTGGTGATAGCTGAATTAAAATATAAACCTTTGGTATCTTTAACTAGAAATTCTGTTGTCAACCAACCTTGGACTTGTCCATCAAATGGCATATGTGCAGCACTGTTCCTTTAAAAAAGCTGCCATTTGGGTTATTGCAAGTTTACAATGTTGTCTTAATGGTGGACTAATGATTACCAGCATTAGTTAATATGAGAGGAGTCTTACATTACATTAGAGGTGAGTCTTGTTCAATGAATGATTTTGTTTTACCAACACTCATGAAGAGAGTAATAATTTGGTTGCATAAATGTATACTGATTACATGTTAGTTGAGGTAGTCCATAGTTTTAGGAAATAGTTTTGAAATATTTTCAGGCCCTGTCAACACTACTCTGAAAGGTTTTGGAAAGGGAGGTTCTCTGCTGTGTTTGCATCTCTTCTACACATTCATTTCTGTTAAGAAAACTGCATTTATTTTAAAAAGTGGCAGGTTATAAAAACACTATTTTGGTAATTCAGTCTGGCCTAGTGATACATTTTCAACATTTTTGTTTGAACTGTGTCAAATTTATTTATTCATTAATTCTGTCAATGGAGAAACTAAAAATCAGTTAAAACCAAATTTTTAGGGGTAGTGGGGACAGCCCTGACTAACTAAAGGAAATGACCTTAATCATACCACAACCGTGTGTTGTTAGTTCAAAGTTTCCTTGTTTGTTAAATTAAGCATGACAGCCACACACATTATCACATCCATCCATCCACCCAACCATCCATCCATCCATCCATCCATCCATATATCCATCCATTTTCTGCTGCTTATCCATTATCGTACACCATACAAAGTAAGCTCATCAGAACCGCTTGTACCCTGCATTTGTTGTTTTGGTCATGATCCACACCTCATGACCATAAATGAGGGTTGGAATATAGAAGGACCAGTGATTCAAGAGCTTTGCCTTTCAGCTAAGCTCTTTCTTCACCATGACAGACTGGAACAACGCCCTCATTTATGCAGATTTTCATTACAATGTTTAAAAACGCCAAGCTTCTATTTCTTCTTAACTACAAACACAATTGTGTTATCTTCTTTTTGGTCAAATGTTTGAAGTCATACTGCATTTATAAGTAAATTTTGATTTTATTTTGAAGCATTTGCAGTTTTCTATGCACAACTAAATTTACTGTATATTTTCTAACATAATGAACGTAGTAAATGTATCAAGTCCATTCACTGATTGTGTATTAGGATGGTCTATACTGCAGTGATGGTAATTTGTGGACAAGAACTATAAACTTGGCCTCAAAAGGCTAACCTTAATTTGTTTTACTTATTTTTTGCAGTTCATCTCAGCTCATCCCATTCTCGGAGTTTATTAAAATCAGTCTGAAAAATAGTTAAAGCAATAATTACTGTTATTCACAAAAACATCATTAAGCTCTTTGTTTTGCTTGTGTTTTCGTGCTGTGATAATTGTTGCTTTCAGATTTTCATCATCCAAAAATGTAAATTTTGCATAATTATTTTTTATTAGTTTTGAGACTTTACACTTAATCTGATAATTAAAAAAAAATATATATATATAAAAAAAAATATATATATATATCACTCACTCACATTCATCCCATTAACCTACACTAAATGAGTCATTTCATTGGTAAAAAAGGGCAATTTCAAGCCAAACAAAGGAAGATCAGAAGAGTCTTCACTTTTAAATAATAACCCTTGTGTTGCAATTTAGTTAAAATAGAAGTGTAAAAAAGGACAACAAACCCTACCATGATATATAATTTGCAAGAACTAGTTGGGTATTGTTTTGATATTGAAAAATGTTTTTTATTATCTGCTTCCCCCCCAACACACACACACACACACAGTTCTCTTTGAACTTTTCAGCCTTTCTTGTCTGACTGTATGAGGGAAACACACAGGATATTCATTATTCCATCTTTTTTTTGTACATTCATGTAAAATTGTAACCTGTGCCCGCTGAACATGTTGATTCTTTGATATTTGTACAAGAAAGCAAACATAACACTCAATTATTAATTCATGAATACGTAGAGCAAATGTAATATTATCTGTAGAAAAAAAAAATCTCACTTTGGAAAGTAAATTATTGTTCTCGGACATTGGCTTGCTGAAATTTTGGACCATTATTCAAGGCAAAATTATTTTAATGTTTAGATTTTGAAGATTTTTGTTACATTCTTGTATTTCTGACTTTTATTTCTTATTCATTGCCAATTGAATGCACGGGTAGATGCACAGACAATCATGTTCCTGTTTAAATGTCTTTAAGGTGTAAATCCAACTTCATACGACATAAATATGATATTTGAATGTTTATTGATATATTGATGAATCCAAAACTAAAACAGTGACAGTGTTCTGTCATTTTGTTATAAGTTTTTATTTATCAGTCCAAATGGATCTGTTTCTGACTTTCTGACTGTTATTGGCTTTTGCTATCATTTTTTGACGACAGCCAAGAAGTGAAAGGTAGGTGATTGTTAAGTTAACTTGAGACCCAGTGCCACTACCAGTCATTTCTTTCCTCTCTCCTTTCTCTAATCCGTCATATCTCCATCTCTCTCTCTCTCAACTTGACCCATTTTCAATGTGACCACCAGATGGTGCTAAATCTAGACAAGGCCAGGTAAATGCTCCACCTCCACCTGTACTAATCACACAGGTGTGGAGTCAAACAAACAACCAGCAGGATAGAATGGACACAGACAGGCCACTGGTGAGTCAAATCTGTTAAAAAAGAATGTTAAAAGACATAGTTAAGTGAGTAGTAAAGTAAGTATGTATAAGTTTAGGTTATAGTTAAGCTAAGATACCAAAATTTGGTTTAATTAAAGTGAATTTAAGGAGGAAAGCTGGTCAATCATGTTGTCAAAGCAAACAGTGTAGATCATTGAAGTGACACTATAGGATTGTTGTTGAAGTAGTCAAAATATCTCAAGTTTGTTGTTCATTAAAAGATAAATTAAAGATGACTTTATCAATGTTAAATACTAATAGTAATTTATCCCTTTTCTAGAATGAATTTTGGTTGAATATTTTCCTAAATCATGTGTTTAAAATAGTTTAAAAAGTTGTCTGTAATGATGAAATTGAACATTTGTGGGCTTAGATTGACCATGTCAAGCCTTTATACTGAGTAAATTAAAAGATGAAATATATTGGTTGGTGTATGTTTGGGGATGACTGAGATTTAAAAGCAATTCATTGATTAAAAGTAATTTAATTATGTGAAAAATGTAAAGATAATTATGCTTTAAAAATGTACATTGATTAGATTATTTAAATGATTTAGGATGTTTAAAAGCACTTAAAATACATTGTTTAGAATATACAATATTTACAGTTACAATGATGCAAGTACACAGTACAAAATAGTTAAAAATGTAAAAGACTTAAAGTGAATTAAAAGTGAATATTATTTAACTTTAAATTAGAAATGAAATTGTTTAATTTTTTGTTTCGATCTTCAAAGGTTTTTGACCTGTCGCTTCAAAGAAGATAAAAATAAATAAAAAGTTTCAAGCTGAGTCAAGACTTGCGTCTGTTTGTCCTTGGGTTTTCAAGTTACCTGGATCCTGTGGAGAAATAACTTGACAGTGATCATGTTTTCTTCCTGTGTCTGCATTTGTTTTTGTCGTTTTTACCAAAATATCTAATGACCCTCAGGATGAACTTAAATGAAACTGATTTAACCAAAATAACTATAATGCTGGCCTTTCTCATCATAAGAGGATCTTTGTTTAAAGCTCTGGCATAAAAGACGACAGGCAATTTGCATTCCTTCAAGGAATGCAAGTCTTTTTTATCATTTGTTTTAATTTTTATTTTGGGGTAATTAAGCAAATTTAAAATCTCTTCATCAATAGTACACTGACAGCAGATCACACTTTAAGGTTGAATTTGACAGATTTTCTAATCCTTGAAAATCCATCTTTTAAAATGTTTTTGGTCTTGTAACTACATTTTTTTCTAATTATTTGGAGTTAGTTTTGTCTTTCCCTACCACATTTAGAGTCTTCATTATTAATATTATTATTATTATCTTTTTTTTTTTTTTCAAAATTTCTAAAGAGCTCTTGTCATGTTGACACCTTTCCAACAACAAAGAGAACAGCAGGTACTAGATGTCTAAGGGTAGAATTGGACAGGCTGTCATTCTCTCCTAATTTTCCTTTCATGGACATCTAATCTTAAGTAAGCTGACTCAATTTTAATAGATCTGAAAGTGTTAAAAATACAAGCCATCTCAAATTGATCTGTCACTACTGTGAAAAAATCACAATGTTAAGTGGGCATAGTTAAAAAGAGGGAAAAAGTATTTTCTTGGACATATTTTGAGGAAAAAAATAACAATTTCCATTGGCTGTATGAGCAATGTGAGCAATTATTACTAACTCCAGTCTTTCCTGTTTGATTTATGGCATTTTGTGATGATGACAATGTTCCCAGCCAAAAATAGGAGTCAAAACTAGTTGCATCCAGAACATTCTGGATGTACCAGTGTTTCTACTCCAATTTTACTTCTTAAACAGAGCAGGTAGGTAGTGCTGAGGCTTTTGTTCCATAGAACCTGTCAGGGGTATGGTATATTTAATGCATGAGATTGAATTGTGTAGATTTATCTCTCATATAAAGGAAGAATACTGACCACCAATAGATAATACTTGCTATACCAGAATAACACTCAAGGTTGTCTTTCCATTTGGCTCTAAACATGTTTCATCCTCTATTAAAGAACTTCAGGAGAAAGGATACAATATAAATCATTTTATTCCTTGTTTAAAATTTTATCTGTAACAATGTTTTCTTCACAAGCTTCAGTTTCATGAAACTTTTATGTTCATAAAGATTACTTTGTTCGTCTCTTTCTCTTCTTACATATCGCAGTGCTTTGTGTTGTGCATTGTGTAGCCATAGAAGGCATTGACACAGATCCAAGCTGACAGCTTGAAATAAGAGTTAACAGTTCTTCTGCCTGGTTCCCTCTGACAAATTCACAGTGCTGTAATGTTAAATGAAGTGTACCAAAGATCTGGTAGAGGCGCAGGTGCTCTCTGACACCATGCCGACTTCACCTCAACAGTCCTATCCTGCAACCATCAATAATGCATCCTGCCAACTCTCCTCTTTTCACTCTGTCATGTTCCAGGGTGTTAATTTCTACCCCGTGGCACCTGCCACCTTCTTTATTGTCATCTCACTGTCACAGCATGTCATGTTTTCCTCATGTTTCTTGGTAAACTCGATGCATACCTTCCAAGAGCACGTCGCAATATGAATAAGTTCTGCATTATAATTTTACAAAAATAAAAAAGTAAATACCAAAGCTGCTAACAGACAGCCTTTTTTTATATACTTTTGTACCACACAATTTCATTACAACTGTCCTCCCTACTTTCCCACTGTATCCTGATGGTGATGGAGTGCGCCACAGTCCATCTTAGACATGTCCAGATTTTTGCAGGGCCAACATACATGTTAACCTAAGATGCACTGTTTAGCTTATGTGGGAAGAGAACAAAGCACACAGATCAAACCAATGCAGCAGGAAAACCTGCAAACTTCACACAGCTGCACAGCTGAGATTCAAACCAGACATTTTCTTGTTGTGAGATATTAGTGCAAACCACTCAAGCCTTTACAGATGGGCGTCTCTAGCAAAACCATGTTTTGAATTTGTCTGTAATTGTTGTATTTAAATATTCTGTCCCCTTTAACCCTACCCCCCACACTCCACACACAAACACATCCACCAGCAACCTCTACAAACAGACCAACTAACTACAAATATTCAAAAGTCCCTTCCCGTCCCAACTAACCTTGCACTTTTACATCATATAAAATAAAGTAGTAAAAGCAGTGTATTGTATTTGTGCATATATTGAAAGCTCATAATGACTTGTTGTTTTGAAGTTGATCTTTTTTTTAATCAAATAAACAAACATAGCTGTTTCCTAAATTGCACATATGAAAATTACTCATAGAAGCATATACATTTTTGATTACCAAATGAGCTCATAAGCTATGGTTAAAAGATTTTGGGCTTCATTTAGGTAAATAACTGTTAATGGATTTCCCCCATTGCCAAGAATTGGTCTTAAAAAAAAAAAATCAAATGCTGTAAGGCATCTTGCCGCTAATGTTGGCCTAAAACACCAACACGTCTTAAGGCTTGTGCAGTACATGTGAAATCACTAAAAAACTCCTGACCGATGAAGTCTGCACAACTATTATTGAATTGCTCAAATCTCTTCCTGAATTTTAAACAACTTAGAAACTCTCAGCTGCTCTAGAGAGAATATGTGCAGGTAATGAGCCCTGAACAACTCATACCAAATTCTGAAAAAGAAAAAAAAAAAAAAAAGCAAAACCCAGAGTGCATTGCTGCAGTTTATTCATTGTAGTGAGGGTTCCAGAGGCTTGGCAGAATTTGCCTTCTAAAGTTTGACAACTTTCCTACAAAGAAATAACATTTGTTGTAGCTCCTTTTTTTTTCATGTGGGAGCTGCATCACCTAGAACAAACTAAACCCCCTAACACCCCACAAATCTAATATTAAGTGTTTACATTTGAACATACAGTCTCTAAGTTTCACAAAAAACTGACTCAACAGTGCACAAATGACTGAAGATGATCGTGTTTGACTGACAGCAGTTTTGCAAAAGACTGCCACCTTTCATTCGCAGCCAACCTATTTATTTGGCAACTCCCCTGCCATGCCGTAAACCCGTCAAGAATCTGTATGTTTTTTATTTATTTTTTTTTTTTTCTGCATAGCTTGCAAAACTGAGCTTGCAAGCCTGAATGCAGGCAAGTGAAAGAGTCTGGGTGAACTCCCATGCAGAACAGAGTTTGCTGGAACAACAAGGAGTCCATGTCTCTCTCTCTCTCTCTCTCTCTCTCTCTCTATATATATATATATATATATATANGCAAAGCAGTGTCTGGTCTGTCCAAAGGTTTTTCACAGCTCCCGGCAGACTGCTAAATTCAAAAATTCTAGGGCACAAATAGTGGAAAGAGGCTGGTTTGTATGTTGTTTCTCAAATGCTTTTTATGTCTATACCGACACACCAAAGACTTTTAAGTATCTTTATTTTTTTTTTCACAAAACAATTATTTTGTTTGTGGACAGAAGGTGCAAACACAGCAGAAATGATCAGTTTTTAAAAATATCCTATGCAGTGAGGATGGCAAAAAAATTGCATATTGTATTACTGTTTCCCAGCATAAATAAAAAAAAAACTAATTTAAACTTATGTATACTAATAAACATTCAAAAAAGCATAAATCCTTGTTCGCATTTGGTGATCAAGAAACCTTAATAGGATGCTGTATTTGTAAATTTAAGTGGAAACGATTTTTAAGGTCATCACAATTGTCTCTAATAAATGCACTGTTCTATTATTCGTGCTGTGGCTTACTTCCACTAAATACCCCGTAAGCACATGATCAGAGTGTACAGCACATTTTCCCATCAACAGAGTCATTGTGGTGGAACCCACCACCTGATTGCTTCCTCTTCTTTCTGTGTGCAGTTCTTTCATTTTCTCTAAAGCTCTTCTCTGGCCAGCCCTTTGTTTCAAAGGAGCCACTTTAATTACTTTAGCCCGCAACGCAAGCTTTGCATGACGGCTATTGCTCAAGCCTGGCAGAAGGGAATATTAGTGTAGATGATTTGTATTAATGATGGATGTCAATGAAGGGAAGATGATGAAAGGGAGGAAAATGATAAGAGGCAGAAAAAGAGGAGGAGCTGTCAGAAAAAAAGAAAATAGTGGCTCATGAGCCACAGATTATGGCACAAATGATGCCTATCGAACCTTTTACCTTTTAGTTTATAATTAATGGCTTATTATTATTGCCCAGTGCTGATAAGCAAAATAATGTTTTTTGACAATGTCTGTTTGTGCATGTGTTTATCCCATGAACCACTGGAGAAATTTTAATAAAACTTGCATAAAGTAATCATTGGGTGTGGATTTAAAATTATTTAACATTTAGAGGCAACCTAATTAAAGATTACCACCACCGTGACCTCACGTTAGAAAAAAATGAAGAAATCTAACTTACTCTATTTTATAAAGAATGCACAAAAATTTGGTGTGGTTATAGCTGAGTCATTCAGAACACATACTTCATATGCTACACAATGTACAGGATCTTTGCCTGAAACATCAGCATTAGCTGTCGTTGTCAACTCTCTTTTCTCTGTTAGCAAAATACATCATGAATCACGGGACAAATACTCCTGACACTCTTAGAAAGCAATCATCCAGTGTATAACTTCAACTGATTATAATGTTTTGGCGTCAATCCAATCCAAGATGGCTGACACAAACAACTCACCTTAGAAAACAGTTTTCTAAGGTGTGTGTGTGTGTATGTTACAACACACACACGAAGCGTGATGTCCCATGCACATGGAATTGTGCATAATATTTCTTTTTAAGGTTTGACTACACCTCCATCATTATTCAAAATAGGACAATCTTAGTCTAAAACTCTGGCATGAAAGGCAGAGGACAATATGCTTTTGTTTATTGAGTGGAAAGATTTTTTTTTTTTCTTCGTAAGTGAAAATGTGCCAGATAGTACTTGTCATTTGAATCACGCGACTAAGAGTTTTCAGAGACATCAATTCACCCATTAGTGTTTTACCACAATTAAAAAAAAAAAAAAAAAAAAGCTTGCTTGCTTGTAGGTGTGAGGCATCTCAAGCTGTGAGGTCAATTGGTTCTGATGTAAATCCAGAGCATTTTAACAGACAAGAGGTCAGCTCATTTGTAAAGCCTCCACACGCCGCAGGCCTCCACGGAGCATTGTCCAACAGGAGCAAAGTGTTGATCAATGCAGCAAGCAAAGGGAGAACAGGGGAGGGAGGTAAAAACAGAAGAGAGAAAGGCCACCGCTATCGTTCTTCCATGACACCGAGGATCTGGATCTGCTGGGCTCCCAGGCTAAATTAAAACAACCGGCATTCCATTGATTCCAGCCCTGACAGGGACCATACATCACACCCCAGCCAAGGAGAGAAGAGAAAGCAGAGGGAGAAAGAAGAAAGGGGTAGTAATAGAGAAGCAAAGAACACATTGAGGAGAGAAAATGATTACCAAAATGATAGGAGGAGAAAAGAACTAAGAGGAGGGTAAAACAGAAAAAAAAGCGATTAGGAGAAAAATCATACTTGGAACAGAAAGAAGAGAAAGGGAGGTAGGTGGTAGGAAAGAGCGCAGGGAAGGTGGAAAGGAAAAAGATGAGATGGCAAACCAGAAATAAGCAATCGTCTACTGACAAGTCAATTTATTTCTTGTGCATGGCTGACGAAACTGAGAACTTCTTTTTTTTTGTTAGAGTCAGGGTTAAAGGGAAAAAAAGAAGAGCAGAGGAGAGCTGGTTTTAGTTAGTTTTATTTATTTATTTATTTATTTTTGTATACACAAATTTACTGAAATGATACAGGGATAATGAAAGCATCCATATATAGTACCTTTAAAAATGATTCACTCCCTTAGATGCTTTACCCTTATATGATAAATCACGGTCAATATAAATTGGCTTTGGGACCAAAAAAAAAGTCAGGGTGTGAATGCAAAACTATTCTCAAGGTCCTAAACATCACCAGGATACATGTTAAATCCATCATCAAGAAATGTAAGGAATATGTGACATGTGTAAACTTAACAAGAGCAGGCCGTCCTCACAAACTGAGTGAATGTGCAAGAAGGAAAACACTGAGAGAGGCCACCAAGACCCCTGTGACCACTCTGAGGTGCCATGGGAGACACAGTGCATTTAACACAGTTCTGTTGCAGACATCAACATCAGATTATCCTCCAGGATTTCCCTATATTTTGCTGCATTGATTTTACCTTTTATCTTTACAGACCTTTATTTTTTTTATTGTCAAAAAGGCCACTTTATAAGGACCATGACTAATTTATAATAGCAGTAAAAGAGTAAAACATCCAAAGGGGTGAATGCTTTTTTTGTTTTTTTAATATGCATTGTATAAATATCTGAGATAGTTCTTGGGATCTATAAGAGCTACTCTTCCACAAGCATCCAAAAGAGTGCAGTCTTAGGAACAACTAAGATGCCGTGCAGAACCCTCAAGCTCCCAGGCCTCTGGTAGAGGACCTGAGACACGTGAAATTTTAGCTCGATATCTGTAAAATTAACCAAATTATAATAAGTTTTGTGTTTTCTAAGGTCAGTTGGCTGTGGTGAGCATCTTGAACTGGGTTGGCTCCACTAGTTAATTAGTTGTACATCCAATAACTATTTTTTGTGAGATTAATTAAAATTTGTCCACTAGTTCATTAGATATTTTGCTAAGTCTACAGACAAGTGAACACTCACCTCACTTGCACACCGACACAGACGAAAACAATAAATCCAGCTTTGCAGTGACGGGCCATAATTAGAGTTTAAAACTAATTGCAATCTTTTCACTCTTGACACTTAATCTATCTTGGGTTTCATAATTTTGATTTTTTTTTTTTTTTTTACACTCCGAACTCAACAACACAAAGAGTTCTCACTCATTCACATAAAAGTGACAGGGCTGTGCAGCTACTGTTCTTCTTCATCACACTCTCTGGTTGCCTATCTAAATGAGGTTTTGCCGTAAGAATAGGAGTTGGGACGTGTGAGGTGAGCTTTGCTGTGACTGGTAATGAGGAATTCAATAGGCTTTCACAAGTGTGGCTAGAGAAGAAAATACTTACACTTAGACAGTCTGTTGCGATTGCTTTAATTATTTTGTCACCGCTGATTTATAAAAACAAAGCTCAAAACATTTTTTCTACATTTTTTCCTTTACTTCATGTAGTTCTAGTTTTTCTTTTTCTTTTTTTTTCTTTGAGTGTCCTAAGGTACTCTAATATCATCAGGCATCAAGTTGTTTTGTGTCTGCCTTGAAGTTGGATCAATGTGTTTTTTTTTAATAAAAAGAATTTAAAAAATAAACATGCATCCACAACAATACAAGAAACATTTAACATGATAGGTAATATTATATACTATAAAAAGGGGGATCTTTCACTGCTTCTTAATCTGATATCTTTTCATATGATGGTTTCAATCTGCTTTTAAATGGTTGAACAATTAATCAATATGCAGTTACATTTTTCAATATTTTTTTCAGTGGTTTTGAGGCAGAGCTGAACGATGAGTGTGATTTAATTTTAAGAGTCTGGTTTGCAAAAATGTTTGACACTTGGTTGTTGAAGTATTCTTTACACATATTGATAAATTGGTTGGCACTAGCTACAATACTGACAGTTTGGAGGCAATATTTATTATTTCTCTGGCGACAGAACACAAATGAAAAACAACACCATGAATGAACAAATCATCAAAATAAAATAGAAGAACAATTGTGGTCAGAGGTCTTTTGATCATTTTCAACTGATAGCCCTTTTTTTACATGACTTTTAGATTTTTGTGTGCAATCCATTGTCTCCTTTCAATTTAACAGTTTGGTTAGCTACACTCAACACACCAAGGTCTATTAAACAAACAAATAATATAAATATATATATATTACAACAACTTTAACTGAGTTCATTTATTAGATCACTTCGTAAGACTGCTCTCTCTCTGGGTTTAGAGTGAGATGCTCAAGTGGAGAAATTTAACTTGAGGTTTTGTTCATGAGTGTGCAAGACTGACAGAGGGATTGGTGGAGCTTCTGAAGTATTGAGTATTCTGTACCAGTCCGATGTGATGAAGAAAGAGCTGAGCTGTAAGGCAAAGCTCTCTGTTTACCGGTAGATCTATGTTCCTACCCTCATCTATGGTCATGAACTCTGGGTAGCGACAGAAAGAGCGAGATCTCGAATACAGGCGTGTTGTTTCTTCGCAGGGTAGCTGGGTTCTCCCTTAATGATAAGGTGAGAAGTTTGATAATTCGGGAGAGACTCAGAGTAGAGCCACTGCTCCTTCACATTGAGTAGAGCCAGTTGAGGTGGTTCGAACATCTGGTGAGGATTGCCTGGGAATGCCTTGAAATCCTACTGGAAGAGCTGGCTGTGGAAAGAGATGCCTGACTCCAGAACAAATGGCAGATACTGGACGGGTAGATGGACTTTGTAAATGTGAAAGCAGCTCAGAAGAACAATGAAGATAGCAAAGCCAGTCATCATAAGCTCAAATCTAGTTCACTGTTTACTTTAGTCAACATGTCTTGTTATGCTCCAATCATAGATGCTTTTTCACAAACTGCAGCTGCACTGTCTCTTTTTGTTCCACCCATACATTGGACCACTATATACATTTGTGAGGATCTGGAGTTTTGTCTCCGCCCTGCTGGTGTGGTCATGAACTCTCTCTCCTCGCAGCTGCAATTGATTCCTCTGACGAGCAGCACCTGGTATTTAAGGCTTCGGCTGGTTCCTGATCTTCGCTGGAGCACTGTGCCTTCTGGGTCAGGATCAGGATCTCAGCCACTGATTCTGACTTTGAGCTCACAGCTAAGCTAACCTTTGTTTTTGTCCCTGCCTTAGCTTCAGGTCTGCTGACTATTCTATAGTGAAAGCTCTGTCTAACAGGAACCGCTGCCT
This sequence comes from Kryptolebias marmoratus, assembly GCF_001649575.2. Lineage (NCBI taxonomy): Eukaryota > Metazoa > Chordata > Actinopteri > Cyprinodontiformes > Rivulidae > Kryptolebias > Kryptolebias marmoratus. The sequence continues at coordinate 14,951,452 of NC_051434.1, forward strand.
AAACTTACTTGGATGGTCTCTGGATGCCCTGCTTCAGTTCCATGCCACCACTCGGACCTGTAAGAAAAGACTTTCATTATCTCGTACATGAACCGATCAAAACACAACCAAGTACCCGAGACTCACCTCGCTCCTATTTGCTTTTTCTTTTTTTTTATATATATATTTTATTTTGATCATTCAACAACAGGAAGTTTACCACAGTTACAATTCAAACATGACCATTCCCCCCCCCCCCCCCCCCCCCC